>NC_065445.1:74402593-74718010 GCF_917563875.1 Diabrotica virgifera virgifera | reverse complement strand
ATCTGATTCGTCCGTATTTTGTTTCTCATGTTCCTTGTCCTGTTCTTTTTCTTTTTCTTCTGTTAGTTTCATCGTATTATTTTTAAAATCTATCACTACATGTTTTTCTGCCAATTCGTCCACTCCTACTATCATGTCATGTGACATGTTTGGCATTATTACACATTGTAGTGCATACATATTCTTGCCCAGTCGTACCATTACTCGTATGCCTTCATTTATAGTTGCCAATGTCCGTTTGTTTGCGCCCACTAAATTTACCCTAGGTATTTTATAAATTAAATTTGTTAAGTTAACTTCTTCTATTAGTTTTCTGTTGACCAATGTTATTTCAGATCCAGTGTCTATCATAATTTTAATTGGTTTCTCGTTGATAAATCCATCCACAAATTTTAAATTAACTCCATTTTTCTTTTCGTTGTTTCCTGCCAATTTAATAAACTCCTTGGGGTGACAAAAGATTCCTGTTTGATTTTTGGTTTTTAGTGAGCGCCGTCGTGAAAAGACGCCGGTTGCTCATCGTTGTTTATATTTTCGTCATAATGTCTCTCTCCGTCATATTCATCTGTCTGGGTATTATTTACTTCTCTTCTATTTTCTCTTGGTCTGTCGGATCTGTTTCGGTTTTCTCGATATCCCTGTTCATTTTGTCTACCATTATTTCTGTTTTCTTGATTTGAGCGTGTGGTGTTTCTATTCTGGTATTCTCGATTTCTGTCCTCATTCCATTGCCTATTTCTTTGTTCATAATTTCCTCTTCCGTTGTCTCTATTTTCGTTTTCCCTTCTGGGATTAAAATCTCGTCTTGTATAGTCCCTCCTATTTTGATTTCTATCTCTGTAATCTTGTGTTTCTCGGGGCCTGTAATCTTCTCGCGACCTTCTTGATTTTCTTTCTCTTAGACGTGATTCTCTTATTTATAGGAATTGGCATAAACTATCTATGTCTTTGTAATTTTGCAATGTGATATGGTCTTCCAGCGTTTCCTCGAAATGTCTTGCAATCAGTTCGACTAATTGTTCCGATGAGTAATTATATTGTAAATGTTTTGCATTATTGTAAATTTGCAAAGCATATGTCCTTTCTGATACACCCATCCTATCATTGTATTTCCCATTTTGCAATTCCTTGTTAATTTCCAATTGTTGGACCTTTCCCCAGAAATAATTCAAAAATTTTTGTTCAAATTGTTGCCAATTGCCGAATTCTTCTTCTTTACTATCGAACCATAGGCTTGCTTCATATTTGAGATGGTTTCTGATAGTTTCTTTTGCTGTATCGAAATTTCCGATGTGTTGTATTTTCTTTTTCAGGCTATTTATGAACGGCACTGGGTGTAATCTTCTTACATCCCCGCCAAACCTTATCTTCACGTCATCTGTGCTATGTATAACCATTTCTCTTCTTTCTCCGACATTTTGTTGAGTATTGATTTCTGCAATCTTTCTTTCCACTTCTTCTATGTCTGCTTGAATAGCGTTTTGCAACTTGTTTTCCAAACTTTCCATTTCTTTTTTCTGGCAATTCGTTATCTCCTTTATTTTGCTTTTGATTTCTTTAATCTCTGTCTCTTGTTGTTGCATGTGATCTTTAATTTTCACTTCATACTTTTCTATGCGTTCCTCCATTTTCTTGTTGTTCTCTTCTATTGCTTGTTTCATTTTTTGTTGTGTCTCATCCATTTTTTGATCCAATTTTTGTTGTGTTTCATCCATTTTTTGTTGTGTTTCATCCATTTTTTGTTGTGTTTCATCCATTTTTTGATCCACTTTATCCATTTTTTTTGATGTTTCTTCCTGATTTTTATCCATTGTTCGTTTTGCTTCATCCATTTTTTGTGACTGGAGTTGCATAAGTTGTAATAGTTTATCTATTCCTGATAATTCTTGCTGTTCTGATGCCATGATTGTCGTGTCTAAAATATCTTCTTGGTCTGAATGTTCTTTTTGTTTTTTGTTGTCCTTGCTTTGGCTTCTTGTCACAGACATTTGTTTTCAAGAAGTACTGTCCCCGCCAAATATGAAATTTTACTAGTATGTTACCAAGACGACTTTTTCTCACCCAAATATTATAAATTGTCAATAAATATATCAAATGTAAATATCGTAAAAATAAAATATTAAATCAGTTATGTAGAACTTGTACCTAAAGAGATCTAAAATTTTATGTTATCAAATGTAAGTATCTCACTTTTTACCACAGGCATATAAATTTTCAAATACCGGCTTTACTCTTTCTATCCTTCAAATTTGCCACTAGAAATACTTTACAATGCTTTCCACGTTGGACGACAGTAGATGTGATCTTGATTATTGATATGAGATAATATTCTTATATGTTACTTAATTTAATCAATGTATTAATACTAATCTAATTAATTAACCAGATCACATATCAATATGTTTTCAATCTCAGGGCGAATTATAAATTAATTACTTACTTCCGCGGCTTCTAAATATTTCTTAATGGTTCCTAATCGGGATAGAAAAGAAAAGAGTAAAAAAATACACATATGGGTTACAATTATAATCAAAATATTTTTTATTTTATTTAAAAGGCAATCAATGCTTAATATTTGCTATTTCTTATTATTCTTAAACATAACATTTACAAATGGGAATCTTATTTCCTTTTGGTTTTCAATTGAAAGTTTTTATTAACATTTAACTATTAGGAGTTATTAGGAACAACTCTATTTAAGTTTGATGAAGCTTTTCTGATATTATTGATTATGTTATTCAATTTTTTATGTGGAATTTAATACGAAAAACCCATACATTCATGTCCAAACAAATGAGACTGACCTTTTCCTGGTGAACTGAAAATGTCCTCACACAAGACCCTTTCCTGCTATCCTTGGCTGCGATCAAACCTCGTCCTGGCTTCCAGTGATGTTCTCCTTTGAAAAACTAGCTCGAATAGCTCTCGTTCCTGCTTTTGTCGTGATGCTGTGTTCTACCTTTTTCGAAACTGCTATCAGCTACCGGGACACTCTGGGCTCAAGGAGGTTCTTTTACTCTCGACCTGGCCTACTTCTCGTTCCACGATAGATACTCCACACTCACGGAACTACACCGGCTTTCTCACTCCTCGAACACTACCGTCTACTACTCGACTTCACTTCTCGACAGCTCAAAACATTCTGATCTCACTTTCTCATCCATTCCCCTACTTTCTAAATATCCCTTCCAGATTCACAAATCAATCTTCCACCACCAACTCTCATTCGTAATATTCCTCAAAACCAATTTTTAATCTTTCTAAATATGCTTAATGGATTTCAAAAGAAAATATTTAATTCCCATTCTAAAATACTTTCTAACTATTTACAAATTTTAATGACCTATTCTCTCTTTCAAATGAGTCTTATTTAGCATAGGCTAATGATCGAAACCTTCCGCGAAAAACGATAATGAACTATCATCTATTTCACTGAGTTTTATTTAGCATAGGCTAATGATCGACCTTCCGAGAAGAACGATAATGGTACGCGTCATTCACTTTGTTTATCTAAGCACATTGTTCCGAGTTTCGTACGCTTATTCTAATCGCTTCTTAAAATTAAATATAACAATTTGTTGTATACAGGTTGTTCTAAATTTATATGCCCGAGGTTGAGAAAATTAAAAATATTTTATATTAAAGTGAATTTTGTTTATAATTATCAAAATTTAATTTTCATATCAAATAGAAATATAACAATATATATATATATATATATATATATATATATATATATATATATATATATATATATATATATTGTTTATTTGCTTATTACGCAGCCAATTAAGAAAATAATATTATTTTATCATCTAATAAGTTTTCCACATCTGTTGCGAAATAGGTAAAGAAGACATAATCCATCTTTACGCCACAATAACGTCTTGCGTAAAGCACTTAATAAACGACATTGTCATAAAAATTATTTTGTCTATAAAGATGAACGATTTTCTTGTCAATTTGTTTGTGTTATTATCTATCACAACCTCTCATAAATTCTCAGCATGAAAGAACCTTCGTTCGGAAGGGCTCCATCGGCTGAAACAACGTAAACACGAAAGTAGGACAGAGTGGGTATTTCTCTGAACCTGACATCTACACAGGATGGTCCGATTTCATAACATTGATGGAGACTCCCTGTCTAGTCGAGATCCTTTATATGTCTATCAGTAGGTTTGAAGTAAGTATTTGAATGTATATTGTTTTAAAATACGTCCAGGTATTTAACGGTTAACGCAGATGAATATGGAATGTAAAATATTAGTTCTGTATGTTGTCACATACAGATTTAGGTATATAATGCAAGATAAAAAGTTGTAAACAATATTCAGTTCATCATCATCACTCCATCTACTGAAACAACGTAAACACGAAACTAGAACTAGAACAGAATGGCTATTTCACTGTATTTCTCACCTACACCTACAAAAAATACATTAGCAGAGGCGTAGCTACCGCCGTATCAGCAGTATCAATTATATGGGGCCCCCGACATTCAGGGGCCCCGGCATGTCGAAACAAAAATTCCGTTTAAAAAAAATGATCAAAATATTCTACAATCTCACTATTAGATCTTTTTGAAACAGTGTGTATTGTTGCGGTATTTTTTATCTAAATATAAATTATATTTATGTATTATGTAGGTATATCTATTAGCCGCCGCCAGCCATACCATAACAACAGACTATCTTTGTTTAAGCTAATTTCAATTGTCCATTTACCATTGACTATGTTGTGTGCGAGGCACTGTATTGTATAATACAAAATTGCAATTTTTGTAATCGATTTACCTTTGAATATTTCATTGATTGGATACCGGCGATTTCGTATAATCTATTCTTTATATATAAATTCTCCGGATCACCGGTTTTTGAAATAAACGGTTTTTTTACCGGTTATATCCGCCAGGTTAAACCGTAAGTAAAAAACCGGTATAAACAAAAATCGGTGTTTCGAAAACAATCGCCATCCCTAAGCTGTGTTATATACTTTGTTTATTTGCGTATTACGCAGCCAATTAAGAAAATTATATTATTTTATCATCTAATAAATTATCCGCATCTGTTGTGAAATAGGTAAAAGAAGACATAATCCATCTTTACGCCACAATAACTACAACTAGAACAGAGTGGTTATTTCACTGTATTTCTCACCTACACCTACAAAAAATACATATAAGGCCCATTATCGACTACAGAGCTTGTCTCTATGCCTCACTCAACCACAGACACAACAACACCATCCTTGGTTGTGAGCGTAAAATACTCAGAAAGTGCCTCAGGAGGCATTGGAGTTATCCGTCGGTGTTAGTACACCCACTCGCTAAAATCCCCTCTATAAATGAGAGAATGCGTTCTCTCAACAACAAATAATATGTAACACGTAAGATTAATGGTACAAATAACAGAGCTAAGAATGTTCTAAAAATACCTTGTAATCGGCAAAGTCACATACTCACCAGGATCCCCAAAAGCAAAGTTCCAATCCCTCCAGCCAATCTTCTACAACTGGCGAGAAACGAACTTCCTGATGAGTATTACGACATACTAGAGAAAACTACCCTAATATGGCGCAGATAACATAAGCTGCATCCCTACACGCTGAATCCAAGTTGCGTTCCCGATTAGTGGCAGCTTGACGTCTTCGCTGGTAAAGGGCAAATTCTGGCCCTATAGATGGACTATATGACGCCGAAATGCAACAGGCTCTTCGATTACAACACCACAAAAGGCTAAATAGTACATTAGCCTCAGCCCAGGAGTATGAAGCAGCAAAAAGCATTTCTAGATCTCGGCCAAAATTAAAAGATATAAGATTTCGAGAAAATGAAGAAGTCACAACCGTAGATGACCAACAACCAATTTTATTTTAAGCATACTACAAAATCTTCAACAGAAAACTCGAAACGAAAATAGAAGATGTTTTAATTGCGGAAAAATGGGACATTTACAAACCAATTGCAGAAGCCGATCCCAAGCAAAAAAGAAAAATACAAGAATGAGGTCAGAAGGTCACCTAGATCGACATCCAGAAGCCCGTCACATAGTAATACTAGAAATACTAGTAGAAATAGGTATCTAAGAAATTGATCTCCCACAACTGACCACATAATATATCCGAACAATAGCCAGGGAAACGAATAGAAGTCGACACTAAGGAGCGAGCCTCGGCTGTATCTAATAAAAAACCCCAAATTCACAGTTATACTTTGAATAAAAATGAACAGAATTTATTACTTAAGGGATATAGTCCTGTCGCCAGGGGGGGTACAACGGCCTCCTTTATTCAAATGGACTTACCCAAGTTTTTTATGTATTTTGACCCGTAGAACACGAATTTTTTGGGTAACATTTGATCCGGATGTCGATAAGATTGTTATAAACAAAGAACTTGAGGAATTACATAATAGAGATTTTTCGCAAAACAAAATATTGTTTTGTATTTTTTGGGTCATTCTAAGTAAAAAATGTTTTTACAAGTTTTTCGTAGGATGCATAGTTTTCAAGATAATCGCGGTTGAACTTTAAAAAAATCGAAAAATTGCAATTTTTGAACCCGAATAGCTTTTGATTAAAAAATAAAAGAGCAATTCTGCTTACCGCATTTGAAAGTTCAAGTCAAATTCTATCGGTTTTGATTATTTGCATTGCTAAAAATTAATTTTTTTTATTGTTAAACAAAGCTATAAACACATAGTGCTTGAGTGATGTTTTCAATGCATTTCTCAATTAAAATCGAACGGGTAGGCGAGCCTGCAAACAGGCAATTTCAACGTAGCATGCGTTAAAACGCATGCATTGGGCACGAGAAACACTATTTGTTTATAGCTTTGTTTGATAATAAAAAAAATAATTTTTAGCAATGCAAATAATCAAAACCGGTATAATTTGACTTGAACGCGGTAAGCAGAATTGCTATTTTATTTTTTAATCAAAAGTTATTCGGGTTCAAAAATTGCAATTTTTCAATTTTTTGAAAGTTCAACCGCGTTTATCTCGAAAACTATGCATTCTACGAAAAAACTTGTAAGAACATTATTTGCTTAGAATGATCCAAAAAATACAAAAAATGTTTTTCGAAAAATCGCTATTATCTAATTCCTCAAGTTCTTTGCTTATAACAATTTTATCGACATCCGGATCAACTGTAACCCAAAAAATTCGTGTTCTACGGGTCAAAATACATAAAAAACTTGGGTAAGTCCATCTGAATAAAGGAGGACGTTGTTCCCCCCCTGGCGACAGGACTAATACGTCGACAATCAAAAATGCACCTTTATTATTGATACCGGTGCAACCAGATCCTTTATTCGAACTAGAGTTCTGAAGAGGAAACTACACCCAACTAAAATAAACTTAGTTTTTAAAACAGTTTCAGATCACACTATTCCAATTCATGGAGAAGTAACGGCAACCATACAGATTGGCAACACCTTGATAAAATACCTATTTCTTGTAGCCGATATTAAAGATAAATGCGTTCTTGGAATGGATATTATGCAGAACTTTATCATAGATCTTCAAAATAAAACCTTGTTTATTGAAAATTAAGAAGTTGTCCTAAATACGGAAGAATCGATACCTCAAGTAAGAATGGTACTTAATGAGGATACAGAAATTCCTCAAAATTCTGAAAGTATCGTCCTGGCCAGACTGAGTCAAAAACCTGAAGGTCTACATGTCGGCGTTGTGGAAAGCGAGGAACTTGTTAATGACGGAATCTTGATAGCCAGGTGCCACGTTAATGTAGATGAGATGATTCCAGTAAAGGTTGCTAATTTGTCCAAAAGCCTTTTAAATTGAAGAAAGAACAACAAATAGCATTATGTACGCAAGTAGAAAAAATAACCAAGTGTGAAAAATATTTGAAAAAGAACACAGATTCAAGTTACCCAGTTGACTTTATCGACTAATAAAAAATGTTAATCACTTAACAACTGAGAATTAGAAAAAGTTAATGAATTTATTAATAAGGACTACGACATTTTTGAGTCCGAGAAATCTACAGGACGTACTAGTCTAGTTCAACATAGAATTTATACTGGAGATGCAAGACCAGTCCATCAAACCCCAAGGAGATTACCGTTTGCTAGACAAAAAGAAGTTGAAAACATAATACAAGACATGATAAATGCCGATATCATCGAAGAAGCTTCGAGTCGCTGGTGTTCACCAGTAGTCTTAGTAACTAAGAAAGACGGATTTTTGCCACGAATAGATGATACACTGAACACTTAATCAGGTACTTAATGGTTTTCAACCCTAGACTTAAAAAGCGGCTACTGGCAAGTAGAGGTACATCCTGATGATCGAGACAAAACAGCTTTTTCAATTGGCCGTGGTCTGTACAGGTTTCAGGTTCTACCATTTGGTCTTTGTAATGCTCCAACTACGTTTGAACGTCTGATGGAAATGGTTTTAAGAGGACTTACTTGGAAAACATTTTTAGTATAATATCTTGATGATATAATGATTATGTCCAAAACTTTTGATGAGCATCTGAAAAACTTAAGCGAGGTATTTAACAGATTGCGAATTACCAATTTAAAACTCAATTATAAGAAATGTTCACTATTTCAAAGAGAAGCGTACTATCTACGAGATATCGTTTCAGCAGATGGAATTAAAACTGATCCAGAGAAAATTTCAGTTATTAAAGATTGGCCTAAACCAGGAAATACAAAAAAATAGAACTTTCCTTGGACTCTGTTCATATTACAGAAAATGTATTAAAGATTTTGGCCGCATCGCTAAGTCCCTTTATCGACTAACCGAGAACAACATTGAATTTGACTGGACACCGGATTGTCAAAATGCACCTATCTTAGCCTACCCACAATAAAATGGCAAATTTCTGTTGAATTGTGACGCATCTCAGCATGGTATTGGCGCCACATTATCACAAGAACAGGAAGGTGAAGAATTTATTGCTTATTTTAGTAAAACGATAGGAAAAGCTGAAAAGAATTATTGCGTTACCAAAAAAGAGCTTCTAGCTATTATAAAAGCCCTCGAACATTTTTATACCTTCCTTTATAACAGAAACTTTAGAATCAGAACTGACCATAGCGCTTTGCAATGGCTAATGAATCTTAAAAAGCCAGAAGGACAAGTAGTTCGGTGGATAGAGAGACTCCAACAGTATAACTTCGACATAGTACATCGAAAAGGGCGTCTTCATGACAATGCCGATATTCTTTCTAGGCGACCCTATTTGGAACGACAATGCCAATACTGTAAAAGACTTAAAGAAAAAGAGAACATAACTGAAGAAGTAAGTCTCCGGATGACCACAGTTAAACGGGAAGAAGATAATGATCAGATCAAATAATGAACTATAAAGACGTACTGGGCTCAATGGGAATCTCTATATCTTTCGAATGGTCTATTATATCGGAAGTGGGAAAGTCCCGATGGAGTACGCACAGTTCAACAAGTGGTACTGCTAAAATCACACATTAAAAGTGTGCTGCAAGAACTTCATAGCAGCCTTTCTGGAGGACATTTTGGAGTAAAAAGAACACTGAAAAGGAACACAGATTTAATTGGATAATTGCTCATTTAAAATGCGATTTATGTAACGGTAGAAAAGACCCTAGAACAAGAAGTCGTGGTAAAATGGCACAATCCCTTTCCGGAGAGCCTTTTGAACGACTTGCAGTGGATATTCTCAGTCCACTTCCGACGACAGAGAGAGGTAACAATTATTTTTCAAAACGGCCTGAAATTGCACCCCTTCCTAATCAAGAAGCGACAACAGTAGCAGAAGCATTCATAACATACGTCGTATCAAGACATGGAGTTCCCTTAGAGTTGCATTCTGACCAAGGACGAAATTTTGAATCAGAATTATGGCAAGGATTAATGAAAATCTTGGGTATTAAAAAAATTCGTACTACGCCTCTCCATCCACAATCAGACGGAATGATCGAAAGATATAATAGAACTATTTGTCAATACCTTTCAATTTTTGTTGCTGATAATCAAAAAGATTGGGATACTTTAACTCCTCTATTCTTATTAGCCTACAGAAGTTCGGACCATGAAACAACCGGTTATTCTCCATCGATGATGATTACAGAACGAGAAATGAAGCTTCCTCTAGATCTCAATTTAGGAAGATTGCCTCCCTGCGAAGAAGAACCTTTATCCCTGGCATACGTTGAAAACAAGAGAAACATTGGAAAAAGTCTACGAATTTTCTCGTAAAAGTTAGAAGTTCCAAAGTGATAAAGCTAAGTCCAGACTCGATATGCATGCTAATGGGACAATTTTCGAAAGAGGTGCCCCCATTATGGTTATACAATCCCACACGTAAGAAAGGACTTTGTCCGAAACTTCAATGAAACTCGGAAGGCCCTTACACCATCTTGAAGAAAATAAACGATCTAGTCTACCGCATCAAGTTTTCAGCTAGAAGTAAACCCAAGGTAGTTCATACCGAGAGATTAGCCCCATATCATGGAACTGATCCACCTTGTTGGCTTCAACCAGACCCTGATAGACCAGTTATTCGAGGCGAAGAACTGTAAAGAAGGGAGCAGTGTTACGACAGTTCCGTAGATGGATCCTACATAAAAAAAGTCCCTTCCCACATAACAATGATGTTCGCATCATGTTCTAAGCATATCCTACCAACATTCGTCGAAGTATATCCTTTTTAGTATATGCGTAGTACAAGCATAGCATGTACCATAAAAAACATTCTAAATTTCATGTTCTTTGCATGTGCCTCAAAGAATATTCTTGCACTGAATATACTGAGCACATTCGGGTACGTAGTATCTCGGAATGTTCGTAAAAGTTTATTCTTAGAATATACCTTAATCGAATATTCTTAGTATATGCGTAAGTATATGCAAAAGTATATGCTTAACACATACTTGTATATACTTTTAAAATATCTTAAAAAGAATATACTGTATGTATGTACCTATAAGAAGAAGAATAATGTTAGCCTATAGATTATCAACTTCGCGTTAAGAATAATTAATCAAATTTATGTATTTTGGTAGGTACTAGTGAACTATCTAATTCATTTTTTAAACCGTTTTAATTGTATGGTAAAAAGTTTAAAACTTAATTCTATTGAAGAAAAATGAGAAATTCTCGTTTCGTTTTCAGTTGAAATGAATATACCATTTTGATTTGAGTTTATAGGTTCGTTCCAAGACGACACATTTGTACGATCCCTTGAACCGCCACGAAATCGATTGGACTGTTTTAATGCGCAGAATCGCCCTTGAACGGTTTTCTTTCGATCTCGATCCGATTACCGGTACATAACCCTCTTGGAACGAATTCGTGTACCATTTCAAGTTCGAGTTGCGCCTGAGCCATTTTCAGTGCGAGTACCACTGTACCACCATAGTAGTTTGCTAGATGGTTAGAAATTAATATTTCTAATGTCCACTTTACATCAACAATAAATTGAATAAGAAATTGACAAAGTTATTCAATACCAAATTTGACGAGTACAAAATGTATGGTTTGTAAAAGAGAGTGAAATAATTTGATGAAATAGAACAATTGGATATGTTTTATTTTGTCAATTTTCTTTTTATTCACGGCAAAATTGGATGTAGAATTGTGTTTTGTATAAGCCAAATTTGACCTTAAATAACTTTGTCAATTTCTTGTTCAATTTATTGTTGATGTAAAGTGGACTTAACATGTTCATTAAACATCACTTCAGCTTCAAAACCTTCCCCAGGATCGATATCTGACATTAAATCGTTGTCTTCTATGAAAAAAGAAAATAATAAATTATCCATTTTTATAAGATTAATTTGAAAAAAAAAAGAATTAATAATTATTTAAACGGAAATCAAGATTCACAGGTACTAATAGCGTAAATTGTGGATTATTCTATTATTGAATCATCAGCTTATCTCATAGCAGTGACCAGTAAAAATGAAAACAATCCTAACTGCGCAAGTCAGTACAAATAGTTTCTGCTTGAAGGCATGTATCAAAAGGGCCGTTCAGTTACCGATTTCGAAGCGGTACATGGATCGCTTGGAACAACACGGTGTACGATACCAATCATCGTTCATGTTCGCTTGGAACGCATTTTTTATAATGCGCATGACGAGGGCAGTACGAAGGACGGTTTTCATGTCACTTGGAACGCGCCTTATACCATAAGTATTTTTACCTATAATTTTCGGGAATCCGGAATTGCATTGCATTTTATACCTGCACAAGGGAGGGGGGTAGGTAACAAAAGAGCAAAATATGAATATAGTTTGCAGTACAGTTATGCATTTATGTCTACGCTGTTAGGTAGGACCAAGTATTTCTAGCTACAAGGACTAAAACATTTTTAAGAACATAAAAAGCAGTTTGAAAATAATAAATTCATATTGGTACTTCAATATTTCCTAAATACC
The DNA here is from genome assembly GCF_917563875.1 of Diabrotica virgifera virgifera. Lineage (NCBI taxonomy): Eukaryota > Metazoa > Arthropoda > Insecta > Coleoptera > Chrysomelidae > Diabrotica > Diabrotica virgifera. Next base: position 74,705,616 of record NC_065445.1, on the reverse strand, counting down.
TAGTAAGTAAAAGTATGTATAATGTATATAGATACCTATAAATTTTAGTAATTTACATACATATTATATAATATATTTGGCTATTATATAATTATATAAGCAGCATTTTTATTTTGATGTGCACATAATAACTAAATATATTACTTGTATTTTATATATAGGCTACTTACCCATATAATATTTATTATACATAGGTACCTATATAACTAACTAAAGTTTATATATTTTATACTTACTTTTTACGTAATATTGTAGAATGTAATAACTACATTCTCATATGCAATTAGAATATGTAAATATAATATATTGGTAGAACCAAAGAATACTAACACACCCAGTGGGTGTGTTAGTATTCTTTGGTAGAACCTATAGGATGAGATTGGGTGATGTTGAAAACATACTTCTGAGAAATACAGCACATCCTTGGAATATTCTTCCCATATACTAAAAATATGTGCGATAGTACATTCTAAGTATATACATAGAAGGTATATAGCACTTCCTTGGAATATTCTTCCCATATACTAAAAATATGTGCGATAGTACATTCTAAGTATATAACTAGAAGGTATATAGCACTTCCTTGGAATATTCTTCCCATATACTAAAAATATGTGCGATAGTACATTCTAAGTATATAAATAGAAGGTTTATAGCACCTCCTTAGAATCTTCTAAAAAGTATGTTCTTGGTATATACTGAAAAGAAGTGCGGTAGTACATTCTAAGTATATACATAGAACGTTTAAGTACTGTAATGTAGTATATACTCAGTATATGCTCTGCACATTCGCAATGGTAATTACGCATATTCTAAGTATATACTTTTTCTGAAAAGTATGTTCTATGAATCTACTAAGAACATGAAATTGTTATGTGGGTTGGAGTTAAAGAAGAAGTAGTCACGTAACAGAATGTTCTAGATGTCATAGAATAACCCAGAAATGTCTGGTGACGTTCAGAATGTCATAAATCTATATAAACATGTGTGTTTGAAATTTTAGATAACAGTTGTATTTAAGTTTTGAAGTTGAAAGTTGTCAGATTGTGTTCAAGAGTTAAAAAAAGTATTTTGAAAACGACATCCGATTTGGGCGTTGAAACGTTAATAAAATCATTTTTTTAGTTAAATTGTGATTTATTATCCATTTAGAATAGTTGATTACAAAAATGCCACAAGGAAATAGCTTCAGAACAACATTAAGAGTTGAAAAGTATTGTAATCGAGTTGTATTCAATAAATCTATTTTAAACCTGAGTAACACTATTAGAACTGAAACCCACCAATTGGTAAGAAAAACAAAAACAGATTACTGGGAAAGATTCACAAAAGGACTAGAGGTGGATTTCTACGGCCAACAGAAACAAGTATGGCGCTTCATAAGACAACAAAGAAGCGAAATGAAAGAACTAGTTGAAATATAACACATAAATGTGAATACATGGGTGGCCTTCCTGACAGAAATGTTTAAAAAATAGAACGAAGAATCTTTACCAGAAACGCCAAATATAGTAACTGATGAAAAGACCGAAATCTCCCAAATAGATGTGAAACAAGGTATAAATAAATTAAAAAATAGAAAGGGGATCTCCTCTCCGGGGGAAGATCAAATACCAAATGAACTCTTAAAATGTGGAGGTGATCACCTTGTACACCAACTACAACTTCTTATTCATAAAACAATCACGACGAACAGAATACCAGATGAATGGAGGAGAGCGATCATGCTGATGTTCTTCAAGAAAGGAGATAAGAAAGACCCAAATAATTATCGAGCAATAAATCTTTTAAATACAACACTCAAAATTGACAACAAGAATTATAGCGACAAAAATAAACGTACGCATATCTCTGCAAGAGGAACAGCAAAGATTTCGGACAGGAAGATCATGCACGGATGCAGTTTTTGTAATAGCAGAAATACAATAAGACAATAAAATAAGACAAATAAAAGAAAAGTCCCTGGAATACAACAAACCAACATATAATATGTGCCTGATAGATTTGAAGAAAGCGTTTGATAGAGTGAGAATTTGGGACGCGATACATTTACTATATGAAAATAGTCCAGTTGGGTTAGACGAATAACAGGCCTAACCTTGCATTAGGAGCTGCCCCAAATTTTATTTTTCTAATCTTTAGGGAGGGTCAATATTAGTATAAATTTAAAATCTCGACTGAATTCCACCGTTGCGTTAGCCGCCATCTTGATTTTAAACGAGAACTGTTTTTGCTCAATATCTCCGCCATTTTCAATTTTTTGACAAAAAGTGTAGTAACTGAAATTGTTGAAAATGCGATTGTCTATAATTTCATTTATTATAATTTTTTTTGTGCGGTCGATATTTTCCGAGTTATGAGGGGAAAATAGTGAGAGTTGGAGCATAATTATTGAATTATTGAATTATCTCGTTTATTTTTAGTTTTACAACAAATATGTACCTATACAAAAATGAAGAGAATTAAATTCGACACAATTTTTATCTCTTTCATTTTTTTGCTAAAATTAATATTTAAGGTAGTACGTATGCGGTAATGGCGCGAGCGTAAGACCGGATTGATTTTATAGCAATTGTTTTTGTTCAATATCTACGCCATTTTCAACTAAAATTGATCAAAATAAAATTTCCTACAATTTCTTTTTAACAATTTTTTTCATGCGATTGATATTTTCCGAGTTACATGGGAAAATAATAAAAAGTGGTGGGGGAAGCATAATTATTGAATTGAATTTTGTTTCAGAGCTGCCCCAAATTTTATAATTCTATCCTTTAGCAGAGATCAATAGTAGTGTAAATTTAAAATCTCGACTGAATTCCGCGGTTGCATTAGCCGCCATATTGATTTTAAATGAGAACTGTTGTTGCTTAATATCTCCGCCATTTTCAACTTTTCAACCTAAATGGTGGGAAAGAAAATTGTTTGAAATGCAATTTCCTACAATTCCTTTGGCACAATTTTTTTATACGATCAATATTCTCCGAGTTAAGGGGGCAAGGGGGAAAATAATGGAAGCGAAGGGGAAGCATAATTATTGAATTGTCTCATTTATTATTAACTTTACGACATAATTGTACATAAACAAAAATAAAGAGAATTATATTTTATACAATTTTTGAAACTTCCAATGAAACATCAACCAAACTAAGTATATAAAAGACATAAAAAGACATTATATGCATTAAGTTCACTTAATTTTATTAACTAGCTGGTTTGATTGGTTGAATTTGTCTGTCGATATTTTAAATTTTATGTCAGCTAATATATCGTGATGTTTCAACAATTTCTTTTTAAATTTTGGACCCTGTTAGGGGGAATTTTCCCATTTCCCCCCCTTGTAGACCCGCGACTGGTTCTCTCGAAAAATTGTAGTAAATCGTAATTGCAACAATTTCAGTTCTTACACTTTTTGTCGAAAAGTTGAAAATGGCGGAGATATTGAACAAAAACAATTGCTACAAAATCAATCAGGTCTTACGCTCGCACCTTTACCACATACGTACTACCTTAAATATTGATTTTATCAAAAAAATGTACGGCATCAAAATTATACAAAATTTAATTCTCTTCATTTTTGTATAGGTATATGTTTGTTGTAAAACTAATAATAAACGAAATAATTCAATAATTATGCTACAACTGTCACTATTTTCTCCTCATAACTCGGAAAATATCGACCGCACGAAAAAATTATAACAAATGAAACTATAGAAAATCGCATTTTCAACAATTTCAGTTTCCACACTTTTTGTCAAAAAATTGAAAATAGCGGAGATATTGAGCAAAACCGGTTCTCGTTTAAAATCAAGATGGCGGCTAACGCAACGGCGGAATTCAGTCGAGATTTTAAATTGTTACTAATATTGACCCTCCCTAAAGATTAGAAAAATAAAAATTGGGGCAGCTCCTAATGCAAGGTCAAATGCTATCCGGACTGGGCTAAAAGGGAATATGACTGGATTTAATAAAAACCATTGAGAACATATAAAGATAACATAGCTATGGTAAGATGTAAGGGAAAACTATCGCAACTTATCAAGTATTAAACTGGCATTAGACAAGGAGATTCGCTGCGCCCATTAATATTTAATCTGATAATGGATGAAATCATAAAGAAAGTTAAAAAAAAAAGAAGAGGATATAGAATGGGAGAAAAGGAAATAAAGATAATCTGCTACGCCGACGACGCCATAATAACAGCCGAAAATTAAGATGACCTACAAAGATTAATTAAAAAATTCGAAGACACGGCTCTCATTTACAACATTTTGATCTCAACAGAGAAAACTAAATCGATAGTGGCATAGTGGTATCAGCGGAACCGAGACCATGTAAATTGGTCGTAAATAACAAAATAACAGAACAAGTGATGGAAACAGAATACTTGGGAATAAAACTGTCAAGCTACGGAAAAGTGGAAGAAGTACAAAAACAAGTGAACATGCGAATAGAGGAGCAGGATGTCTCAACAACACAATCTGGAGAAGTAAATACCTCACAATGGAAACGAAAACCAGGATATATAAATCAACAATAAGACCAATAATGACGTATACAGCTGAAGCAAGAGCAGATACGGCGAAAACACAAAGACTGCTGGAAACAGCAGAAATGAAAGTCTTACGAAAAATAACAAGCCAAACTCTAAGAGACAGAGTAAGAAGTGGGGAAATACGAGCGAGATGTGGTATAGAAGAAATAAACATGTGGACCAAAAGAAGAAAAATATAATGGAATCAATACATAGAAAGAATGATAGAAAATAGAATAGTACGAATAGCAAGAGACAAATCGCCAAATGGAAGAAGATCATTGGGACGACTGAGGAAAAGATGGTCAGACAATGTCAATTTGAGGCTAAAAACCAAAGTAAAACAGTCATTGAGCCTATTTATAAAGTAGGAAGAAGAAGAAGAAGAAGAAGAAGAAGAAGACTATTATTTATAATAATATGCAATACACAGTATGGTGCAAACGAAAGGAATAAATTCGTTATTTCGTATGCCGTCGACGCTAAAAAAATCCTGAAACATGTCGATTTTTATTTTTAAATTATTATCATTTTTTGACATATATATCATACTAGTACCGTCATCCAGCTGGGTGTGATGACGTAATAGATGATTTTTTTAAATGAGTGTAGGGGTCGCCTGCTAGCTCATTTGAAAAGTTATTTAATTCTCTATTCATAAATATAAACGTTAACACAATTATTTATAAAAAACCAATACAGAAGTAAAAACTTCGTGGTGTATTCTGGTATAAAATCGTTTATTTAAAACTATAAAATGTCATGGATTGCAGAACGTTTTCGTTCTAAACATATATTTCTGCAATCCATGACATTTTATAGTTTTAAATAAACGATTTTATACCAGAATACACCTCGAAGTTTTTACTTCTGTATTGGTTTTTTAAACTATGGTATACAGCCAACTATTGGGATTTTCCCATTGATTTTTTTTACAATTATTTATAGAGAGTGTCCAAGAAAAAAATCTTTAATTAAATTAATTGACACAAGAAGGAGAATGTATTTATTTGTCAAATAAACTTTTTTTTCTGTTTTCTGACAGCAGTAAAGCGTATTGTGAATTAAATAAATTACATACATTTTTCTTTTTGTGTCAATTGATTTAATTCAAAAAAATGTTTTTGGACACCCTGTATAAATAATTATGTTGCTGTTTATATTATTGAATAGGGAATTAAAGAACCTTTCAAATGAGCTACTACACGACCGCTATTCTCATTTAAAAAAATCATCGATTACGTCATCACCCGCAGATGGATGTTTAATATTCCAAAAAATAATATTCACTAAAATGATAAATATGCCAAAAAGATCATAATTTATAATAAAAATCGACCTGTTTCGGGATTTTTCCATTTAAGTGGCTGACTTATAGAAACTGTCGCCGACGTACAGAGGAATACAGGAAATGGGGACTACAGATCTACATAGGAAAAACCAAATATATGAAAATCGATGGAACGCAGCAGCACGTGATACTAGAAGGAGGAGAAACAGTCCCTAAATTCAACGAATATAAATACCTGGGTATGGACGGAGCCATTAAAGAACCAAATATTCAGGGCAGTAAAGCAATTACGCTTCTAAACTCAGTACACTGGGATAAGCAGACAAACAATCAAAACAAAAAAGATCTATGACTCCGTAGTGAAAAGCATTATAACATACAGCTGCGAAGTATGACCTACGAAGGAAAAATCAAAACGAACGTTAGAGGTCACCGAAATGGATTTCTGGAGAAGAGCTGCAGGAAGATCAAGAAGAGAATATGTCACCAATGAACGGATACCAGAATAATGAAGGTCACACATACAATAAATGACGAAATCAACGAAATATAACTACGATGGTTTGGTCACGTACAAATAATGCATGAGGACATAATCCCAAAATAAGTACAAAACTGGAAACCGCAAGGTAGAAGAAGAGGTAGACCGAGGAAAAGTTGGCAGGCAGGAATAACGAAAGCCATGGATGAAAGAGGTCTGCAAGTAGATCAATTTGCGGACAGAGAGGAATGGCGAACGGGTATCGGAAGACGAAAAACTATTTTTGCTCACTATTTTAAAACTATTCAACATATCCTTTTCATACTTGGCAGAAAGTGTAGGTATTATACACCCTATGAAATTATGATAAATAAACGTTTGTGGCTACTACCAGTGGCGTACGACAGGGGACAGCGAATGGCTGACCCTTCTCAAATTCTACGCCACTGGCGGAATTGCCATTTTACCGCCATTTTTCGAATCTCCAATACTCTCTATGTAAATAACGTACTCTTCACTCGTAACGATAAAGTCAATAGTTTTCGAGATATTTGAAGTTAAACATGTATTAATGTATTATGCCTAGTGTGACCAACTCCAATTCAGTCGAATCCGGGACAATGCTGAAAAAAATCAAGTCAATTTTTTGCTGCTGGACGTGTGCTGCTGCTGCTTTTTAATGTGACTTAGTATATCCGCTCTACCACTGTGGGCGATCGAAAATTCCGATCCACAAGTATCACACTTCATGTCACTGTTAGAGTTACTTTTTTTTTTAGAAATTCTTCTTCCAATATTTTATTGAAAGTGCAATATCGTTTTCTGTTTTTACTTTCTTGTGTTGGTTCCATATTCATATTAACAATAATAATATATTGGAATGAAAAAGTCAGGTCAAAAACAATAATTCCGAGATGGTCACTAATCGATTTTCGGATTCAAACTGATTACTGTACTGACAATAAAATAAATGTTTAGATAAAAAAAATCATATTGCAACGCAGCAGATTTGAATTTGGCTCAAAGCATGCAACGGTTTGGAAATAATCATATTTCGCGAACGAACTCAAGAGGTTTATCTACTTCCTAGGCATGATTCATTGTGACATGAATTATTATTGTTTTTGAATGGTCTTTTCGGAAGACGATAATTAAAACACACAAATAAAAAAAATTCCACAGTTTTCGTTTTCTTTCATAGAACTATTAAAATTTATACCATGATAAAAATTTTTTTTTCGTCTCAACAATTTAATTTGATGTAAATTCTTAGAACAAAAACGAAAATATAGATTTTTACCAAAAAGTTGAAAATTCGGATGGCCCGGAAGCCTTGTCCGGGACGCCGGGACACAACTTCGTAATTCGGGCCATTCGCCATGTCCCGGATTTTTCGGGCTAGTTGGTCACACTAAATGCCGCTTAATTTTTAATTTCAAATATGAATACATTAATAATATAATTTAATGAATAATATACACTTCAGTCTTAATGATAAAATCATTAGTTTTAGAGATATTTGAAGTTTCAAATTAAACGGCACAATACATTAACCCTCGTAAAGCGGTGCGGGGTGCAGCTGCACCCCAGACCTCGTTTTTTCCACCTATCTTTTTTGATAAAGTTTTTTTATCTTTGTCCATTTTTTTATTCGCATTAAGTTCAATTCTAAAACACATTCCATCCATTACAGCGTTTAAAAATCTTTGGGTTTACGTGCTTTTTTGGAAAAAGACTGTAAGGTGCAAATGATGAAAATTTTATATCCTGAATTGGACGTTTCTGATGTTCCACCTGGAGCTATAACAGAGCTACGGTACAAGGTCGGTGTTACTTATGTCTGACAAAAAAAGACTGAAAGTCCCGGCATAACTTTATTGTGTGTAAACACTTTGTGTTGCTCACAATGTGAAAAATTTCATGTGTTTGTCTTGTAACGATAAAAATTATTTAAAGAAGAAATGAGTACTCTGTAAAATTATGTTTCATAGTATAAAAAACAAGTCCTAATTATCTTTCAAATCAATTTTCCCGACGTTCATTTATAAAAAATATGGATATACAGATGGGGTGCAAATGCACCCCGTACCGTTGTTTACGTAAGAATCTAAGCACCGCCTTACGAGGGTTAATCAAATTATCTGTGCCGTTACATATTTAACTTCAAATATCTCGAAAACTAATGACTTTATCGTTTTAGAGTAAAGAGTAGGTAAGTTATTTACATAAAGAGTATTGGAGAATCGAAAAATTGCGCTAAAATGGCAATTCCGCCAGTGGCGTAGAATTTGGGAAGGATCAACCATTCGCTGTCCACTTAGGTACCTAAGTTTTTAGAGCAATTTTTACAGTTACATGGTAGTAGGGGAAAGGTAGGTAAAGTGGAATGGGTGGGTAAAGCGGAATAAGCTTAAAATTTAATTTCAAAATTGGCGGTTTTTGTTGTAACTCCTACCACAATATACCTTTTGACATTTGGCAATATTTACTTCAATATGGCGCACTTTCATTGATATGTTCATGTGAGTTAAACAAGATCATTGTTTTTTAACAAAAAGTTGTAATATTTGGTGACTAAGACGAAATTTCTTATCAGCAACAGGTAAGTTTTTCTAACCGTATTTATTATCTATTGTATAAAATGGTTATTTGTGGACATAAATACTCTTTCTTTAACTTATTAGCACGTTTGGTTAGTAGCTATCGTGTTTGTACAGAAAAAATGTTGATGCGGGTAAAGTGGAATGAAACGTATGCGGGTAAAGCGGAATGACGTTCCACTTTACCTCCTAAAAGTTTAACAATGTTATTAAGTGACAACATTTTTTTAGCATGCCTAATTTTTACAAACGAAAGACTTCGCAGCAGAGTTGGGACGAGAAGGCAATGGCTGAGGCTCTAACTGCATGTCAAGGTGGTTTATCAATTCATTCTTCTGCAAAACAATATAACATTCCATCGACAACTCTTTTTAGAAGATTAAAGCGACCACCAGAAGAACGTTTAGTGAAGCAACTTGGACGATTCCGTTGCGTGTTCACGGTAGATCAAGAGAGGATGTTGGTAGACTATATTCTTAAAATGGAAGAACGCCTGTTTGGGCTAACTATTTCTGACTTAAAATATCTTACCTACGAGTTTGCCATACGAAATAACATTGAACATAGATTCAATAATGAGAAGAAAGAAGCTGGTAAAGTATGGTTGCTTGGTTTCATGAAACGGCACCCAGTTCTTTCACTTCGACTTCCAGAAAAAACGTCAGCAGCGCGAGCGTCAGCATTTAACGCAGTTAGTGTCGGAAAGTTCTTTGATTTATTGGAAGACTTATACCAAAAACACAACTACAAACCTAACCGCATCTATAATTGTGACGAAACCGGAATCTCTACCGTGCCAAATAAGCCTTCAAAGATTATTTCAAAAAAGGGGAAAAAGCAAGTAGGAGTTTTATCATCAGCTGAAAGAGGTACGCTTACAACTGCAGAAATTTGCTTCAACGCTGCAGGGGAATACATCCCTCCTGCTCTTATTTTTCCACCGGTGAGACATCACTTGACATTCGACATTGGAGTTCCTCTGAATACCAAAATTTTCACGCATGCTTCTGGATGGATGCAGAACGAAATCTTTACGGCTTGGTTTCACCATTTTATTAAATTTGCGAAGCCTACCTCCGAGGACAGGGTTTTACTAATTTTAGATGGCCATTCAACCCACATAACAAACATTGAAGTCTTAGAGCTTGCTAAGAAAAACTTTGTAGACATCCTGGTGCTACCACCACATTGCACACATCGACTTCAGCCACTGGACGTATCATTTATGTATCCCATGTCGACCTTCTGTGAACAGGCAGTGCGAGTTTGGCTGCGAACCCACCCGTGGAAAGTTGTGACGATTCATGATGTCGGTCCTCTCTTCGGAGAAGCTTACTTGAAGGCAGCTAGTATGGCAACAGCTATCTCAGGATTTAAGAAGACGGGTATTTGGCCGTTTGAGAGACCTGATCCAAACGTTTTCGTGGCTGCAATCGTCCTGGGCCTCTACTCGCTACATCTAACCTGCCATCAGCGTCCACTCCAGTGTCAAATGACATTCTCCTCCATAAGACTATTGTTAGTCCTGCGGATATTTTACCTATCCCACGGGTCGCTTCAAATATCGAAAATCCAACGAAGAAAAGGGCTCGATCAGGAAAAACTGTAGTAGCAACTTCTACCCCTTTTATTGAAGAGTTAAAGAATTTGAAGGCTCCGACCCCAAAAAATCCAACCAAGAAAGTTACGAAGCAACTATTTCAAAGCGACAGCGAAGAAGAAGATGATGCAAACATCAGCATTTATAGTGACACCGACAGCGGTTCAGAGTTGGACCTACCAGTTCAAATTCCTACCATAAAAACAGAAGATATTAAGGAAGGGATATATGTAGCTGTAGAGTACAACGGACAAACATTTCCCGGTTTAGTAATTTCAAAATCAGGTGAATCAGCGTCTGTAAAGTGTATGGAAAGGACGCAAAAATATTTCAAATGGCCTAATAAAGATGATGTATTAGATTACAACATTAAGGACATTAAAATGATTATTAATGAACCAAAACAGTTAAGACGAGGGTTTTTCAATGTTCCTGAGCTCTGTAATAAATAATATTAATTCATTTTAAGTTTTTGTATTCCGCTTTACCTCCAATATGGCGGGTAAAGTGGAATATTACACCACTTTTACTTTTGACGTTTTTCTCCGAAGTGGTGATATATTAGTTTAATTTCTTAACAGTACTACGTAGGGCTATAACGTAAGTGGCTTCTTCCATAAACTCAAACTTTTAAGACGAATACTTCTACCGGGATACAAGCTTGAATCGGTAATTATTCCACTTTACCTACCTTTCCCCTACATACTTACATTACATTGGTCTTGAAGGCATTAAAATTAAAACTTTTTGGGGTGTCTTATTATCTATATCAGTGGTTCTCAATCTTTTTGAGTCATGTACCACAAAATACTTTTTAATATTTTTGGTACCACCTAACTGAAGTAACTACCTATCTAGATAGGTAATCTAATTAACTGTAAAGGCCGCGTCCCACCATCAAATAATTTGATCAAACTGGTTTGAGCAAACTGAAAGTGACAGTTAGTGACGTCACATCCTGAGTGTTCATTGGGGATAATAATGAAAAATTTTAATTTTAAATAAAGTGCAAACAAGTTAGACAACTCAATACAAAAAATTTGATCAAACTAGACTGATAGTGAGAGCACAGATTTTTAGAATTTCAAAAAACTGCAATTGTGACGTCACTTTGACGTACTTCCGGAGTTTGCTCAAACTGTTTGATCAAATTATTTGATGGTGGGACGCGGCCTTAATAGTGGTGATTTTGACAGTTTTGCGTTTTGTGCACCACCGCAAATAATGATATGTACCACCAGTGGTACATGTACCACAGATTGAGAACCGCTGATCTATATGATATCCATATAAAAGTGGATCGAGTACCTACTTTTTCAACATTATCATTGCATATAAAACAAGCATTTTATATGGCGGAATATATCTACACAATTGATGTGCCTTGATCATGCTGCAAAATACCTGGATCCAGTTTTATATGGATATAAAACACAAATAAAATTATAACTACCTAATCTTAAGAGGAAACAGTAGCGATCAACAGGTAGCGAAAACGCGTTCCACGATTGCGGCTGTAATTTTTGAATATTTTTTCGAGATATCTAGCACACGTATTCGTAATATAATAAAGAATGGACGTACAGAGCCAAATTTGAAAAAAATATTAATATGTGGAAATTACTCTGTAATTAAATACAATATTAAAAAAACGAGCCTGTACCGCCATTAAGAAGAACAAAAAAATACACTTTCTTCAAATAAACTTTTTTATCCGATGCCTAGTGTTTGTGTCATTTTGGAACTACTAAAATTTTTTATTTCATTAGTAGTTCCAAAATGACACAAAATCTAGGCATCGGATAAAAAAGTTTATTTGAAGAAAGTCTATTTTTTTGTTCTTCTTAATGGCGGTACAGGCTCGTTTTTTTAATATTGTATTTAATTACAGAGTAATTTCCACATATTAATATATTTTTCAAATTGGGCTCTGTACCGCCATTCTTTATTATATTACGAATACGTGTGCCAAATATCTCGAAAAAATATTCAAAATTATAGCCGCAATCTTGGAGCGCGTTTTGGCTACCTGTTGATCGCTACTGTATCACCTTAATCAGTGCTCAAAAATATTAAACCTAATATATATCTGTCTCAAATAAATAAATAAAAAGAGCATTAAACCGGTTATTTGTTTTTCACTAGCTACGTTATGTGTATGGTCCCAAAACCCAAGCAGGGATTTTGCGCCTTACTCCAGCGCGTCAGAAAATCACAACTTTGTACCCTGTAAATGTACCCCACCATAAATGGACTCTTAATACAGGAGCTTGTGTTGGGGACTTCCGTAAAAAAAGCTATCCTTACAAAAACTCGAGCGCGGCAGATTAAGACAAGGTAAGTTAAGTACATGAAGAACAATGTAGATATATTTCAAAAATCTGACGATTTGAGCGGGGCATAAGGAAATGAGTGAGTCACAAAATTTCACAAAAAAAGTGAATATTTCGCTAAATGGACAGCAGATCGAAAAACTAAAAATACGTGTTCAATATTTTTAAAAAAATTTATTGAATGACACCAAACACGACCTCTCATCAATGTGGGGTCGGGGGTTACTTTAAAATCTTAAATAGAAATTCCCCAATATTTATTGCAGATTTGGATTTCTTACGTAAAGATAAGTAACTTTTATTCGAGACATTTTTTCGAATTATGGATAGATGGTGCTATAATTGGAAAAAACAATTTTTGAAAATTTGTACTCACCCCCTACTAAAATGGAAAACTTAACTGAACTTTTTTTGGTTTCAGGACCTAATCTTCACAGGTCCCCATGACGCTTTAATAACTGCAAATTTAGCGTCTAATGCTCCCCTGCTATTAATAATAATAATAATAATAATGTTTATTTAGATCTGGATTTATTTAAATCTGGATGTTTATTTAGAAGAAAGCTGTACTACTCGCGACGGCCAGATGCGTACGAAAATTTCTGCGAGATACACCTGCATTCCAAGTCACCTAGGGCTCGATAACACGGAAAGAGTCCCACCAGAGCTCAATCCTTTTGATACCTTAGGTATCTGGGATGAGTCAATTTTCCCCTTAGATGGAGTGTGAGCCGTATGGCTAAATCTGGATGTTTATTTAGGAATAACAATAAAGATTTACAAAAATTAAAAAGCATAATGAGTACTAAATAAACATAAAAACTCACTGAAGTTGAGCTACGTTGTATAATATATTACTAATATACATACAAAAGTAGCACCCCTTGTGCGTGAGACTTAAAAATATATACAATATACAAACGTACAAAGACAAACAAAAACAAAAAATATTTAACAAATGTATAAATGTATACAGTTAATGTATATAGGCATTTATAAAAATCCTAAAAAAATTCTAACATTAACCAAGAAAAAAATAAAAATATATTAATTTTAATATAATTTGTGATATAAATAATGTGTTCATCAATTCAAGAAATGTTGCAGTTGATAATAAAAATCTATTTAGATACAAATTTTAAATTCTATATAATTTTTTATTTTATATTTTAATTTATTTATTACAATTGTCCATTCATAAGTTCTTCGCAGAATTTTGTTTTGCTCCCAATCCATTGTTTAATTTCATATTTATATCTCTGTTTTTTATAATTTTTAGTTTGTTTTAAATTATCCGGTAACAAATTGTATAATTTTGTATATTATAATTGTATAATTAGGTTATTTAATTATGGAAAGGGCTTATTAATTTTCAAATGACATATCAAAGATCATATTTCCTCTAATTTTTAAATTTTTCTATTTATGTAAACTAACTGATAATAAAAATTAGAATGTGCAAATAAAGAAAAACATTTCCAAAACTTAAATTTCGTGCTAATAGGTACATATTATAATAGTATATCTCCAAAACACCGAGAGCAAGACAACCTCAACAAAGTCAGCAACAGACAATAATGGATGTATTCCCCAAGGCGCTTTTGACCTTTGCCAACCCAACAAAGCTCATTAAAAAGGGAACTAACACCAATTCAACTCACATACATAACTTTCCAAGCCAAAGTGAAACTTTTACAGGAATATCATTTGGGGGCCACTCTGTACGCGAGTGAGCGGGGAGGCCGAGACAATTTTCAGGCCGTAATAGTCGATACAGCCTTGAAATGTGGGTCACCAGGATAAGTTGCAAGTTGCAGCCGGCGTGGCACGGGCCCCATCGTTCATTGGGGTTGAACGACCTTAGCTTACCCTCTCTCGGCGCTCCCCAGGGTGCTCGAATTAAGGTAGAGGGCCCAGGCACGGATTTGAAGTGCTGACCCCCCTTTATGTAAAAAAATCACAATAAACTGAACGGGGCATTAAAAACCACTGTAATTGTCACCAAACATATTAGTCTGGGAAGATTATCGAAGAAAGGGCGATTTTGGGAAAAATTATTTACCAGCTATTTTATTGCTGGAATCAAATTTTAAGATTTCATATACAGGGTGTTTGGTAAAGAATAGGCCATAGCTTAACCTCAGATTGCTAATGTTAAAATGGGTCGATTTAAGTTACCTTACCTTAGTACAAAAATTGATAATAACCGAAATACAGGGTGTCAAAGTCAAACTTTTATTTTATTTATATTTTAATATTTCCTGACAGGCATGGGACAACAACACGAAATTTGGTAGGTGGTGCTGGTACTGTACACCCTACTAAATTATGTTAAACAAATGTTTCTGACTACTACCAGAGGCGTACGACGGGGTAACGTGAATGGTTGACCCTTACCCAATTTGCTTCGCCACTGGTGGAATTTCTATTTTAGTGCAATTTTTTTATTCTCCAATACTTTCTATGTAAACAACATACTCTTTATTCGTAGCGATAGAGCCATTAGTTTTCGAGATATTTGAAGCTAAAAACGAAGGAGCATAATACATTAATCAAAATAAGTGTAGCTTTTCATTTTTAACTTTAAATATCTCGAAAACTGATGACTTTATCGTTACGAATGCAGAGTATATTATTTGCATAGAAAGTATTAGGAATCTAAAAATTATGCTAAAATAGCAGTTTCATCAGTGGCGTAGAATTTGGGAAGGGTCAACTATTCACTTTCCCCTATCGTACGCCTCTGGTATTAACCAGAAACGATTATTTAACATAATTTAGTAGGGTGTACAGTACCTACACTTTCTGCCAAGTATCATAAGGATATGTCAAATAGTTTTATAGTACCGGGCACACATAGTTCTTAAAGTTTTAAATAAAGAATAAATTATTTAAAAAAAAAAGAATACTTTAAAATAATTTGACATATCCGTGTCATACTTGACAGAAAGTGTAGGCACTGTACACCCTACTAAATGTTAAATAATCGTTTCTGGCTTCTATCAGAGGCGTACGACAGGGGAAAGTGAATGGTTGATCCTTCCCAAATTCTACGCCACTGATGAAACTGCTATTTTAGCATAATTTTTAGATTCTCCAAGACTTTCTATGCAAATAATGTACTCTTCATTCGTAACGATAAAGTCATTAGTTTTCGAGATATTTGAAGTTAAAAATAAAAAGGACACTTATTTTGATTAATGTATTATGCTCCTTCGTTTTAGCTTCAAATATCTCGAAAACGAATGGCTTTATCGTTACGAATGAAGAGTATGTTATTTACATAGAAAGTATTGGAGAATCAAAAAATTGTACTAAAATAGCAATTCCGCCAGTGGTGGAGAATTTGGGAAGGGTCAACCATTCACGTTCCCCCGTCGTACGCCTCTGGTAGTAGCCAGAAACGTTTGTTTAACATGATTTAGTAGGGTATAGGTAAAAATTCTTCTAATAATTTATTTAATCTGACTCATTTATAGTGGCAATTCAGACGTATAGTATACATTTTAAAATAGAAGACTTTAAAATGATATCGTCAATATTTATGAGTTGCGTTCCTGGGACGACAGTACTAAAAGATAGTACCACTATCTCCACTTACCAAATTTCGTGTTGTTTCCGATGCCTGTTAGGAAATATTCAAAAATAAATAAAATAAAAGTTTAATTTTGACACCCTGTATTTCAGTTATGATCAACTTTTGTACTAAGGTAAGTTAGCTTAAATCGACCTATTTTAACATCAGGAATCTAAGGTTAAGCTATGGCCCATTCTTTACCAAACACCCTGTATTAGTAATATAGGTATGCAAAGTCCGCAGAAAGTATGCTATTTTGTGTATAAACAAATTAGCGCTCTGAAATCTTGTTTTTTCTTCAATTATTGCTCTGTAACTCCGAAGATTTTAACTTTAAACCAAAAACACCCAAATAAAAATTCACCGCAATTTAATTCTGCACAGAGATTTTTTTATGATTTCCTAAAATCCTGGTTTTCCTAACAAAATATTTAATTTCCAACTAAAATATTAGGGAAGTAATTATTTACCAATAATTAAATAGCTTGGTGACCTGAAAGCTTTTTTATAGTAGATTATATTTCCGGAAGCCGGCGACAATCTAACAAATAGTTTAGCAACAATTAAATTGTTAATTAAAAATTTATGGTCGCAATAATAACCAGAATAACAATGATTTTCGTATAAAAAGGCACTATATCTGAGCCAGCACACGACCCCTATTCCCATTAAAAAAATTATTGAGTATAACAGCACTCCCAGATGGATGACGTCACTAGTATGATATATGCCAAAAAATCATATTTTAAAAATAAAAATCGACCTGTTTCGGAATTTTCTTAAGTCACCGGCTTACGAAATAATGAATTTATTCCATAGATTTGCACCATACTGTATACTCGAGGTAGTAATATACAGTAGGGTGTAAATGAAAGCCATAAATTCGTTATTTCGTAAACCGGTGACTTTAAGGGAAAATCCCAAAAAGGTCGATTTTTATTTTTAAATAATTATTATTTTTTGGCATCATATTAGTGACGTCATCCATCTGGGCATGATTACGTCACTAGAACAGGGGTCGTGTGCGAGCTCATTCGAAAGGTTATTGAATTCTTTATTTAATAATATAAACATTAACATTATTATTTGTACAGGGTGTCCAACATATTTTTTTGAATTAAATTAATTAACAAAAAAATAAAAAAATATGTAATTTATTTAAATCATAATACATTTTATTGTTGCCAGAAAACAGAAAAAAATGTTTATTTCATAAATAAACAATGTTTTTCGATTAAATTAAATGTTGAAACTGACAAGAGACAGATTGGTGGCAGTTTTAACATTAAATTTAGGCGAAAAGCAATGTTTATTTTTGAAATAAACATTTTTTCTCTTTTCTGACAGTGGTAAAAGGTATTTGAATTAAATAAATTACATAGATTCTTCTTTTTGTGTCAACTACATAATTAAAGACCACTGTTTTCTCTACAAATAAGGTCCTATGCATTTTTTTTCGTATAAGCAACCGTTACGGCACAGTGGCGCCGTAAACCTCAGAAATGCTCTGGCCGAATCCAGTTTTTGTTTTTTTTTTTTTTCGTCACCTATTCATTTTATGGATAACGTGCTTATAGAAAATTATAACACACTGTCTGCTGGCTAATTGGCTCTGCCAAAGCCATTTTTCAAAAAGAAAAACACACTGTCTGCTACACATTATGACCTATGCATATTTTATTTTCTTTGCGCCCTAAAGCCACAGCCAATGGCCGAAAATCAATTTTTGGTCATTTTCTTTATTAAGTCTCCTTTTTTTGGGTGGTTCCGGGGAAAATATGAGGGTGCATTATACACATTTGTAAATAACACTAGTACATGGATAATCGCTGAAAATTTTTTTACTCTAGCATAGGCGGTTCAGATGGTATAAAAAGGGGATTTTAAAATGTAACACCCTGTAATTAAAAAATTTGCAATTGCCCTTAAATGAAAGCTATATCAAAAAGTCAGCCTCTTATTTGTAATTAATTGGCGCAGGATTTCTTCTTAATTTTCATTACAATTAGGGAAACATATTTTTTTTAAAACATGTTTTTAAAAAATTTGTCAACTTTGGGGCGCCACCCCCGCTAAACGGTGGGTGATAGATATATGCTGTCGGAAAATAAATAGTAGGAAATATAGTCCTCTTCATTTTACTATTAAGTAAATTTTTGGCAAAACGTACAGGAAGGGCTACGTTTCGCAAAAACCATAAATTACCCCCGTTTAAAGGGCTGAAAATGGGGGTTCCGGGGCGAAATTTTTTAAGAAAAAGTTAGTCTCATAATAAGCACCCCTTGATATACCAGAAAAAAACGGACTTGTGCCCATTTTGCGAGGTTCAACTTCTGTTTCCTCCACTAATATTCTTTTATTAATTATAATAATTACACTGGCGGGCAAAAAATTTAGGTCACTAGATGAATTATACACGTTTGATGCCTCGAATTTTCTAAACCTGTTGTTCGATTTGAGTGATTTTTTAGTATCTTATAGCTTTATTATTTAAGAATAGCAATGTATTAATATTGTTGCTTGACAGGTAAACATCATTTAGACCAGGTGTCACAATCATACTGTGTTTTTTTCCTTAAAGTTCGGGGCACTCTCTGGAATATTATAGCATAGATAAAATATTGAAATTAAAACTCAGTTAAAGCCTTATAGTGGAGTCAATGAAGGTGGATATGAGTTATTACCTCAGATTTCGTTGAACCTCCATCGATTTTCATAAAAATTGGTGAGTGGTTAAAGGATACCTCAAGGAACAAAGGTCACATAGTGCCAACTTGCGCTTTTTGCATTTTAGGGGTGAAATACACCCCTTTTTTAAAAATTATTTTTTAGATTTCTGAAAGTGCAGTCACTGTAAGTTTTCACTTCCTATTTTGTTGAACCTTCATCGATTTTCATGAAAATCGGTAAGTAGTTAGAGGATACCTCAAGCAATAAAAGATATATAGCATCAACTTGCGCTTTTGCATCATAGGGGTGTAATACACCCCTACTTTTTAAATTGTAAAAAATGCAGATTTCCGCATTATGGCGCAAGTAATCTCGTTTAATTAAGAAAAATAAATATTTTTTTTATATTTATGTGCATGAATTACATTTTTTTTTATTTTTCAAACCTTATAGCAACCAAAAATCCGAAAATTAACAAGTCGAAAATCACGAAAACCTTATTCTTCTATATTTCTGAAAGTGTAGTCACTGAATGTTTTCACCCACGATTTCTTTGAACCTTCATCGATTTTCATGAAAATTGTTGATTAGTTAGAGGATACTTCAAAAAACAAAAGTGATATGGCACCAAGTTGCGCTTTCTGCATTTTAGGGGTGAAATCCACCTTTTTTTTTAATGATAAAAATGCAGATTTCAGCATTCTGGCTCAAGCAATCTCGTTTAATTAAGTAACATAAATATTTTTTACATTTATGTGCGTGATTTATAATTTTTATTAATTTTTTAAACCTTATAGCAACCAAAAATCAGAAAATTAGCAAATCGACAATCACGAAAAAAATTAATCTTTTATATTTCCAAAAAGGCAGTCACTGAAGGTTTTCACCCCTGATTTCGTTGAACCTCCATCAATTTTCATGAAAATTGGTAAGTAGTTAGAGGATACCTCAAGAAACAAAAATGATGTGGTACCAACTTGCGCTTTTATCCTGGGGGTGGATATTACCCCTTCTCATGGGTGAACACTATTTTATTAAAAATAACCCCATAATTAGATAGAAGAGTAAATTCTAAGCAAACTTTCTTTTATCAAGTTTATAAATTTTTTATTGAAGATATTCTTCTTTAGCGGCGAAGCGATTGAGGGTAAAATTGTACATTTACCGCGCGCCTGCGCACACTGGAAGTATGTAGTTCTGACAGTATGTAGTTCATTGCTAATCTTTCAAGATAGGTATGTATGTATCTGTAACCGTGCAAATAAGTCATTAAAAGAATATATTAGTGGTTTTAGGAAATGTATTATTTATTATAATTCTTGTGTTTTTGGATTAATAAAATATTATGTAAGCATAACATTTTACACTATATGTCGCCGTGTTGTGTAATTATATCCGAAACTTACATGTCTATTTCTAGTGCCTCGATGGAGTAGTTGGAAATGCGTTAGCACTGAGATTGGAAGGTTGCGGGTTCAATTCCCGGGCGATTCATATTTTTTTTTATTTTTGGTTGTTTTAATAAAAATTTTTTGAAAGTGGTAGATAAGAAAGTTAGTTTGATTTTTAAATAAAATACAAATAACCTTTTAAGTATATTTACTTCGTTTAAATTACCTATTATATAATAGAAGAATATCTTCTTACGTGCGTACATAGTACACACACATTCTTTTTAAATAATATTTCATAATTTAATAAAATATTATTGGTACAGTAAAACCTGACAATAACGGCCACTAAAAATAGAAAACAATTGGCCGTTATAGAAATGTGGCCGCTAATGCTAGGTTTCCTTTTCCACAAATACATAAAATATAATTGAAAATTTATTTATTTTAGTAATTAAAGCAAATCTAATTAAATATAATTCTAGAAACAAACGGAACATACTAAAACTAAATTCAATTTACTACAATATAAAACAATATCTATACGAAAACACATCTACAAGAAAAACAGAATTTTTGTTTGTTTTACATTTTTTTAGATAAACGAAACATACTAAAACTAATTTAATATAGGTAATACATAATATAAAACAACATACTATAGCTACTACGAAAAATACGCTTATCACTAAAGTATCGTCGTGTTTCCATGCTATATTCAACAAAACCAACTTGGTAGGGCCTTTAATTAGATATCGCAAATCACTTTGGCTGATTTTGTCTGCATATATATTATGTTTGAGGAATCCCTTTTTTTTGTGAGACTGGATATAGGACATTTCTCAAGTATGAATTCACATTCATGGTATATCGTTGCTATACAGGGATAATAATCTGTGCAATGTTATGGTACAGGCTACGTTAAATATGAAGTAAATGTGGAAGATATACACTGGATATTCATTTCAATTTAATTTGATTGTTTTTTAATCGTTTACAATATTTAAAATAATTAAAGACATAAAGTTAGGGATTTCAAAAATAAATTCAGTTCTCACTGGCAGGGTGGGAAATAATAAAGTGCCATACAATAGCATTTCATTACAATGCTCATTACAGGCATTACAGGCCGCTCCGTTTGAGAAAACTCATACTCTCAAACTTTGAGAAAACACTCATTCAGTTTCGACCAACCCTGTATTAGCTAAAATTAAACGTTTTGCTAGATTAATAATTTTTAACAATAATAGATTATATTAAAAATCACTTGAACATAAATTGATTTTCTGATGTCAAATCACTACAATTATACAGGGGGTGAATATTGCTATGAAATTTGAAAATAAAAACGTAATTATCTTTTAAACTACTTCGTATAACATCACAAAACCTGATATTTTAAGAAATAAAACATAGAGGAGAATCCAAAAATGTAAAAATATACAGGGTGTTCCATTAAACAAAAGATAATTTTGTTTCACCCTGTCAATATGGGTGGCCCTGTATATTTGGAAATGTATTTAAATTCTGATATTATCTATGCTCCAATGTCACCTAAATAAACTTTTTTCGTATCTCCTACAACAAACGACTAATTGGACTTCCCACAACCTGTATACATACAAAATCTCCGCTATAAAATTTTTTCAAAGAAAATGTTATTGGTTTTTTTAAAATAACTCCGTTAAATTTTGAAATATGAGATTTATCCAAAAACCATTACAAAGCTAAGTAAAAGTTCTATAACACTGTATTAAACATAATTTTCTAAATCCTTTATTTTTTTTTAAATACAAGGTGAAAGGGCCCCGGTTACATGGTTCTCGCAGTAAAATTTAGGTTTTAAATGTTTCTATCTCGGTTATTTTTTGTCGTAAAAAATATTAAAAAAAGAAAAAGCTTAAATACAGTTAAAACTAAAATTTTGTTCTCTACCATTTTTTAAGTATATCGAGTATTTTTGGAGTTATTATCAAAAGAAAATGAAATTCACGAAAATTTGAAAAATTCTAATTTTTTTAATCGTATTTTTTTTTCAAAAATATGCATTCTAAACCGGTCAAAATTGTTGAAGTTATTACTCATGTTAAAATAAATAAAGTTTTAAATGGGTTACTATAAATTTTAATTTTTGTGGAAATGACGTATGTTTCATTTTTCATTCTTCCCTAAAAAATCTGAAAGGGTCCTCTTATTTCCATCATAACTTGCTTAATTTTGATGCTATCGACTTCTTATATAGCTTTTTGATAGTTACCTTTAAGTACTTTATTAAAATGTTTAATATCTATATTTAACAAAGTGCATCGTTTTCCTGTTATTTAAGCTTTAATACTAAGATTTGAGTACTCGCGGAAAAAAAATATACATTCAATTGCATATAACTCACTTTGTATATGTAATAAAGGATTTTTCGAATAAGGAGCTTATTTATTTTTATATTATCTTTGATTTTGGTAATAACAACTTTTTTGAAGAAACTTATGGTTTTTGAGTTATTTATGAAAAACTGCTTTAAAACATGGATTTTTTTCAGGAAAAATCAAAACTTTTGATCTTTAATAACTCAAAAACTATTGATTTATTGAAATAACTTTATATAACAAATTTTACTTATAATTTGTCCCTCTATCGATTAGTGGTATTATTTTTAATAAAATAATTTCCACCCCCGAGAAGGGGTGGCATCCTCCCCCAGGGTAAAAGCGCAAGTTGGCACCATGTCACCTTTGTTTCTTGAGGTATCCTCTACATACTTACCAATTTTCAAGAAAATCGATGGAGGTTCAACGAAATCGGAGGTGAAAACCTTCATTGACTCCACTATTAGGCTTTCTTAGCATTTTCTTTTTCGATTCATTTTTTTATGAGACTTCTGAGCTTCACTGATGAGGCATAAGGATGCTGAAATAGCTATATGGAAATGGTGGTCCAACTCTGAATCAAATATAAACAAAACCTGCCTTGATCTTTTTTATCTTTTTCATTTTTACTCAGTTTGAGTATTTAGAAACTGTCTTTCGGTCCTTTTCCTTGACGAAGGGAAGGTAAATGCGTGGCCTAAGCGTCCTCTATTTGCTTTCTCCTACTTTCGTCGTCTCTTGTGATTATATATTGTAAAATCCGGAGATACGGGATGCAGCCAGAAAGCAGTTTATTAACGAAAAGTCTTAGATTTAAAATATTGTTTATTATATTTTTATTTCAATTATTCTAATTGTTTAAAAGGTAGTAAACTTTGTATCTGGGGCTTTTCGTTGTTTTCCTCGTAATACGAGAGATGTCGCTAAATTGCGTCTCAGATGTGGGTTCATTGCATTGCGATGGTTTGCCTTAAATTGGCAGAATTGTTTGTATTTCCTTCAGAGTTGAGACTTCTGAGCTTCACTGATGAGGCATAAGGATGCTGAAATAGCTATATGGAGATGGTGGTCCAACTCTGAATCAAATATAAACAAAACCTGCCTTGATCTTTTTTATCTTTTTCATTTTTTTATGTTAGATAATAAAAAAGTTAGGTACTTTAACAACTAGCCATGTTCTTTATCAATATAAGGTGTTTCTAAATAAGTGAGACAAACTTTATGGGGTAATTCTGCATGAAAAAATAATGTCTGTTTGCTTTATAAACATATGTCCACAAATGCTTCGATTCCGAGATACGGGATGTTGAATTTTTTCTTACAAACTGACAGTTTATTTGTTGCTCCAAAACTGGTTGAGATATGCAAATGAAATTTGGTAAGTTTTAAGAGGTAGTTATTGCGCATTTTTTTGCTATACAAATAAAAATTTTAATTTCACCATTGGCTTGCATACGGGTATAATATTTTAGATACATCCCGTATGCACGCCAATGGTGAATATAAAAGTCTTAGTTGTATGTCAAAAAATGCGCAATAACTACCTGTTAAAACCTACCAAATTCCATTTGTATATCTCAACCGGTTTTAGAGCAACAAATAAACTGTCAGTTTGTAAGAAAAAATTCAATATCCCGTATCTTGGAAACGAAGCATTTGTGGACATATGTTTATAAAGCAAATAGTCATTATTTTTTATGCAGAATTACCCCATAAAGTGTGTCGCACATATTTAGAAACACCCTGTATTTATGAAGAACATGGCTAGTTGTTAAATTACCTAACTTTTTTATTATCCAACATAAGCAAATAAATCAAAAAATAAAATGTTAAGAAAGACTAAGGCTACAATTGAGTTTTAATTTCAATATTTTATCTATGATATAATATTCCACAGAGTGTTCCGAACTTTAAGCCAAAAACACAGTATCATTGTTACACCCTGTATAAAGTGAGATTTACATGTCTAGCAACAATATTAACACATTGAGATTCTTAAATAATAAAGCTATAAGATACTAAAAAATCACTCAACTCGGACAACAGGTTTAGGAAATTCGAGGCATCAAAGTATATAATTCATCTAGTGACCTAAATTTTTTGCCCGCCAGTGTATAATCCTAATTAATATTCTTCGTTTCTTTGTAAAATATAATAAACCTGTTTATATGTAAGACTAAGTTTTTCAACCTAATAAAATTAAATTTGTAAAATAAAATATTTTTAAAAGATTTTTAATTGAAAAACTTATTGGCCCATTTTCCTGGTGACACCTCCAAGGCTTCTACAATATGCAAGCCAGATGGATGCTGCAGTGAAGACAAAAGGGAAGGAATTCTACACTATTCAGTTCATAACCCCCGTCTGGAGCTTGGTAAAGTTCCAACGGAAAATGGACCTAGTTACTCTATAGGAGTAATACTAATATAAAATAAAAATGTATACCATTTTTATTCAGTTGCAATGCGAAGCCAAAACCGTCTTAATTTTTACTTATATTAGAGAGTGCAGCCAGCACTCTTAAAAAAACTTTCTTTCCCAAAAAAACTGTTTATATGTATAAATTTTTAGTAAATGTTAAATTTATGTATAGTAATTCATTTCACTTTATCAAAACTTTCTATTCTTCTTCTTCTTCATGTGCCTCATCCTTTAAGGACATTGGCGATCATCGTGGTCCATTTTTCCCTATCTGCAGCAGTTCTGAAGAGTTCTTTTGTTATTTTTCTACACCACTGTATTAAATTTTCAACCAGTATGTCTCCCCGGTCCTCTTTTCCTTCCACTTTCCCTTCTATAACTAACCGCATAGACAAATATTTTTCATTTCTTAGTATGTGACCAAAGTAGCTCATTTTTCTTTCCTTCATATTGTATATTTTCTTCATAGTATTTCTTTTTCTTTTTCATCTTTCTTAATATTTCCGTGTCAATATTCTGTATTAAAAAAGGACAGTTTTAATACTCACTGCTTCAACTGATTTTTCATGCTTTCGCAGGCGCCTCTGTTATTGGGTATTTAGCTCAATGTCCTAGCTTAATAGTCCAGTAAATGTGTAACGTTTCAATCAGCCGATTGAACGCTACACCAAGCTCCGCTTGGTATTTGTCCCTCGTACTATATATTTCTACAAGCGACCCTACTATCGTCAAATTAATTTCTTCAATTCTTTTAAGGTATTTAAACCGATACAAATTTGTACCGGCTGATTTTCCATTACCACGTAAATGAGAGACAATATCTGATAAATTATTATTGTGTTTGTGTATAGGCCGTTAGATATACGGGTAAGTTTGACTATTTAGTTTTAAACCTAAGTTTTTTACTGATTTCTTTTGCACAGCAGATACCTACTTTCTCCTTAAAATAAAGCTTAAAAACTTTTTTAATTTTATTTTTTTTCCTCTGGTATATAATATATTACTTTATTTCCTATACATAGTTATAATATTTTATTGATAGAATTCTTTCTGTTTCTTTTTATTTTTAATAATGCCACGCTGTGATCAGAGATTTTGCTGAGATCGTGTTTCTTTCGATACTCAGCTTTATTTCTGATCAGGCTTTTCTTTTGGGAGAGAACTGATCTTTGTGAATTTTTCTAGCCCCTACCTTGGGAATAAAGCTGCAGGCGAATCCTTCCTTGGGAATAAAGCTGCAGGTGAACACTACATGGGGAAGCAACTGTAGCTGGAGAAAACTATCTTGGAGAGCAGAACGCGACAGCGACATCTCGCAACAGCCCACAGTATCCTGAATCCAACTACTGATCTACTGATGCATCAGAAGAATGGCTTCAACAAGATAGTCTTAGAATTCCCACAACTACCGACAGCAACAGAAAGTTCCACAGAGATTGGAGACCTCCCATAAGAACTGTGTGACTCCGACAAGAGAACTTAAAGCTGAGTACCTTTTTTTAACTTTATAATTTTTATTCCGGTGACCAGCAGGGTCTCGGCCACAGCTTCAGAAAATTAATTTGGTTGCCTGTACATAATAGAATGATTTTTGTTAATTTTTTTTATCTGAATAAATAGTTTATATAAAATGATTTGGTAAACTTTTTGTTTCCTGTACCTTTTGGGATGGATGTGAGGGAAGAATGAACAGGAAACGAACCCAGGGCTGAGCAGTCCAAAAATGGCGCCCAACGCGGGGCTCGAACCCACAACCCTGAGATTAAGAGTCTCATGATCTACCGACTGAGCTAGCTGGGCATGATCGTAGTAAGACCAGGGTATGAAGTAACACCACACTGCTGGGAGGAACGAGGGGAGGATTTCCTCGAACATCCCTTAGGATATTCAAAAGAAAAACGTCCACCCTTCCATCCTTCAGAATGGTGCTCTGCCCGACTGCTCAGCCCTGGGTTCGTTTCCTGTTCATTCTTCCCTCACACCCATCCCAGAAAGGTACAGGAAACAAAAAGTTTACCAAATCATTTTATATAAACTATTTATTCAGATAAAAAAAATTAACAAAAATCATTCTATTATGTACAGGCAACCAAATTAATTTTCTGAAGCTGTGGCCGAGACCCTGCTGGTCACCGGAATAAAAATTATAAAGTTAAAAAAAGGTACTCGGACAACTCAGATTTAAGTCCTCTTGTCGGAGTCACACAGTTCTTATGGGAGGTTTCCAATCTCTGTAGAACTTTCTGTTGCTGTCGGTAGTTGTGGGAATTCTACGACTATCTTGTTGAAGCCATCCTTCTGATGCATCAGTAGATCAGTAGTTGGATTCAGGATACTGTGGGCTGTTGCGAGATGTCGCTGTCGCGTTCTGCTCTCCAAGATAGTTTTCTCCAGCTACAGTTGCTTCCCCGTGTAGTGTTCGCCTGCAGCTTTATTCCCAAGGAAGGATTCGCCTGCAGCTTTATTCCCAAGGTAGGGGCTAGAAATTCGTAAAGATCAGTTCTCTCCCAAAAGAAAAGCCTGATCAGAAATAAAGCTGAGTATCGAAAGAAACACGATTTCAGCAAAATCTCTGATCACAGCGTGGCATTATTAAAAATAAAAAGGAACAGAAAGAATTCTATCAATAAAATATTATAACTATGTACAGGAAATAAAGTAATATATTATATACCAGAGAAAAAGAAATAAAATTAAAAAAGTTTTTAAGCTTTATTTCAAGGAGAAAGTAGGTATCTGCTGTTCAAAAGAAATCAGTAAAAAACTTAGGCTTAAAACTAAATAGTCAAATTTAGCCGTATATCTAACGGCCTACACACAAACACAATAATAATTTATCAGATATTGTCTCTCATTTACGTGGTAATGGAAAATCAGCCGGTACAAATTTGTATTGGTTTAAATACCTTAAAAGAATTGAAGAAATTAATTTGACGAATTTGAATTTTTACGCTTGTAGAAATATATAACGAGGGACAAATACCAAGCGGAGCTTGGTGTAGCGTTCAATCGGCTGATTGAAACGTTACAAATTACCGTTTTGGAGTGTAATTTTAAGGGTCAACTCCGAATCGCATTAAAATTTGGATTTAGGTTCTACTTACCCTCCACTTCAAAGTTAAATTTGTGCCGTTGGTTGCTTTTACTTGGGGGGTGACATTCGCCCCTTCTCGTGGGTGAAAACACGCGCGTTTAAAGTAAACTGACTTATAATAAGTAACTTTCGTTCTATAGAGTTTTTTACATAAGACAATACTTTTCGAGTTATTTGCGATTAAAAATATTTTATATTATAGGCGGTTTTTTGCAAATAACTCAAAAAGTAAATATTTTATCGAAAAAAATATTCCTAGCAAATGTAGCTTATAAAAAATCGTGTATTAATGAAGTCTATAAACCTAGTAAAAGCAAAGTTGTAGCTCATGAAAAATACGTTCTTGTTTGTCAAATTCCAAATCGAATATTTCAACGTGAAGTAAACAAAAAATTAAGCAATTTTCGGGAAAAAATCTATTAAAATATTTGAAAGTTTAAAAAAAGCTTTATTTCCATTTGTTAGGTACAAAAGTTTCTAGCAACAAAACTAAACAAGTTACCCTCAACATAAATAGGCCCCTTTTTTTTATTAAAAAAAATCGAGAAAATATCCTCCTATTTAGCACCCCAAATAAAATTAATCGTTACCGCTTTACCTTTTAATTTATATGAATGTGTATCTGTACTGTTTATACGATCTGTAAGTTTGACCGGTTAGGAGTGCTTATTTTTGGAAAAAAATTAAATAATTAACTTAAATTAATTAAAAAGTATTAACGATACGAAAAATATCAAAAAGTACAAAATGTAGGTTTTGCTTTTATAAATGTGATAGTTTCATTTTGTTTTTCTGTAAGATAAAAATTGGTTAGGATATGGCTGTTCAAAGTTTGCACACACTCGTGATTAGTAACTCGTTCAAACACTTTAAATTATAACCCTTTCAAAAATAAGCACCTGTGAAACTTACAGATCATACAAAAAATAAATATGTATAGTAAATTGTTTGTAAACTGGTAACAAATAATTTCATTTGGGTTGCTAAACAAGGGGAGATTTTCACGATTTTTTATCAAAAAAAGTGGGCCAACTATTTTTTGAACGTAACTCGCTTAGTTTTAATGCTATAAATTTTTATAAAAAAAAATAAAAATGAAGCTTGTTTAAACACTTTAAAACATTTTTAATGGGTTTTCTCTAAAAGTGCTTCGTTGGTTATTTCACGTTGAAATGTTCGATTTATAATTTGACGAATAAAAACGTATTTTTCATGAGCTACAACTTTGCTTGTGCTGGGTCTATGGACTTCACGAATACACAACTGTTTTTGTTTGTTTCTATGCTACATATTTGCTAAAAATATTTTGTTCGATAAAATGCTTAGTTTTTGAGTTATTTGCCGCCTAAAAACGTGGTTTTTTTGTCGAAAAATAATCATTTTCAATCGCAAATAACTCAAAAAGTATTGACTTACTTAAAAAAAACTCTATACAACGAAAGTTGTTTAGAATTAGTCAATTTATCCATGTCCGGGCTTCTTTTATACGCACGTTTTTTCACCCCCGAGAAGGGGTGACTTTCGCCCCCCAAGTAAAAGCAACCAACAGCACAAGTTCAACTTTGAACTGGAGGGTAAGTAGAACCTAAAGCCAAATTTTCATGCAATTAGGAGTTGACGCTGAAAATTACACGGTATCGCCGTATTTTCTGTTCATTTACTGGGCTATAAAACCTTTTTTAAATTTATGTGGAAATTATATTAATTTTCAACAATGCTTTTTATTTTATACAAGTTATATGACCATGCTCTGCCACCAAACTGCGCTCTAACAACGCCTACGCAACATATTGTATAATCTGGTTAGTTGTTTCACATGAGAGCATTGACCATACCCGTAATTCATAATATCAAAATAAAACTTAATAACGGTTTAAACAAATATGAGTTTATGTGATGTTTCCTATTGAAATAGCGAGTTATAAGTTTCTCGTACACTCTATTAGTCCAGAAAGCCACTGCGCATCCGCTAGGAAAAATATTCTAATTCGGAATTTTTGCACAATCGTACTCAAAAGGAACTCCTTTTAACAAATTTGCATGTTGCCAGGACCAAAAGGTAGTCAAAAATTTTTTAAACGTTTTTTTTTGTTTTTTTCCTAAAATTATTTTTTTTTGCATGGAAAAAAGTTTTTTTAGGTTTTTTGGATCATTCCAAACAGAAAAAGTTTTTAGTGACTTTTCTCTAAAAATGATAGTTTTTGACATATAAGCGATTAAAAATTGAAAAATTGCGAAATCGGCCATTTTAAACTCTCAAAAACTATGTGAAAAACTGAAAAATTGAATATTCCCAAGGTAGGCAGATATTCTTTAAACATCGATTGATGAAATCCCGAAGAGTTTCTTGCAATACAATATTCAAAACTCCTTTGTTTTTTAATTGCTAATCAAGCGTGCGCGACACTATTTTCCACCGACAGTATGGTGCAAATGAAAGGAATAAATTCGTTATTTCGTAAACCGGCGCCTTTAAGGAAAAATCCCGAAACAGGTCGATTTTTATTTTTAAGTTATAATATTGTGGCATATATGGTATACTAGTGACGTCATCCATCTGGACGTGATGACGTAATCGATGATTTTTTTAAATGAGAATAGGGGTCGTGTGGTAGCTCATTTGAAAGGTTCTTCAATTCTCTATTCAGTAATGTAAACAGTTACATAATTATTTACATAATTATTTACACAGGGTGTCCAAAAAATTTTTATTAAATTAAATTATTTGACAAAAAAAGAAGTAGAAGGACACCCTGTATAAATAATTATGTAACTGTTTACATTACTGAATAGAGAATTGAAGAACCTTTCAAATGAGCTACCACACGACCCCTATTCTCGTTTAAAAAAATCATCGATTACGTCATCACGCCCAGACGGATGACGTCACTAGTATACCATATATGCCACAATATCATAACTTAAAAGTAAAAAATCGACCTGTTTCGGGATTTTTCCTTAAAGTCGCCGGTGTACGAAATAACTAATTTATTCCTTTTATTTGCACCATATTGTCGGTGGAAAATAGTGTCGCGCACGCTTGATTAGCAATTAATAAACAAAGGAGTTTTGAATATTGTATTGCAAAAAACTCTTCGGAATTTCATCAATCGATGTTTAAAGAATATCTATCAACCTTGGCAACATTAAAATTTTTAGTTTTTCACATAGTTTTTGAGGGTTAAAAATGGCCGATTTCGCAATTTTTCAATTTTTAATCGCTTATATGTCAAAAACTATCATTTTTAGAGAAAAGTCACTAAAGACCTTTTCTGTTCGGAATGATCCAAAAAACCTAAAAAAACTTTTTTCCATGCAAAAAAAATAATTTTAGGAAAAAAACAAAAAAAAAACGTTTAAAAATTTTTTGACCACCTTTTGGTCCTGGCAACATGCAAATTTGTTAAAAGGAGTCCTTTTTGAGTAAGATTGCGCAAAGAATCCGAATTAGAATATTTTTCCTAGCGGATGCGTAGTGGCTTTCTGGACTATATTCAGTGACACAGGCACAAATAAATAAAAACAAGGACACAAATAACAGCAGGATTTGTAACATCAAAAGTAATAAATCAAGGATGTTGCATGTCCCCACTTTATTTAAAATATACCTCGAAAGTGCTTTAAAAAAGATGGAAAAAAGATGGTAGAACAATGGGAATATCACTTACCAACACTATGGTATGTACGTTCAAGTTTGCAATCGATCAAGCAATAATGGCTTAAAAACTCAAGATTATGACGATTTAAACTTCATGGCCAAAAATAAATTAAAAAGTATATTTGGAGTCTAGAAGTGAATAAAAAGAAAGCTGAATACATTGGAGGAGAACAAAAAGTCTCATATTAGACGGAATGACCAAGATAAAGCGCTGTTACGACTATAATAGTAGGTATCAATATTTCGAATAAGAGTTTAAACAATTTAAAACTTAAAACAACGAAAAATGACGATTTCCAAGCCTTAAAAACACAAGTAAAAAATATTATTTTTGTAATCATCAAGTACCTAAATTCAAGTTCAAACCTTCTTCTATCTGGGGTGGGATTACGATGAGTAGAATTCTATTTTGCTGACGTCACGTTGCCTAGCAACCGTCGATTTACGCATTATAAAATTCGTTTTGTGAAGTCAGCAAAATATAATTCTACCGATCGTGATCCTTCCATAGGTATCAATAAGAATTTTTGGCAAGTTTTATTCTAAAATACATTTTTTTCGTTTTTAAAGGAGGAAGGTTTCTTATGGGAAGGTGAGCATTAACAACTAAAAAACAATGTTTCAGAATGAAATAAGTCCAAAATACTAATCAAGAACTGATAGAATAAGGTTTAAACTTGAATTTAGGTACTTCATAATTTCAAAAATAATATTTTCTACTTATGTTTTTGAGCCTTGAAAATCGTCATCTTTCGTTCTTTTTTCAGTTTTAAATTCTTTATAACTCGAAAACAATTAACTTCAGAGAAAAATTACAAAAGACCTTTTTTGTTCACAAAATCTAAAATAATATCTGCCTGGTTGAAAAAAAGTAATTTTCAACGAAAACTTTAGTTTATAAATTCGCAAAGTCTGTGCGTTCGTGCGTTGCCGCTCCTGCAATACTTAGAGTAGATTTATCGATGGATTCTTATGTAGTTTCGTCTTCTGAATCCAAATCTGAAAACTGCATTTCGATATATCTAACCGTCTTCGAGATAATCGACCTCAAATTCTAAAATGTGACGTCATAATCCTTTTATTTTCTGCCGACACACTAAACGTCAGCTGAAATCGTTGCTAGTAAATAGGCTAGTTTTTTAATCTGAATTTTTTAAGCAAAGCATATATTATTTACATTTGAGTTTGACACTTCGTGAATGTCAAACTAAATTTTAAATTAATCATTAATAAAATATAAATAACATTTGATAGTGAATTTAATTATTATATAAGATAAATAAAATGTTCAAAAATACAATTTGAGTATATTTTGAAAGCAATACAACTATACAATAACAACTTTAAAATAGTATGATATAATTGATCCAAATAATGGCATAACCCAGACATCGAAAGTGAAAGTTATCCTCCAACATCAAATTGGTCTATATGGTCCACATAACGTTCAGAAAAAAGTCACACCACTTTGAGCGTCGGGTTTGGGGGGTAGAGGGGGAAGAAATCGGTAGATTCGTAGTTTTTTAGGTTTTTCGTCAATATTTCTAAAACTATGCGGTTTATTATGAACAGCCTTCTAAACAAAAATATTCTACATTAAATTTGCAATAAAAAAGGTCCTATGCATAATCCTTCTAAAATGAACGGTTTCAAAGTTACGGAGGTAGTATAGTATAATTGGTCCAAAAAAGGCCTAACCCAGATATCTAAAGTAAAAGTTTTCCTTCAACACCAAATTGTTATATATGGTCCACATATTGTTCAGTAAAAAGTAACACCATTTTGAGCGTCCGGTTTGGGGGGAAGATGGGGGAGAAGTCGGTAAATTAGTAGTTTTTTTACGTTTTTCGTCAATATTTCTCAAACTATGCTTTAGCGTAAACAATGGTCTATACAAAAATGTTCTACATAAAATTTAAAATAAAAAGGTCCTATACATAATTGTTATAAAATCAACGGTTCCAGAGTTACGGAGGGTGAAAAGTGGAGGTTTTCGATACTTTTAACATTATCTGGGCAATTGATGATGATTTTGGGTGGTGAGGTTGACGTTTCTTCAAGGACTTATCACTAACATATCATCGGCCACTGAAATAGCAAATTTTATTTACAAAACACAATCCTGTTAAATAAAATTTCTATAAATTACCCAAAGAATATAAAAATCGAAAACCTCCACATTTTACCCTCCGTAACTCTGGAACCGTTGATTTTATAACAATATTATGTATAGGATTTTTTGTTTTAAATTTCACGTAGAACATTTTTGTATAGAACATTTTTTTTGCTAAAGCCCGGTTTTAGAAATATTTACGAAAAACGTAAAAAAATTACTAATTTACCGACTTTTCCCCCATCTCCCCCCCAAACCGGACGCCCAAAATGGTGTAACTTTTTACTGAACAATATGTGGACCATATAGAACAATTTGGTGTTAGAGGAAAACTTTAACTTTGGATGTCTGGGTTAGGCCTTTTTTTGGACCAATTATACTATACTACCTCGGTAACTTTTGAAACGTTCATTTTAGAAGGATTACGCATAGAACCTTTTTTATTTTAAATTTAATGAAGAACATTTTTGTATAGAAGGTTATTCATGCTAAACCGCATAGTTTTAGAAATATTGACGAAAAACGTAAAAAACTACGAATTTACCGATTTCTCCCCCCTCTCCTCCCAAACCTGACGCTCAAAATGGTGTGACTTTTTTCTGAACATTATGTGGACCATATATATGGTTTTGGAGGATAACTTTCACTTTGGATGTCTGGGTTTGGGTCTAGTTATACCATACTAAAATGGTTTATACGAGTATACGGCCTCCCCTTTAATGGGAGTACCTAATGATAAATGTACTGTTCCATTTGTTATGAAAGAAAATTGTTATTATGTCGGTTCGCTAAACTCAGACACAACTGGCTATGAAAAAAAATCATAGTGATTTCAGTAGGTAATTTTTTTGTTTTTTGCCAATTTTGCCAAAATTGGCAAAATTACTAATTATTTAGTAATTATTAACACTTTGGTAATTCTTTTTTTTGCCAATTTTCCCAAATTGGCAAAATTACGACTAAAATCACTAGCCAGTTGTGTCTGAGTTTAGCGAACCGACATATGAAATGTTGTTTGGAATAAAAAAAATTATGTTCTGATATGTGTAATTACATTCTTCTAATGAAAAAAAATATTTGAAGATTTTTCTCAAATTATGGATAGGTACCAACAACAGTTTCATTTATAACTCTTTTATTTTTAATTTGACGAAGAAAAGTTATTCTTCATAAAAAGCTCTTCATGCTCTAAGATTTTTGATGCAACCATCATATGTCAAATTTTATTAATTTTATACGAGGTATATAAATAATATGAATTTCGATCAAGAGTAAAGTACCTTTATAGTTCACAATATTTAAATTAGAATGATATAATTGCACATTAAAACATAATTTTTAATTTTAAACAACTTTTACTAAGAGCAATTTTCCATATTATGAATTAAAATACGTAAATAAACAAAGTTTTCGTTATGATAATGCTCGCATTTTCAGCTTGTTTAATTATTAATTATGAATAGGCAAAACAAAATTAGATCGGGCCCCCTTGTTTTTTATAATTATTGTTAACATACTAAATTACTTATCCAAAAATTTTGTTCTATTAAACAGCTCGGTGCCGATAAAATAGCCAAACAGAGAGCAAAGAAAGCAAAAGATTTTAATCAGATTAGATGTATCCGAGATGAAAATAATAAAATACTAGTTCACGAAAGGGATGTCAAAAAGAGATGGAGAAAGTACTTTGACAGCTTATTAAATGAAGAATTTGACAGACAGCCTGTAGAGTCAACGGAGACAGCAGCAGCAATGGTCACTAAAATTACCAACGAGGAAGTGGCTCAAGCGCTTCAAAAAATAAAGAAAGGAAAAGCGGTAGGACCAGATGATATTCCTGGGGAACTATGGAGAGCATTGGGAGAGACAGGAACAAGGTGGCTAGCATGTCTATTTAATAGAATTATGGAAGTCGGACAAATGCCAGACGAATGGAGAAGCAGTATACTGGTACCTGTTTACAAAAACAAGGGAGATATACAACAATGTACAAACTACAGGGCTATAAAACTGCTTAGCCACACCATGAAAATATGGGAAAGGGTAATTGATAGACGGATACGTGAAGAGACCGAAATATCCGAGAATCAATTTGGCTTTATGCAGGGTAGATCAACAACAGATGCAATTTTCATTATAAGGCAGTTGATGGAAAAATACAGGAGTAAAGAAACAAACGCTCATATGGTATTCATTGATCTTGAGAAAGCATATGATAGAGTTCCTCGAGAGATTCTGTGGTGGGCACTCAATAAGAAAGGAGTCCCTGGTGAATATGTAAAGATTGTGAGGGATATGTATGAGGGAGTAACGAGTAGTGTTAGGACAGGTGTGGGAGAGACTGATAAATTTCATGTGAAAGTAGTATTGCACCAAGGCTCTGTGCTTAGTCCGTATTTATTATCATTAGTTTTGGACCAGATAACAGCGAAACTACAGGGTAACATTCCATGGTGCTTAATGTATGCTGATGATGTCGTGTTAGTAGGAAATAGTGAAAGAGACTTAGAACAAAAACTGGAAACGTGGAGACAAGCTCTGGAGGAAAAAGGTTTAAAACTTAGTAGGACAAAAACAGAGTATTTGGAATGTTCATTTAAAGATGGAACTACTACAAATAAAATGGTATCTTTGGATGG
Organism: Diabrotica virgifera virgifera; assembly: GCF_917563875.1. NCBI lineage: Eukaryota > Metazoa > Arthropoda > Insecta > Coleoptera > Chrysomelidae > Diabrotica > Diabrotica virgifera. Next base: position 74,668,854 of record NC_065445.1, on the reverse strand, counting down.
TGAAATGATTGTGAGAAGCAATAGTTTTAAGTACCTAGGATCGGTATTACAGAGTAATGGAGAAATAGATGGAGATGCATGCAGTAGAATTAGGACTGGATGGATGAAGTGGAAAGAAGCGAGTGGTGTGTTGTGTGACAGAAAAATTCCGATGAAGCTGAAGGGAAAATTCTATAAAACAGCCATAAGACCGGCTATGATGTACGGAACTGAATGTTGGGCAGTGAAAAAGAAAGAGGAACAACGAATGCATGTGGCAGAAATGAGAATGCTTAGATGGATGAGTGGAGTGACAAAGAAGGATAAAATTAGAAATGAGTATATTAGGGGAAGTCTGGGTGTGGCACCAATTGATGCCAAAATGAGAGAGCATAGGTTAAGATGGTTTGGTCATGTTCAACGTCGAGACGTTAATCACCCAATACGAAGAATAGCTGAAGTGCAGATTGCTGGAAGGAGTAGGAGAGGAAGACCAAAGAAGACCTGGGGGGACACGATAAGGCAGGACATGTTGGTAAAGGGGATTAACATTGATATGACTCAAGATAGAATTGTGTGGAGAAATGCAATTAGAGAAGCCGACCCCGCATAGGGATAAGGCAAAGAGAATGATGATGATGATGATGATGATGGTGCCGATCGACCTCATATCTTATAGTATAATTTTGTGCGGTAAAGTACAGTTTTCATTAATTCGTTGTTTTTTTAAATGATTCTTGTATTTTTTCATACTTACATCTTCTTCTTCTTCTTATGCCGTCTTCTAACGAAGGTTGGCGATCACTTTTTTAACGCTTCTCTGTCTTTTGCAACGTGAAATATCTGTTCAACACTGAGGTTAGTCCTATCTCTGATATTCCTCAGCCAAGATTTCTTCTATCTTCCCAAGCCTTTTTCCCATCTACTCTTCCTTGCATGATGACGTGTAGCAGAGAGTATTTATCGTTACGAAGTATGTGGCCCAGATAGGATGTTTTTCTTATTTTAATTGTGTTCATAAGCTTTCTGCCATGTCCAATTCTTTTTAACACTTCTTTGTTTGAGACTTGCAGTCCAAGGAATTTTTAGAATACGCCTATATAGCCACATTTCGAATGTCTCCAATTTTTTTACGGATTGTGCTTTTAGAGTCCAAGCTTCTACCCCATATAGTAGTTGCGACCAGACATAACATTCGACGAACCTCAATCTAATGTCCGTACTCAATTTCTTATTTGTAAACATTGACTTGAATTTTATAAATCCTTTTCGAGCTATTTCATACTTACATACCTGTTTATAATATTAATTAATCTTAAAATAGCATAGTATGTATCGGACGACTTCCCACTATGTTATGCCTGCTCTTCACTATCGCCGTTGATGGCTTATGATCCCACACGATTGCCTATGATTACCGCAACCATCCAACTCATCAACAAATTTGTTACTCGGCAATTCGGACTGTAAACGTATCGTCTACAGTCATGGGCGAGCATAGACAATCATGGGCAATGATAGTCGAGTATGCCCTCTGGCCTCTACACAATCGGAGCGCGCACTTGATTGTCTGTAAACTCCGATTAGGTAGAGGAACCATTATATTTCATACATTATACGTAATGTTTACTGCTTGGAATGGGACAGATCTTCTCTTCTTCTTCTCGTAGCAGTACAACCCGGGGTGGGTCCTTTCTGACTGCACAACTCGCTTCCATCTCGAACGGTCGTCCATGATAGTTGGACAGTGGGTCAGCCCCATTGTTCTTAAATCTGGCATATTATTTTATCTCTCTAATCGCATTCGTGGATGTCCTAAGGGTCTTCTTCCTGCCGGGGCTCCCTTCCAAATTAGCTTCGAAAGGCGGATATTAGGGTGTCTATGAATATGAACCATATGTGCCCATTTTAGACGTTGGAATTCTGCTTGACCTTGGCATTTGTTCTCATTGGGTATTGGTTAGTATTCGGGTCGTGATAAGGTCCAAAGATTATTCTGAGGATTTTTTTCTCAAAACACCTGAGTTTTTTTCCATTCCTTCTGTCAGCTTCCACGTCTCACACCCATACATGATCATCGGTCTTCTTCTTGTTCTTCTTTAGGTGCCGTGTCTGTATTCAGACGTTGGCCGTCATCATATTTACAATTTCCTGAAACCTCTCTCTATCGGCTGCTGCGCGAAATAATTCTTCTACTGTGCAGCCACACCATTGTCTAATGTTACGCAGCCATGAAAGCTTCTTTCGACCAATCCATCTCTTTCCCTCCACTTTTCCTTGTATTATAAGGCGAACCAGATGGTATTTAGGTCCTCGAATTATATGGCCGAAGTATTCTGTTTTTCTCCTCTTTATGATGGTTATGAGCAGACGTTCTGAATTCAGCATTTGAAGAACATCTTCATTGGAAGTGTGCGAAACCCACGATATCTTTAGGATTCGTCGATAGCACCACAATTCGAATGCTTCTATTTTGTTTAGCATTGTGTTTTTTAACGTCCATGTCTCACAACCATATAATAAGATAGACCACACATAACATTTCAGGACCTTCTCTCGAATATTCATCGACAGGTTTCTGTTACATAAAACTGGTTTCCAGGTCATTAAAGCCTTCCGTGATATTTCGATCCTAGTTATTATCTCTTCATCAGAGTCACAATTTACATTTAACCAGCTGCCAAGGTACTCTGAAATGATTCACTCCTCCTAACTCCTCTCCATCAAGAGAAAGCTGACCTTGATCTATATTAATCTTTCCAACTACCATCCACTTTGTTTTTGAAATGTTGATTTTAAGGCCTTTCCAATAACTTGCTTCACTGACTAGATTTAGTAGTGTCTGAAGATCTTGTAAATTTTCAGCAAGAATAGCTATATCGTCAGCGTATCTAATATTGTTGATTACTTCTCCGCCTAGCCTTACTCCCTCTTGTCTGTCATCCAAAGCCTCCCTAAAGATTTCTTTAGAGTACAGATTAAAAAGGGTGGGTGATAAAACACAACCTTGTCGTACTCCACGCTCTAATCCATCGGTCTAATCAATCATTGTCTTATTATAGCCTGATTTTTATGTTCATGGTAGGCTTTTAGATTTAATAGTGTTGTGGAAGCTATAAGCTATACTACAGCTACACATCTATTTGCTGCCTGCATTTTCCCTTTTATCTCTTCCGTGATATCGTTATCTGCGGATATTGTCGCTCCGAGATATTTAAAACTTTCTGCTCTAGGTTCTCTCTCTACTCTATCAACTCAAAGTTATATGGGTCTATTGTAACATTTTGCCCTATTCTATCTCGTCTCGCTTGTCTGTTAATTATTACTTAGTCGAGGAACGCAAGCTTTTCACCTCGCAATTTTTACAGAATGAATCGATTTGCTTGAAAATTTGAGAATAAGTAGTGAATAGTCCAAGGATCAAACTCTATATGATGCCGAAAGGCGCTTTTACCATGGGGGTGGTTGCCACCCCATGTAGGGGTAGAAATTTTTTATTATATTTTGACTGCAAAAGTTGATAAAAACATTCATTCTGAGCAAGAAATGTTCCATACATTTTTTGATAACATTAATAGTTTTCGATTTATTCGCTATCGAAAGTGTTAGTTTTATATCGAAGAAATCAATGTTTTTCGACAATACTCATTTACGATTTACTCACTTTTTGCCGCAGAAAAAATTTTTTCAAACAAAGTTCTTGAAAATTAAATAGGTAATCTACAATTCATATTCAAACATTTTTTCGTATCTCTGATGCTAATCTTTCTATTCTGAAGAAAATGGCCATCTTTTACCAAACTACAAAAATTCGTTATTCGCTATTAACTCCAGTTTTTTAAAAACTAATCATTTTAAGCCAGTCAAACTTCTAAAATCTATTAAAAATACATAAGTAAAGAAGAATGAATAAGGCCAATGACTAAAAACACCGCTAACATACATTATTATGCTTCCAATTGGATTTCTCCTTTTTTTTTTTCAAGATAATATATTGATTTTTTAACCGTAACTTTTTTATTTTTTGTCTTTGAAAGTTTGGTAAAAAAAATTTTGTAGGTTTTGACAAGATATATAAGCCTATTAATACTAAATCTTTTTATAATCCTTAGTCGCAAAAATAGGTAACTTTGAAAGGGTTGGTAAAGGTGGTTTTTGATTGTTACTACAAGTTCTAATTGTCAATAGCTCACTCAATTTTTGCCGTAGAAAAAATTTTTGCAAACCAAGTTCTTTGGAATTAAATAAGCTACAATTTCATATTTAAACATTTTTTCGTATCTCTGATGCTAATCTTTCTATTCTGAAGATAATGCCATTTTTTTCCAAATTACAAAAATTCGTCATTTGCTTTTAACTCCATTTTTTTTAAACTAATCATTCTAAGCCGGTCAAACTTCTAGAACCTATTAATAATTCATAAATAAAGAAGTCCAAATAAGATCAATGACTAATTTTAATTAGGGTGGTGATTAGGAGGTTGCTTCCGATAACTTTTTCGCTGAAAAAAATAGGGACTGACATTATTTTCATTATAGGTCACTTAATTTTTGAGCTAGAGACTTTTTTATTTCTGGAGATAGATATTTTTAAATACTTTAAATTAGTTTGAACAAATTATCCTCGAAAAACGTATAGTTTTCCCGTCTTTTGACTTTGAAACTACAATATTTAGCATTTGACGAAGAAGATCTAACATATTAAAGTATAGCTCGATTACTATTTGTTTTAAAGAAAATTAGAAAAGACGGTTTTGTTTATTTTTTTTAAAGGTACATTTTTGTTAAGTCAAGTTGTTTTGATAAAACGAAAACTTTTGAAGTTATTAGCAGAAAACTTATTAAAAACATTGATTTTTTCGATACAAAACTAATACTTTCGATAGCGAATTAATCGAAAACTATTAATATTATCAAAAAAAAACGTATAGCACGTTTTTTGCTTAGAATGAATGTTTTTACCAACTTTTGCGGTCAAAATATAATAAAAATTTCCACCTCCGAGATGGGGTGGCAACCACCCCCATGGTAAAAGCGCCTTTCCGCCTCATATAGATTTTGATCCTTGGACTATCCAGTACTTATTCTCAAATTTTCAAGCAAATCGATCCATTCTGTAAAAATTGCGAGGTTTTGTCCTATTTTAAGCTTCATTACTTGGACTAAATGCACATATATTTAGAATAGGACAGATGGCAATAAATATTGGATGTTAAAAAATATATCTTTTCCGTGATCGGCCAAACCTCTTCACTTCTACCCAACAACGATTTGTCTTTTGCTCTCTTGTCTGCCCTATCATCTGTCGTTCTGCATTGGTAGCTATACGACCACTCAGGGTCAAAATTTCCGGGATAGAAATATAAATCACAATGATGAATATTAATCAGAAATACATTTTCTGTTTTATTTTAACGTTTCGATTTACAATCCAATTATTTTCAAAAAAACTGTGAAATAAAATTGTGAATAATTGATAACCTGTAATTGTTGTTTTTAATTCCAATAAAATATTCCGTGAAAAACATGAAAATAGTTTCAGAATAAAACTGATGTAAGGAGTTAGAGGATTATTATCACCTACTCTTAATAATCGCGATTTTTCAATGTCCTTAATAATTATTTTAATATTTTAAATCCTCCACTCATATCTCTTAAGGCCATCGGTACATTATTCGCAAATATTTTACGGCTATCCCTACTTTTTCTGTCTTTACAAGGCAAATTACGTGTAGTAAAATTCTCACTGGTATGGATAAATGGATATGTAAACTTTACTTGACAATGTAACTTTAAAGATGGCTTTTGAATGTTCTTGGATAACTGTTACTTGTATAATTAATTGCTTTAAATATTAATTCAGTTAATTAATATGATAATTTTTTCACTAACTATGTATTCAGTGATTGTAATAATTTATCTAATATACAACAAAAACTAATAATCAATCGAGAAAAGAGGAAAAGTGATTTTTTTAATAATATATTGTTACTATAAAACGCTTACAATTTTAACATCTTTAACAACAAAATACTTGGATCACTGAATATATCCTGGTGTATTCTCTGCTTTGGATCTTCCATAAATAATGAACAATTAATAAATAACTTTTTATTAAGTTCATGTCTTAAGAGAATGTCAAATCGGGATTCCTTTTTTTCGAATCCTGAGAAAACTAATAAGTATTTTTGAAAAATTTAAACGCAGAATGAAAGATTACGTTATTGGCGAGGGCCGAAAGTCCCTGAGAACTTCTATAATGTTTATTTTAATAAGCTACAGGGGTGAAAAACTAAGAGAAAATTTAGTGTGATATTTAATTTAAAATATCTCATTCAAAATAAACTTTTTATGTATTCTAAGGGACTTTCAGCCCTCGGTAATAATATATAGTCTTTCATTCTGCGTTTAAATTTTTCAAAAATATTTATTGGTTTTTTCAGGATTCGAAAAAAATGAACACAATGTCCGTGGTAATATTTCCAAATCTATCTTTGTCATACAACGCACTCAGTCGAATAGAATATTGTCAGCATACTGTCAGTCAGACAGTATGCATCGGGAATATTTTGAGTTGTTGATTAAATAATATTGATATATTAGTGTAGGTATTTGATAAATAATTGATTTAAGACGTGAACTTAATAAAAAGTTATTTATTGTTTATTATTTGTGGAAGATTCAAGCAGAGAATACATCAGGATAATATTCTGTGATCCAAGTATTTTGTTGTTAAAGATGTTCAAAATTGTAATAGTCGGAGAGATAGAAGCGGATTTTGTGCGTGATAAGTAATGTGGAAAAACTATACGGGGATATGTTGAATTAGTTGTGTACATGACTTTCACCAACTACCGGAAACCAGAGTTGGGGCCGAGGGTAGTTAAAAGGGGTCAAAGTCGCGGATTTTATAATTTTTTTTATGACGCTCATGATCGAGATAGTGCACCAAAATTTGGTAATAAGTAGGCCATGACGTAACTAAGTAAAATCTCTAGGGGCGAAACGCTGCGTGGCCGACAAAGGGGTGGGGGTAGGGGGTGAGTATAAAAAATATAAAGGGTTTTTTGCGACGTTCGTGATTGAGATAGTGGACCAAAATTTGGGAATAAGTAGATCATGACATTACTAATTAAAATCCCCAGAGCCGGAAACCAGAGTTGGGTGTGAGGGTAGTTATAAGGGGTCAAAGTCGCCGTTTTATTATTTTTTTTGTGACGCTCATGATCGAGAGAGTGCACCAAAATTTGGGAATAAGTAGGTCATGACGTAACTAAATAAAATCTCCAGGCGTGGCACGCTGCGTGGCTGACAAAGGGCTGGGGCAGGGGTGAATAAAAAAAATATAAGGGTTTTTTTGCGACGTTTATGATTGACAGAGTGTACCAAAATTTGGGAATAAGTAGACCATGACATAACTAAGTAAAATCCTCAGAGCCGGAAATCAGAGTTAGGCATGAGGGTAGTCATAAGGGGTCAAAATCGCCGTTTTTATTATTTTTTTTGTGACGCTCATGACCGAGATAGTGCACCAAAATTTGGGAATAAGTAGGTCATGAGGTATCTAAATACAATATCCAGGGGTGGAACGCTGCGTGGCCGATAAAGGGGTGGGGGTAGGTGTGAATATAAAAAATATAAGGGGTTTTTTGCGACGTGCTAGATTGTGATAGTGCACCAAAACTTGGGAATAAGTAGACCATGACTTAGCTAAGTAAAATCCCCAGAGCCGGAAACCGGAGTTGGGGATGAGGGTAGTTTTAAGGGGTCAAAGTCGCAGTGTGTAATATTTTTTTTGTGATCCGGCATATTTGTCCCCCACGGAGCGTTCCGCCCCTGGAGATTTTACTTAGTAATGTCATGATCTACTTATTCCCAAATTTTGGTGCACTATCTCGATCACGAACGGCAAAAAAAACCCCATATATTTTTATACTCACCCCTGCCTACCACCCCTTTGTACCCCAAGCAGCGTTCCGCCCCTGAATATTTTACTTAGTTACGTCATAACCTACTTACTCCCAAATTTTGGTGCACTATCTCCATCATGAGCGCCACAAAAAAAATAATAAAAACCGCGACTTTTACCCCTTATAACTACCCTCGTCCGCCACTCTGGTTTCCGCCTCTGGGAATATTACTTACTTATGTCATGGTCTACTTATTCCCAAATTTTGGTGCACTATCTCAATCATGAACGTCGCAAAAAACCCCTTACATTTTTTTATATTCACCCCTACCCCACCCCTTTGTCGGCCACGCAGCGTTCCACTCCTGGAGATTTTACTTAGTTACGTCATGACCTACTTATTCCCAAATTTTGGCGCGCTATCTCGATCATGAGCGTCGCAAAAAAATAATAAAAAACGGAACTTTGACCACCTTCCTTCCCCACTCTGGTTTCCAGCTCTGGGGATTTTAATTATTTATGTCATGGTCTACTTATACCCAAATTTTGGTGCACTATCTCAATCACGAACGTCGCAAAAAACCCCTTATATTTTTTATATTCACTCCCTACCCCCACCCCTTTGTCGGCCACGCAGCGTTGAGCCCCTAGAGATTTTACTTAGGTACGTCATGACCTACTTATTACCAAATTTTGGTGCACTATCTCGATCATGAGCGTCATAAAAAAATAATAAAATCCGCGACTTTGGCCCCTTATAACTACCCTCGGCCCCAACTCTGGTTTCCGGCCGTTGGTGAAAGTCATGTACACAACTAATTCAACATATCCCGTATAGTTTTTCCATATTACTTATCACGCACAAAATCCGCTCCCAGCTCTTAGACTATAAGCGTTCCATAGTAACAATATATTATTAAAAAATCACTTTAACACTTTTCCTCTTTTCTCGATTGAGTATTAGTTTTTGTTGTACATATAAATTATTACAATCACTGAATACATAGTTAGTGAAAAAATTATCACTTTTATTAACTGAATTAATAATTTGCAATTATAAAAATAACAGTTATCCAAGAACATTCAAATGCCATCTCTTTAAATTATTGATGACATTTTCATGTAGAATGACATTCTAGTAATGTTTACATATCCATACCAGTGTGAATTTTACTACACGTAATTTGCCGTGTAAAGACAGAAAAAGTAGGGATACCCGTAAAATATTTGAGAATTATGTACCGATGGCCTTAAATCAATTATTTATCAAATAAAATACACTATCAATATTATTTAATCAACAACTCAAAATATTCCCGATGCCATGTCAAATATTTAAAATTGTCATTGATTGTCAGTTGATTGAACCGACATTGTGTTCATTTTTTTCGAATCCTGAAAAAAACCAATAATTATTTTCGAAAAATTTGAACGCAGAATGAGACTAAATTATTACCGAGGGGCGAAAGTCCCTTAGAATAAATAAAAAGTTTATTTTGAATGAGATATTTGAAATTAAAAATCACACTAAATTTTCTCTTAGTTTTTCACCCCTGTAACTTATTAAAATAAACATTATATAAGTTCTCGGGGACTTTCGGCCCTCGGTAATAATGCAATCTTTCATTCTGCGTTTAAACTTTTCAAAAAAAATGAATCCCATTTGAATAGCATTGGAGCAGAAACTAAGTAACCATCCCCTTAATAAATGCAACGAAATATATATGATCAAAACAACTTGCGAATAGATGCGAATAACACATAGTTGTAATTATTGTTTCATGAAATACCCGTAAAATAATGCTTCAGACTGCACGTCTCACAAATCCCTTTACCTCCAAAGATGAGGATTTTCCATTTTCAAATCCTAACCTAATTAAATTTTAATGGTTATGTTTTCCGTGTTCTCCACTCGATATCCACCTCACGAATCGTAGAACGCAGCCAGCAAAGCTGAACGGCAACAACAGATATAGGACTCGATCAGGAAGGTATTCAGACGGAAGCTAATAAAAACATAAATGGTTAGGTGAGTTCGGTAACTTCTAAATTAGATTTATAAACCAATGAGACAATAAAGTAAAATACTTAAGTTAGCTCAAAGAGTCAGGAACTAAAATTCGAATTGTTATCCTTTGATACATTTTAAGATTTAAATATAATGCAATACAGAGTGATGAATTAGTCGACAAGGGGATCTATAATTTCATACACGAACTGTCGTTCATCGTGATAACAACCTTTAGCGAACTAGTTCTTTTTATATTAACAAAAGTGAATACGCCCAAATAAAATGAAAGTAAAGATGAATCAGATTTGACTACAGAACAGGGCATCTACTATGTGCTTATACGTATTTCGGATTTACCTTACCCTCATCGGAGCACCTATGGAGAGGCACTGAACCGGAATCAAATATTTTCATATTTTCGGTGTAATTATTAAAAGTTGACCAAAGTTAGTTAGCTAAAGATTTTTATCACGATGAACGACGGGTCGTGGATGAAGTTTTAAATCCCCTTGTCGACTAATTTATCACTCTGCATTGCATTATATTTACATCTTAAACTGAATCAGAGGATAACAATTCGAATTTTAGTTCCTGACTCTTTGAGCTAACTCTTAGCTCTTACTAAACCTTCTTAGCTAACTATTCTACTTAGATAGTGCTGTTGCATCTTTTTTAATTATTTTAATAATTACACCGAAAAGATGAAAATATTTGATTCCAGTTTAGTGCCTCTACACAGGTGCTCCGATGAGAGTAAGGTAAACCCGAAATACGTAAGAGCATATTATAGTAGATGCCCTGTTCTGTAATCAAATCTGAATCATCTTTACTTTTGTTTTATTTGTCTTCACTGTTGTGAATATAAAAGGAACTAGGTCCCTAAAGATTGTTATCACGATGAACGGCAGGTCGTGGACAAAATTATAGATGCCCTTGTCGAGTAATTCGTCACTCTGTATTTCATTATATTTACATCTTAAAATGCATCAGAGGATAACAATTCAAATTTTAGTTTCTGGTGTGTCCAAAAATATGAATTTCGCTCAAGAGTAATGTGAATGTGCCTTTATATTTCACAATATCAAAAATTGTTATTAAGAAAAGTTGTTTGTAATTAAAAATTATGTTATAATAGGCATTTACACTCTTTTAATTGAAAATTTTTTTTTTAATTTTTATCAAATTAGGGATACCCAACATCATTTTTATTTTATGATAACTCCGTGATTATTAATTTTGCGAAAAAAAGTTATTCTTTATAAAAATTTCCGAAAAGTCAAAAAACTAAGATGCAATCATAAGATATCAATTTTTTTTAATTTTATACGAGGTATGTCAAAAAATATGAATTTAGCTCAAGAGTAAAATACCTTTATAGTTCGCAATATTTTAACTACAAGAATGCAAATGCATATTAAAACATAGTTTTTAATTCTAAACAACTTTTTATAATAACAAATTTTAATATTGTGAAAAATAAAGGTACTTTACTCTTCAGCGAAATTCTTACTTTTTTACATACCTCGTATAAAATTGACAAAATTTAATATCCTATAATTTTATCTTAGTTGTTAGACTATGCAGAACGTTTTATGAAGAATACATTTTTTTCGTACAATCAATAATAACGGAGCTATCATAAATAAAGTCATGTTGAGAGTCCGTGATTTGAGGAACATTTTCAAAAAAAATTTTTTGAATTAAAAGAGTGTAAATGCATATTATAACATAATTTTTAATTACAAACAACTTTTCTTAATAACAATTTTTGATATTGTGAAATATAAAGGAATTTTACTCTTGAGCGAAATTCATATTTTTTGACATACCTCGTATACTGTTAATAAAATTTGATATCTGATGATTGCGTCTTTGGTTTGAGGCTATGCAGAGCATTTTATAAAGAATAACTTTTTTTCGTAAAATTGATATTAAAAAAGTTTCCCATATGGTTCCAAGTTACGCAGATACCCCGTATATTATTATCTAGTTTTATTATTATTTATTATTTATTTATCTAGTCTTTTACATTTTATACATTACTATTTTTATGAATTCAGTACTCTAATGATTACTGTGGAAGATATGCACACTTGAATAAAGTGAATTTTTATATAATTTCTTAGAATATTTTTTATTATTGACTTTATTTAGTCTATACAACGTTCGTTAATTTATTCGTGATTTTTGAAAGAATATACATATATGTTTTCCATAGACCTTGGGCTCACTCTTGAGGGGGGGGGGCGTTTCGTACTGGGGACTGGAGTAGGTACCCTTAAAAATTTGTCTGACAATATTACCAGCTAATTTTAAATATTTTTATCAAACAATTCTGCAAAAATCAGCTGTGAGTACAAATATGACTCTATGATGCTTGCGCCCTCAAAAACACAGCAAAGTTTATGAAGTAATAAATGATGATTTTTTTTGCAGGACTGAGACCTTCCACTTTTTCTCAAGACCTTACCACTTTTCCTATTATAATAAATCTTAAAAGCATATCAGAAGTTTTTTTTTGTAAAATAACGAACAAAGTAGCATTAACCAAATAATTTTTAACTTCACCTTATAACAATCATTTCCATAAACTCACGTTCATTCTATATCTAAGTTTTGCTTTCAAAAGTTACCTCAAACGATATTTTCGATTCCTTTCATTCCCGAAGAAACACCTCGTCTGAAAAAACAGGAAGAGTGGAGGAAGTTAGTGACTATGTTTTGAATCAGTTCAACCAAGAATGACAAATGGCATTTTCTCTATTCTTTTTAATACACTTAGAGCAGCAAAAGGGCCATTTTGGCGCCAAATAAGTCTTTCAGCATCCCGACAAAGTCTGGACGATATCGCTACGATGAAATTTTAACTTTCCAAAATTCCACAATTTAACTTTATTTTGTTGGAGATAAATACGATTTAGTAAATGGTCGTGTTTACAGTGTCGTCGGATAAAGTAAATAGTTTTTAAGGAGTCATCGAAATCGGAAAACTGTAAATTCGTAAAATCGAGTTCAACGTACGTACCTTGTTGAAAAATATTATAAGACAGATACCTTACAACCAATTTGCGACTCGAATGCAAAATGCTGTTTTTTTTTTGTTAATTTTTGACCTCAGAATACGATTATGCTGGTTAAAAGTTCCTAACACGTAAAATTTTTGAGTTATGCTTTTTTCAAAAAAATGAGTTATGGTTTTTGAGTTATCAGTATTTTACTAATTTCTTTTTAAACAAGCATTTGTAATATTATCTATATCGGAGCTTGATATTATCAAATTAACGTTTTTCCTAAAAATTGTGCATAATTTGGCAACACTGGGATATCTAATGTCTGCGAATAACACATTAACATTTAAATAAAGAATAAACCGAACCGGTACTCATTAAGTAAACCTACCCATTTAAACCTATAGGTATAGTTCTAAACCACTTTAACGACTGTTACTTCTGCATGGCAAAAGTATCTGGGTTTTCAAGGAAGAGCAAGCATAAAATTGAATATTCAGATATTACCTCCCTCATAAGTACCCACATAACAATGATGTTCGCATCATGTTCTAAGCATATACTACCAACATTCGTCGGAGTATATTCTTTTTAGTATATGTGTACAAGCATAGCATCTACCTTAAAAAACATTCTAAATTTCATGTTCTTTGCATATACTTCAAAGTATATTCTCGTACCGAATATACTAAGTATATTCGTGTACGTAGGATCTCGGAATATTCGTAAAAGTTTATTCTTAGAATATACCTTTATCGAATATTCTTAACACATACTTATAAGTACATTCTTAACACATACTTATAAGTAGATACTTTTAAAATATCTTAAAAATAATTTGTATGTATAGGAAGTATAATATTAGCCTTATAAATTATCAACTTCGTTATTTTTTAGAATACATAATTAATAAAATTTATGTATGTAGGTAGTATTGGACGAATTTCATTTCAAAATTGTTGTAGGGTAAAAAAGTTTAAACATTCATTGTATTAACGTTTACATAGATACTATTAAAAATTCGTTTTCATAATTGAAATGACTTTACCATTTCGAGTTTATCATGAATCATAGTATTTTTACATCCTTGGAATTTGAATTTAGGTACATGCAATTCAATAGGCCATTTCGCAGAACCAAAACGTGCCAAACTGCACAACCAAAGCAACCAAAGACTTTGGCGTTGCCAACCGTCGAGTAAGCTTTTTCCGTCAACTTACCTTAAAAATTCCCACTTTTATAAAAAAAAACTTCCCTCCTGTTTACAAAATCTGAGAAGGTATGTTGAATTATTTTCAAATATTTTGATTTTTTCTTAATATTTTACAATTTGGACTGGAACAATAATTCCCTTTTGAGTTAATTTTTTCCCTTTATCACCTTTTATCACCTTTTATGTTGAAAATTCTCGCAAAAAGGGAAATTTCTCTCCGTTTGGCAACACTGACCACCGATTTTGTTATTCCACAATACATTCATACCCCCCCCCCCCCATCATATTCTGACCATTTCTATTCTTACCTGAATGGATCAGGGATAGGAAAAAACCGTAAAATATGAAAAAGAAAACAGGCATTTCATTATTTCATTATTTGTATCATCTATGGATCTATGCAGTGTTAAGGATGAAGGCGAATGATGTAGTACTAGGACTAAAGAACATGCATAATCTGTTTCATTTTGTTTGCGGTGCTTCAAAATACATATAATCTATTTTGATAACTCAATATTACTTAAATAGGTAAGTACATATAAGTATTATATAAATTTTAGTTACTTATTATGCATAGTTTAGTTTAGCTAAATATTATATAATGATTTATATAAATAACTAAAATTTATAAATATGTACTTACTTTTTAAGTAATATTGTAGAATGTAGGTACTAACTACATTCTCATTTGCAATTAAAATATGTAAATAGATATTTGGTAGAACCAGTAGAACCTAAGATGAGATTAGGTGATGCTGAAAACATACTTCTAAGCAATATAGCACTTGATAGCACTTTCTTAGAATATTCTTAAAAATATAATATTCTTCCCATACAAAGATGTGCGGTAGTACGTTCTTAGTATATAAATAGAAGGTTTATAGCACTTCCTTGGAATATTCTAAAAAGTACCTTCTTGGTATAAACTAAAAAGATGTGCGGTAGTATGTTCTAAGTATACACATAGAAGGTTTATAGCACGTCCTTGGAATGTTCTAAAAAGAACATTCTTGGTATATACTGAAAAGAAGTGCGGTAGTACATTCTAAGTATATACATAGAACGTTTAAGTACTGTAATGTAGTATATACTCAGTATCTGCTCTGCACATTCGCAATGGTAATTACGCACATTCTCAGTATATACTTTTTCTGAAAAGTATGTTCTATGAATCTACTAAGAACATGAAATTGTTATGTGGGTACGGACTAAGCACAGAGTTTTGGTGGAATCCTACTTTCACATGAAATTTATCAGTCTCTCCCACACCTGTCCTAACACTAGTCGTTACTCCCTCATACATATCCCTCACAATCTTTACATATTCACCAGGGACTCCTTTCTTATGGAGTGCCCACCACAGAATCTCTCGAGGAACTCTATCATATGCTTTCTCAAGATCAATGAATACCATATGAGCGTTTGTTTCTTTACTCCTGTATTTTTCCATCAACTGTCTTATAATGAAAATTGCATCTGTTGTTGATCTACCCTGCATAAAGCCAAATTGATTCTCGGATATTTCGGTCTCTTCACGTATCCGTCTGTCAATTACTCTTTCCCATATTTTCATGATGTGACTAAGCAGTTTTATAGCCCTGTAGTTTGTACATTGTTGTATATCTCCCTTGTTTTTGTAAACAGGTACCAGTATACTGCTTCTCCATTCGTCTGGCATTTGTCGGACTTCCATAATTCTATTAAATAGACCTGCTAGCCACCTTGTTCCTGTCTCTCCCAATGCTCTCCATACTTCCCCAGGAATATCATCTGGTCCTACCGCTTTTCCTTTCTTTATTTTTTGAAGCGCTTGAGCCACTTCCTCGTTGGTTATTTTGGTGACCATTGCTGCTACTGTCTCCGTTGACTCTACAGGCTGTCTGTCAAATTCTTCATTTAATAAGCTGTCAAAGTACTTTCTCCATCTCTTTTTGACATCCCTTTCGTGAACTGGTATTTTATTAATTTCATCTCGGATACATCTAATCTGATTAAAATCTTTTGCTTTCTTTGCTCTCTGTTTGGCTATTTTATATATCTTCGTTTCGCCTTCCCTGGTATTAAGTTGATCGTATAGGTTTGAATAGGCTTCTGCTTTGGCTTTTGCTACTGCTACTTTCGCTTCCTTTTTCGCCACCATATAGTTTTGAAGATCTGTGTCGGATCTGGTGTCTTGCCACTTTTTATATAATTTTCTCTTCTCTTTTATTTTTCCTTGTACTTTGTTTGACCACCACCAAGCCTCTTTATCCTCAAACTTTTTTCCTGACGTTTTCCCAAGTATTTCAATAGCAGTCTCTCTAATACTACTGGCCATTTTTCTCCAAATTGTATTAGGGCTTCCTTTCATGTTCCAACATATTTTTTCTACTATTCTTCTCCTGAATAGACCTTCTTTCTCATCTTTCAGCAGCCACCATTTGATTTTTTGTGATCCTCTCCGATATTTTTGTTTAGTTTCTCTTTTTACTTCGATGTCCAGAACAAGCAGCTTATGTTGTTGGCTTACTGTCTTAGGTACTAACTATTACCTTGCAGTCCTTGCATTCACGTATGTCTTCTTTCCTTATCATGAAGTAGTCTATTTGGGATTGATGTTGTCCACTTTTGTAGGTAATAAGTTGAGTTTCTCTCTTTTTAAAGAATGTGTTAACAATCGCCATATCCAATGCTGTTGCTAATTCAAGCATGTCATCTCCAGCTTCATTTCTAGTTCCAAAGCCTAATCCCCCATGTATTGTTTCATATCCTGTCTTGGTTTGGCCCACATGTGCATTGAAATCACCTCCTATTATAACTTTCTCCTCTGCTGGAATATCACTCAGTACGTCTCCTAATTGATCATAGAAAGCTCTTCTTTCATTCTCACCCAAACCTGTTTGTGGAGCATACACACACAACATTAAATACCTCTTTATCAATTACAAATTTCACTGACATCATTCTATCACTCGTTCTTACAACTTCTACTACGTTATCTTTCATTTCACTATCAGCAATTATACCAACTCCATTTCTAGTGTTACTACTCCCTACATACCACAATTTGTATCCTTCACCTAGTTCTTTCGCCCTTTGTCCTTTCCACCTAGTTTCTTGAATACAAGCAATTTGAACTCTTCTTCGTTTGAGCGCATCCACTAACTCCAGACTCTTACCTGTAAGACTACCAAGATTCCACGACCCTATCCTGATTTTTCTAACCTGCAATGGTGTTCCCCCTGAGATAGTCCTCACCCGGAAATCCGAACGGAGGCTCATTTTACTTCCGGCACATTTTACCTCAGGAGATGCCATCATTTCAGTATAAGTTTTTTATATCATTGGAGAAGGTCTTTTCATTATTATGGCCTGAAAAGATTTTGTTTGGATATTTGATGCCTGAATGCCTTTTCCTATCAGCACCATACCCTACCCTGCATGTTTAGCCAATACACCACCAATGCAACCAAAGTGCAGTATTACCCCACACCCGCCTACATTTTTCTGTATAGGCCAGGATCCCTACTGTAAGGACTGCCCTATAAGCCAATGTATTGTTGCCCGTATCCCGCCGCTAGGAGGCACGTACTTTGGTTATTTCGGGATACAAATATAAATCATATTGATTATGAAATCATGAAATATAAATCATATTGTGTTGAAAAATTCAAATATCACGCAATAAAAACTAAACCACCAAGCTTAAACTTCGAAGCTAAAGAGTATTACGAAATTATCAAATGGAACACCAGTACACTGACTCCTCCTCCACTGTTAAGACCACTGACTAATGAAGAGATAAAACAGTAGGTGAGCAATAACTTCAAGCCTGTTATGAGTAAAGATACTTTCCCATGCCCTATACAGGCAGTTGAAAGATGCGTTAAGCTAGTGACCGAAGCTTCAAGTAAAGTATGTGGACACAGTTCAAGAGACGGCTATATTAGAACCACATTATTGCACCGCTTAGCGATGCCAACGGCCAGGATCACGTACTACAAAGTCTTCTGATATCTACTACAAAGTCCTAACTTGACGACTTCTGATATCCCAAGCAAGTACCATTCGTCCTTGCTAAGAATACGCTTGTCAACTTTTTGAATATTACAATCGATAGGATTAAAATCAACAACTGGTAGTCTTTCGCAATCAGGTAGGGCCTTTCCAATCGTTCCGGATATCCTATTGGGTCTGTTATATTTTCATCTAAGTGTTGGAAAAGATGGCGGAATGGCAGTTCGTTGTAATGGAGAAGACAAATACTCCATTTTAGAGGGCTTCCCACATGTATCTCTATTTGTGGGTGTGCGCACTTCGCTGGCATTAGTCACTTTCGCCTCGCCTCTCGGCCGGTAGTCTGCTGTTTTTGAAGAAGCTGCGCGACCGAATTCCACTTGAATATAAAAATTTATCTTATATGCTTGGATTTTAAATATATTATTGTAACAGAATTAAACTATAGCATCTCTAAAATTTTGCACGACCGGAAGATATGAAACAAATGTGTAATAAGTGCATATTATTGATTTTAGGGGAAGGGGGGTATGATGGGGTAGCTAAGGAAAATAACAAAAATACAACATAATGACTACATTTATTACTATTACTAATTGATGGCGCGTTACGTCATTAGTCTAACTATGATTTGGTACAATCTTTGGAAAATCAACCTATCACATTTTTCAACAATTAGCCATTAATAAGAACATTATGAAAAACCATCTTGCCCCATACTATGGGGTATGATAGGGTAATGGAATTGGGGCATGATGGTGATGCTAATTAATTCTCACAAAACAAACAAAAATGTGTATTTGCTCCAGATCTTCATTGTCCACCCCAGCACAAGCATTGTGAGCTCAACATCCACAGATCTGACAGCCTACCCAGGGTTCTGACGATGTCACTTTATCTATGGCTGTTTTCATAGCATCTCTCGACCACTCTTCTCTTTTTGTTTTTTTCTTGTAAGTACGTACCATTGTATTATCTAAATCAATAATCCAATGTTATTTATTAAGAAATTTAAATTAACCCATTTACAAAATTTGTATCTGGCTGTGTGGGTTTTACCTTAAAGCCAAAAAAAAATTATCCCAGACTTACCACCAATTTCCCATCATACCCCGCACCCAATACCCATCTTGCCTCAAAAGGTAACTTTGAACAAAAAAAAAAAATTCACTAATTAAATGTTTAACGTATTCACACAAACAATATGCCATTATCAAAATAAGAATACTAGTAAACAACGATAAAAAAGACATTAATGAGGTGATCATAATTACCTTAAAATAACGATGGTTGTCCTTGCACAAAATTAGATCAACGGAGCGCTAAAACAGTTTTCCGTTTGTAAACAAAAAACGCGTGCACTCTCATTCACCGTTTCTCTTGAAGTGACCGTTACCGTTAGTCGAATGCCTCTTCCTATTGACTTACTGCATGCTATTCACCAACGTGTAATTTCTTGTTTGTGTGCGGT
Source organism: Diabrotica virgifera virgifera (assembly GCF_917563875.1). Taxonomy (NCBI): domain Eukaryota; kingdom Metazoa; phylum Arthropoda; class Insecta; order Coleoptera; family Chrysomelidae; genus Diabrotica; species Diabrotica virgifera. The sequence continues at coordinate 74,649,268 of NC_065445.1, read as the reverse complement.
ACCCCGTCTTACCTCGCGACCCAATCATGCCCCCATTCCCCTACATACTTTTAGTAGTTAATTCATGGTATAGGAACGCAATTAAAACCATCTAGCCTGCTTAAGAAAAATATGAAAAATTAAGGTTTTTCACAACTTTTTGCTAACTCCGATTACATTGAGGAACCGGAAGACAAATTAATAAAAAAATAATAATTAGTGCTTTTTTCACGTCTATACCAATGGCAAGTTTTGTGCACTATAGCGACCTAAAATAAAAAAAAAGTTTTTTTCGAACCACCCTATTTTCCAAGCTTCCAATCCATAAAATAATAAGGAGAACACGTAGCATCTCAGAAGTCTTATCTTTAAAGAAATTGTAATATCCCTGCTACAGCTACAGAAAACCTTTTTTCAGTTTGTTGAAAGCATTTCTTGTCTGTCCTATTCTTGCTTTAATTTCTTCTGTGTATTCATTATTTTCATTAATTATTGTGCCCACATATTTATATTTTTCATCTTTTTTAATTTGTTTTCCATGTATTGTTGTGCCTACGAACCTAACTTACCTTAGTAGTATTATAGTAGACTTTTTTTCAATATGTCGAAAACTATTAGAGATTTTTTATTGAAAATATACATATGGCATTCTTCTAGCAAGAACATCTTAAAAAGAAATAACAGTGCGTCCCATAAAAATTTTATGGGGTTTTGTTCCCTTGAACCCCCCAAACTTTTGTGTACGTTCTAATTAAATTATTATTGTGGTACCATTAGTTAAACACAATGTTTTTAAATTATTTTGCCTGTTAGTATTTTTTCGATAAGCCAGTTTTATCGAAATGCGGCTTCCTTTTTAATATGTTTCTTCTTCTTCATGTGCCTCATCCTTTAAAGACATTCGCGATCATCATGGTCCATATACCTCTGTCTCCAGCGATTCTGAATAGTTCTATTGTTTTTTCCACTCCACTACTTTAAATTTTTCAACAAGGATACGCGTCGTCTTCCCGGTTCTCTTTTTTCTTCCACTTTTCCTTGTAGGACCAATCGCATCGACTCGTATTTTTCATTTCTTAGTATGTAACCAAAGTAGCTCATTTTTCTTTCCTTCATAGTGTTGAGTAGGTATTTCTTTTTGTTTTTTCATCTTTCGTAATATTTCCCTATGTTACATAAAAGTTTTGTGGAAGTTTTGTTCCCTTAAACCCCTTAAATGTTTGCTTACCTTCCAATTAAATTATTGCATGTGGTACCATTAGTTAAACACAATGTTTTTAAAACTTTTTTGCCTCACTATTTTTCAGTAAGCCAGTTTTTATCGAGATTTGGCTTCTTTTTTAATATGTTTCAAAACATACCTCCCGGGCAACCAAATAACGTTTCCAAAACGTTGAAAAGACATCATAATTACCACCAAACCACGTCAGTTTATCACTTTTTTTCGACGTCGAAAGTCACGTGAATATGTCCCACCATAACTGACGTCATTTTTATCACGTTTTAGATACGTAATATCAAAAACGTAGTTTTTATGTCGTTTTTTGTAGATTATTTTTCATTTTATGGTTTTAAAAATACACAATAATAATTATTCGTATGGGCATTGTTGGTATTGCAATTTTTCATTGAACTGTTTTAAATTTAGCTTATAGGCTAGAAGTAAAACCAAGAAAGACTTTATAAAATGCATAGAATTACAATCAAATTAAAATACCCTCAATGCAACATTATAAAATTTTCACTTTTTATATAGGTAGGTATACTTACTGTGAAAACTGAAACAACATATAAACTAATAAAATTTATTAACAAATTATTAAGCATAATCCTGAACAACACATAATAATTAGTTTATTAACAGAAAATAAACACGAAAACACCAAGTATTATTTTGCCACACAAAGTACGTAAACAATAAATGAAGTTTGGAGTCAATGTCAAAAAATGTCAATATTCAACATTATTTATAAGCATTAACTCTTTAAACTCCTCCCATTTTTGTTACGTGAGACTTGGGCTGTCTGAAATGAAATCGTGCTTTTAAGGGTATTTTAACGTCATTAATCTTACGTATTTAAAATAACATACAAAAGCCGTTTATACGAGGTAATGTTCAAACACGTGTAAAAACTGACGTTTCCTCGACGTTATTGACGTCACTTGGTTGCCTGGGCTAAAACCATTTACAAAATATGGTGGATTTTACAAACGTACCTACAAAATATCTCGATAAAAACTGGCCTATCGAAAAAGTATTAAGAGGCAAAAAGCTTTAAAAACATTGTGTTTTACTAAAGGTACCACAATATGTTATTTTTTTTAGATGTTCCTGCCATAAGAATGCCACATGTCCATTTTCAATAAAAAATCCCTAATCTTTTTCGATATATTGGAAAAAATCGATTGTCATTTTGTAACTTTAAAGGGCTGTAACTCTTTTTGCGTGCACATTTGTATTGAGATAAGTTAGGTTCAAATGAACTATTTTTGGTCCCAGAACATGTGATTTAATTTATGACCTGCCTTTTTGTTACACCCTGTATATCGTCCCCGTAACAAATATGTAGGTCCCTATTGACAAATTCGCCGTTGGTTGTTATTCAGTCCTTTACTTGAAAGAGGTCTTCAAAAGAGCAACTTATATAAGAATGATTGCGTAACTCAATTCTAATGTTATGTTGAAATCAATTTGTTTTTCAAACTGCTTCCTACATTGTTGTAAGCATTGTTATATAAAACAATCGTAACAAGGAAAGCTCGCAGAAACTTTTGAATCAAGTTTTATCGCACAAGTTGTTAAAAGTCTTTGAATGCTAGATGCAGTAATAAAATTATTACTACTTCCTTTAGAATTTAATATTATAAGTTAAAAAGTTTTAGCACGCTATAAAGAATTCCTTCAATAATTAATTTATTCTAGTCTTGGATATATGCATAATATAGTACCGAAGTATGCTAAATTTGCAGTTACTCGAGCGCGATGGGACCCTATTGGGTTGTGAAGATTAGTCCTTAAAACCAAAAAAAGGTAAGTAAAGTTTTCCATTTAAGTGGGGACTTTCCATTTTTTAATTTAATTTTTCATTTCCAACAATCGTTTTTTTTTTTCGATTATTGCGCCACCTATCCATAATTCGAAAAAATGTTTCAAATAAAAGTTACATATTTTTACGTAAAGAATCCAAATCTGCAATAAAAAATGGGGGCTCCTATTTAAGATTTTAAAGTAACTCCCCACCCCACTTCCGTAGGGGGTCGTGTTTGGTGTCATTCGATAGATTTTTCAAAAATATTGAATACGTATGTTGCAGTATTTCGATCTGTTGTTCATTTCGCGAAATATCGCGGGGTTCCTATTTAAAAATTTAAATTTATCTCCCACCCCTCTCCGTGGCGGTCATGTTTGATGTTTGGTATCATTCGATAGATTTTAAAAAAATATTGAACAAGTATATTTTAGTTTTTTGATCTGACGTTTATTTCTCGAAATATTCGCCTTTTTCTCGTGAAACACTTGTGACCCACCCATTTCCTTACGCCCCGCTCAAACCTTTAGATTTTTGAAATATACTCTCCTTTGCATGTACTTAACTTATATATATATACAAGCTGTACGCTCCCGAGGAAGCTGAAGCTGTTTTCACTTGAAGATCCTTTTTGTGGGGGATCATCCCATTCTGACTTTGGTTTTACAATTGCTGGTGTGACTTCGCTGTTTCCACTACCTTTCTCCATTCTTCTCTCTCTCTGATTTTGCTTCCTATATTTCTAATTTCCATACTTCTTAAGTCTTCTTCCACTTGTTGTCTCCATCTGAGTTTAGGCCTGCCTCTGGTTCTTGTACCTGGTGGTATCCATTCGGTTATAACTCTTAACGGATTGTTCTTCTCTCTTCTCATTATGTGTCCATACCATCTAATTCTCTGTGCTTTTGTTGCTCTTACTATGTTCTCTTGACCCATCCATTCTTGTATTTCGTGGTTCATCCATTGCCTTGCATCCTCTTCGTTTTCCCTCTTTGGTCCCAGAATTTTTCTCATAATTTTTCTCTCAAAAACTTTCAGCTGCTCTTCTTCTCTTGCTGTTAATGTGAATGTCTCCAAAGCATATAGCACTATTGGTCTTATGGTCGTTTTGTAGATTTTCATTTTTGTATTTCGGCTTATCTTCTTATCTTTGAAAATTTTTTTATTTCTGTAGAATGCTTTGTTTCCTGCTTGAATTCTTCTTTTCATATCTACACTTTCATTTCTTCTGTTGACTAATACTCCCAAATATTTGAATGTTTCAACCTCTTCGAAGCTGTGTGCGTCTATTGTCATTTCTGTCAGTTGCGTCTTCTTTTTTTTACTTACATTCATGTATTTTGTTTTATTTTCATTTATTTCCAGTCCTCTTAGTTTGGATTGGTTTTCTATTTCTTGAAAGGTTTTCTTTAATGCCTTTTTATCTGTTGCTACTATGGTTATATCGTCCGCATATCCAATTATTTGTACTGTATTTTTATTTATAGTTCCTGCGTTTGACAACTTTTTTATTATCTTATCTAATGATAGAATAAATAGTACAGTTGAGAGCGCATCTCCTTGTCTTACTCCATTTTTAATTTTTATTATTTCTGTTCTCTCTCTTCCGGTGTCTATTGTTGCTTGGGAATCTCGCATTGTCATTTCTATCATTCTTATAATTTTATTTGGTATTTTGCTCTCTTGTAAGTCTTGGATCATTTTTCTTCTACTTAGTTTGTCAAAAGCCTGTTTAAAGTCTAGAAAAAGTATATGTGCTTCTCCGTCGTACTCGTATGTTTTCTCTATCGCTTGTTTTAGTGTATGGATAGCATCTATCGTGGATCTTCCTTTTCTGAAACCGTACTGGTAGTCTCCTATGCTTTGTTCTGTGTATATTGTTAGTCTGTCTCTAATTATACCAGTCAGTACTTTATATGTTACATTCAGTAAATTAATTGCTCGGTAGTTTTTACATATCCTGTGGTCTCCTTGTTTTGGGATTGTCACAATAATTCCTTTCTTCCATTCTTCGGGCATTGTTTCCTTATTCCATATATTCTGTATTAGTTCATAAATCTTTCTGTATAGTGCTTCACCCCCGTATTTTATAAGTTCTGCACATATTCCGTCGTCTCCCGCTGTTTCCCGTTTTTCAGTTTGCATATTGTATCTTTTACCTCTGTATAGGTCAATTCTTCTTCTTCACCTTGTTCCGGGTTCATTATTGTTTCTCTTTCTTCTTCTACATCCGTTTCTTGATACATTTCTTCGAAATACTTCTGCCATGTTTCTGCTTCTATGGCTACATTAGCTGTCCGTTTTCTACTACCTAGCTTTAAGTATTGGTACAGTGGTTTTGAATTGTGTCTCTTATTTTCTGTTTCGATCTCGTTCATAATTTCGTCTACTTTTTTATTTTTCTTTGATTTAAACAATTTCTTTGTCTTTTTCCTTTGATCTTGGTATTTTTCTCGTTCCTCTTCTTTACCTGTGCTTAGCCATTTCAATCTTGTTTTATTCTTTTCGTCCACTGCTAGTTTGCACTCTTCGTCAAACCAATTGTTTCTTCTTTCTTTTTGCATTTTTCCAACTACTTTCTCTGCTGCAGTGTTTATTCCTTGTTTGATTTTTTTCCACTGCTCCTCCATTTCTTGTTCCTCCTTGAACTGCATCTCTACATTTACTTCTTTTACAAATCTTCTTTTTACTCCTTTATCTTTCAATTTATCTACGTCCCATCTTCCCTGTGCTTTTCGTCTTTCATTCTTTGTTGTTTTTATTTTACATTTTGCAATCACTAGCATATGGTCCGAATCGATGTTTGCCCCTCTGTGAGATCTCACGTCATTTATCGACTGTTTGTGTGACTTTTTAATAAGTACATGGTCTATTTGATTCCCCTCCAGACTGCCTGGTCTCATCCATGTTATCTTGTGTATGTTTTTGTGTTTATATCTCGTGCTACTTATGTCCATGTTTAATGCCGCTGCTAAATTACATAATCTTTCTCCATTATTGTTTGTTGTGCTATGTAATGAGTTTTCCCCTGCAACCTCCCTAAAGCATTTTTCTTTACCTATTTGTGCGTTGAAATCGCCTATAATAATTAATATATCTTCTCCCGGGATTTTTTCGGCATTTTCTTCTAGTGTTTCATAGAACTGTTGTTTTATTAAGTCATCACTGTTTTCTGTGGGTGTATAGACATTTATTATGGACAACTTGTTCGGTTTGCTGTTTACTCTTATGTATGATAATCTTTGACTTATGGGTTTAAATTCCATAACTTTATGCCTCATTTCCCCTAACACAATAAAAGCAGTTCCTCCATATCCTTGTTTTTCTTCTCCAGCATACCATACTGTATAATTTTCTTTTTCGATTTTTCCATGTCCCCCCCACCTGGTTTCTTGAATTCCTGCAATATCTATATTGTATTGTTTCAACTGTGTCGCTAGCTCTTCCATTTTTCCTTCTTCTAGCAGTGTCCTGACGTTCCATGTTCCAATTTTTTTTGTCATTTTTTTAATTCTCTTCCTTTTTTTTGTATTTTTCGTATTATTTTGAATATACCGTGACTCATTTACCTCTTCGTTTGCATTGTCTGTTTCCTTTTCATCCATCCGTTCTCTTTTGTCTAGTTTTTTGGGACATTTTCAATTTCTATAAGTTTATTTTCTCTTGCATTCCATTTTAGCACTTTGTCATTTATTTCTAATTTCTGGTATCTGATTTTTACTTTTGCTCCTTTGCTTCTCTGTTGTTTTGCTATGTCTCTGATTTCTTTTTGTATCTTTGCTTCCTTGAACGTCAGCGCTGCATCTATGTATATTTCTCTACAGTCTCTTGTGTATTTGAGTTTACCTTTTTCTTGCAGTATTTTCTGTTTGTCTTCCCAGCTCTTCGTTTCTATTATACATTTCTTGTATCCTATCTTAAACGCACTTTTAACTTCTATTTTCAGTTGCAGCTCTGTTTCCATCATTTTTTGTATGTTTTCTGTTAGTCTAACTTCATCTTCCAGATCTACCTGAATTCCTGTTATGATTAATTTATTGCGTATTTTTTCTTTATCGATCTTCTCTAATCTATTCTCCATGAGTGTTAACGCTTTTTTGAGTTCTTCGTTTTCTTTCTCCCATTTTTGTTCTTTTTTTTCTACTTCTCTTTTTAAATTTTCTGTTTCTGCTTTGTTTTGCTTAAGCTTCTGCTTAATATCTTCCAGTTCGTTTTTCATATCCTTGATTTCATCTTTAATCTCTGTTTTGCTTTCCAGAATATCTTCTTTAATTTCTTGCCTCATCTGGCTCAGCAATATCTTAATCTCCTCCATGTCCGTTAATATTGTACTTACTTTTTTTATGCGCGTGTCTGGAGCTTTTTTGCTTTTATGTTGCTCTTCTTTGTCTTCTTCAATCGAGCTGTCGTGCTCCGGTTTGTGTCTTTTTCCTTCTGTTTTATTTTCTTCGTTGTTCATCTATTTGTCTTGTTGTTTGTTTTCTAGACTGAAAATCTTTATCAATATAATGCGAGAAAAATATATTTTTAGTTCACTTAAAGCTTATAATATACACAAAAAATAGGAAAATGTAACCTGTGTCTAATAGTAATTTTTATTATTATTATCTTCTTATTTTTAATTACGTTTTGGTAAGGTCTCAGATATTTTGCACACGCCGGCAACGTCGCAGAATATTTGGCCGTACTTCTGTTTGCTAATTTATTTATGGCTTTCAGTAATTAAATATTCATTAATGTTTAATTATACACGTTTTTGTTATATTCAATGTTTGTTGTATTTGTAACTTAAAAAAATACTGTTCTGTATAATATTCTTGCAAATCTCCTCTCTTACGTGTATCAAATTAACAAAAAGATGACTTACAGTTGAAATGTTGAATTCACCACACACTTTGTGAAAATTTCACCAAAAACCAATGTTTACTTCCGTACTAAAACAACTTTTTTCACCAGAGAGCAAATCAACTTGTGTTCACACCAACTTTTAACACTCGTTTCCGTACTTAACTTACCTTATCTTAATCCGACGATTTCGAGTTTTTCTAAGAATAGATTTTTTTTTCGGACCCCCTTCACGAACTCCCTGTATTCAGATCCAGGTACAATTACAGGGTATATACAAGATTTCTCTCCATGTGATAATCAAAATATCGAAAAATGTCAGAGATTTTATTAGAAAATGGAAAAATGTTGCTTTCCAATGACAGGACGCAGGAACATCTTTAAAAAATCACAGTAAAATTTGTGCATCCCATAAGAATTTAAGGACGTTCTGTACTCATAAACCACCTAAAATATTTGTGTACGTAATGGTCTTTATATAGACCAGAATGGGTGGATATAATATTAAATCCTGAGAGGTAAGCGGTTTTGGAGTACGCTGGAGTAACAGTAGCTGGTAGGAAAATCTCCAATTTAAGATTTGCTGATGACACACCTTATAGCAGCAAATGAGCAAGAAATGTTTGATCTTCTGCGAAGAGTTGAGTACGAAAGCAATAAAATTGGTCCGAAAATCAATAAAGCTAAGACAAAAATAATGGTGGTCGACAGATTTGACACTATTCAATTGACTAACATGTTACAGGAATACCAGATAGTAAACACCTTTGTCTATCTAGGGTCTAGTATAACTAACGATGGTAACTGTGAAGCAGAAGTTCGGAGACGTATTGGTATGGCAAAAAATTAGATGAGTCGCCTAACTAAAGTTTGGAAAGACAGATCTATCTCTCAAAATATCAAGATGAGACTGGTGAATGCCCTTGTATTCTCAATATTTCTATAAGTACGGAGCAGAGACTTGAACCCTTCGCGCATGCGAGCGCCAAAAAATTGATGCCTTTGAGATGTGGTGCTGGAGAAGAATGCTGCGCATACCTTGGACAGCTCATAGGACAAACGTTTCCATTCTAAACCAACTCAATATTAAAAAAAGGCTGTCCACAATATGTCTGCAACGAATTCTGCAATTCTTTGGTCACGTGGTTCGCAGAGGTGACGACAGTTTGGAGAGATTAATTGTTTCTGGAAAGGTTCCGGGAAGAAGATCAAGAGGGCGATCACCAACTAGATGGTCTGACCACATAAAGCATTCAGCTGGAAACTCATTCTGCGAAGCTCTTGGAGCAGCTGAAGATAGAGACCAATGGAGAAACATTGTTAGGAATATTGGAAGAAATCACGATCCTCAGTAATGGAGAAACGACAAGAGAGAGAGAGAGAGAGAGAGAGAGAGAGAGAGAGAGAGAGAGAGAGAGAGAAGCGATTTTATTTTAACAGTTTAAAACACTCAGATCCCTTCTCCTTTATCGGCATAAATGATTCAATCAGAGGCATAAAACATTTAAAACATAAAATCTATATATTAAACTACTCATTAAGAGCGTAGGCGCAAATATTTTACGGCTATCCCTACTTTTTCTTTCTTTACACGGCAAATTACGTGTAGCAAAATTCTCGCTGGTATGGAGATGTAAATATTAGTTGAAAATAACATTGTCATCATTAACATAGAGATGGCTATTTCGTTCATTTTTGAATGTTCTTGGATAACCGTTATTTGTATAATCGCTTGAATTGTTAATTCAGTTATTTATTAGAAATACTTTTTCAATAACTATGTATTCAATGATTACAATAATTTATATACTATACAATAAAAACTAATAATCGAGAAAAGAGGAAAAAGTGATTTTGATAATTTATATTGTTACTAAGGAACGCTTAGATAAATTTTGAACTTCTTTAACAAAATAGGTACCTACTTGGATCGCAAAATATCATCATCAAGGCTTTGGTATATTCCAAACGGATGGAATAATTGCCGCTCTTACTAGCTCTCTGATTCATTTATTGCGGTAAATCACTTCGCATTCCACTTGTGTGTTTTACTGTTGTATGACTTGACTTTCGATACAATTTTCTTACAGTCATTTCGATATGTGCATACTTCCCTCCAGTTTCTCACTTTAAGAATTTTGATATCTCTCATGACCCGGTCCTCCCATCTCTCTCTGGGTCTTCTCCTTCGTCTTTCAGTTTCTGGTTTCCATGTGGTAATCTTTTTAATCAGTAAGTCGTTTTTCATTCTCTCTATGTGTCGCAGCCATCTAAGTCTCTGCGCTTTAATAAATCTAACTATATCTTCTCCCTTCATTATGTCTCTTAGTTCATGATTCACTCTTCTTCTCATTACTTCGTTGTCCATTCTTATCGGGCACATAATCCGTCTGAGGATTTTCCTTTCGAATATTCTCAATTTTTTTTCATCTTTTTCTGTGAGGCACATTGTCTCAGCTGCGTACGTAACTACTGGTCTGATTTCAAGTCTGAATATTTTCAGTTTTGTATTTCTGGATAAGTTCTTGTCCTTCATTAGCCTATGATATCTCCAGTATGTTTTGTTGCCTGCTAGTATTCGCTCCGTTACTTCTTCACTTCTCTCATTTTGGCCATTCACTATTACTCCCAAATATTTAAATTGTTGAACTCAGGGATGCGTTTAGGTCAATTGACGCCCTAGGCAATTCTCTAGTAGCCGCCCTTCAAACATATACCATTTTTGCGGAAAGAAATTGCAGAAATTTTTACTTAAATAAGAATACACTAAAAATTGATTTAAACGACGATGTTTATATACCTATAATGGAAAAAATTGTCATTCCAGTTCGATCACATCAGAGACCTCTTTTCAAAAAAAGACTTTTCAAACATAAAATTTGTTCTTGACAAAATCGACAAATTGTTAACATGTTCTTGCGTCATACTTGATGGGAAATTATTTTTAATTCTTGATATTTTCGAAAATGACCTTTCAGCGGACACGTTGGCAACTGGAAAGCACAAATAAATGTACAAAGCAAAGTCAAAATTAGGGAAAATATCTTTCAATCCAGTTAGTGCAGTCACTGAAGGTTTTCACCTCCGATTTCGTTGAACCTCCATCGATGTTCATGAAAATTGGTGAGTAGTAAGAGGATACCTCAAGGAACAAAGGTGACATGATGTCAACTTGCGCTTTTACCGTGGTGGTGAAAACTACCACTTTACGTGGGGGTGAAACAAATAATACCATAAATCGATAAAGAGACAAATTCTAAGCCAAATTTGTTATATAAAGTTATTAATATAAATCAGTATTTTTGAGTTATTATAGATCAAAGGTTTTATTTCTTTCGTAAAAAAATGCATGTTTTAAAGATGTTTTTCAGGTATAACTCAAAAACTGTAAGCTTTTACAAAAAAGTTATTATTTCCAAAATTGAAAATAATAAAAAGCTGAATACACTCCTCACTTATAAACTAATGTTAATTCAAAGTGAGTTATGGGTAATTGAACTTATATTTTTTCGACGAGTACTCAAATCTTTCAAGCTTAAATAACGGGAAAACGATGCATTTTATAAAATATATCTGCTAAGCACTTGTCAAACAACTTCGGAGTACCTATATCAAATGAGCTCCAGTAAAAGTGAATAGCATCACAATTAAGCAGGTTATGATGAAAATAAGAGAACCCTTTAGAACTTTTTAGGAAAAAGTGAAAAATAAAACATACGCCATTTCTACAAAAATTAAAATTTACAGTAATCCTTAGAAGAGTTTGTTTATATTAGCATAAGTAATGATTTCAACAATTTTGACCGGTTTAGATTGCATATTTTTGAAAAAACGATATAATTTTAAACAATCAGAATTTTTAAAATTATCGTAATTTTCATTTTCTTTTGATGATAACTCCAAAAATACTCAATATACGTAAAAATTGATATATGTAGGTATAACCAAATTTTAGTTTTTTTTTGTATCAAATATTTTACCTTTTTATTATTTCTGTAGAGTAAAAAATTACCGAGACAGAAACGTTTAAAGCTTAAATTTAGCGAGAACCATATAACTGGTGCCATTTAACCTTTTATTTTTAAAAAAGTAAGGGTTTAAAAGATTAAATTCAACGTGGTTTAATAGCCAATAAAATTAACTTTTAAACGGTTTTTAGGCAAACCTGATATCGCAAAAATTAACGGAGTTATTTTAAAAACAATTACTTTTTTGGAAAATTTTTTAAAAGATAAGTTTTGAAAATATTTGGTGCATAAATTTTAATGCTATTAACTTGTTCGCGTGCTCATTTGATAGATATTTCTAAGTACGATATTTTCCCTTTATTTAAGCTTGAACACTTAAATAGATTTGAACACTTATAGAACACTAATACTCGCCGAAAAAAATATACATTCAATTATAACTCACTATTACCTATAACTCACTTTTAGATAATATTAAAATGTTTTTCCAGTAAGGAGTTTATTTCATTTTTTATTAGCTTCAATTTTGGTAATAAATTTTTTGTAAAATCTTATAGTTTTTGAGTTATTTATGGAAAATCGGTTAAGATCATGTATTTTTCTCACGAAAAGTTAAAAATTTTTATCTTTCATAACTCAAAAAGTTTTGATTTATTTTAATAACTTTATGCAACAAATTTTGCTTAGAATTTGTCCCTCTATCGAATTCTGGGGATACTTTTAATAAAATAATTTTCACCCCCGAGAAGGGGCGGCATCCACCCCCAGGGTAAAAGCGCAAATTGATGCGATGTCACCTTTGTTCCTTGAGATATCCTCTAACTACTCACCAATTTTCATGCAAATCGATGGAGGTTCAAGGAAATCGGAGGTAATAGCTCATATCCACCTTCAGTGACTGCACTAACTCTTCTTTAAATATTAAGATATGTCAATTGGTGATTTTATTGTGGTATCCAAATGACCCTTTAAGTGAATGCATTCATGTATGATGAATGATCTATCTTGGTCGTCGTTATTTTGTAGATATCAGAATTTCAGCTTCTTTAGGTAATAATTTCTTCATTGCTTAATTTTGGAAAATCTGTTAATAACACGAAAACGTTTATAAATAAGTCGATAAGATTCCAGACGTCTATTCAGGTCTCTTATCAGAGTGTCGATTATAATATAGAATGAGTGGATTTTCATCTCATCACTAGATGAAAAGTTTAGTTCATCATCGGCCCCCTCGTCAAATTGAATTTTCCTTTTTCTTTTTCTTATTTCTTTATATGTATTATTTGGGCACAATTTTTTGGCTTCCTTGCGGTAAAGTAATTTGAAAGAGCTTCATTTTCCTTAATGACAGAACCCAGATCCATGATTTTTATATACAAATATCTTTTGTACAGTATTTTTGCCGCCCTCTCATAATGTGCCGCCCTAGGCCCTAGGCAACTGCCTATATTGCCTAATGGATAAAGTGGCCCTGGTGAACTCTTTCAAAAGTGTAGTTTTCTATCTTGATTTCTCTCGTCCTGTTATCCTCTTCTAGAGCAGAGTATATCACACAATATACCCTGGTGTAATCTGTGCTTGGATCTTAAATACAATAAATATTTTTTATTAATTTCACGTCTTAAATCAATTTATCAAATACACTATCATTATTTAATAAACAACTTAAAATATTCCTGTAAGCCGTGTCAAATATTTATTAGCCTGTTTGTCACTATCTTGTCACCACATTCTGTTCGACTGAGCGAGTTGTATGACAAAGATAGCGAATGTTCGATTTGGAAAATATCACCACGGACATGGTGTTCATTTTTAATAAGAGGACTCACAGGAAGAAGAAGCAAATTAGCTATGAAAACAAAATTAAGACATAAATAGCATTATACTGCCAATAATTACATACGCATCTCTTGCATGGGGTCACACGAGTCAAAGTAACAAAAAGAAGATACAAGCGGCACACAACAACTGCCTCAGAGAAGCTGCAAACGTGCCCAGATATGTCGCCGAACGGTTCTTATTTAGAGACCTAAAACAAATAAGAGTACTGGATATTATGGAGGAAAAAGCCAGAACAAAATTTGCTGAGCTAGAAGACCACCCAAACCGGATCCTGCAAGAGATATTAAGGTATGATGTGTACCATAGATGGAAACACAGGAGACCCAAACAGCAAATATTAGTTAATATATAATAAAGGATAGATAATCGTAGCTCTATCAAAAGAAAACAACTTGCTCACCTTTGGCATCTCATTATATTTATTAATGTTGATTTTTATACGTTTCAGACATCCCTCAAAAAAAATATACAAAAACTTCAAAACGGCTTCAGCCACTAAACAAATCAATAAAATATTAACAATAGGCGAAAGCCACAAAAAAATATTAGTAACAAAACCCAAAAAACGGGCATGAGGGGCCCACATCCTCGAGCGCCGAGTCACCGAACTAGACATAGCCCAGAGCGGGGACTCGGCGCCCGAGCAAGCAAAACAGATCGAAGATAAGTCACTAGAGATAGCGGGAATAGAGCGCCTCACGCTGGCTTGCATTGATCGGGGTAGGATTTCATATGGTAGTCCGTGTACCCAAGACCCCCATATGATAAGCACTTTGCTGATTGAGAGCCCCTATAGCGCATCAGAGTGCTATCGGGGGGTAAGTGGATGGTCTGGAGCATTGAAGCGGGGTGGAGTGATTCCTGCTTACGGGAGTTAATCCTCCTCGCCCCAATGAATTGTATCACCCGAATGTCATTCTCTAGGGGTGAGCAAGTCTCTCAGGCTGGGTTAAATCACTATGCTTGCTTGCTTGCTTGTTCATTTTTTTCGAATTCTGGAAAAACTAATAAATCTTTTTGAAAAATTTAAACGCAGAATGAAAGATTACATCATTTCCGCCGGTAGAAAGTTCCATAGAAAGAACAAAAAGGTTTGTTTTGTATAATATATTTGAAATTAAAAATCACACTCAATCTTCTCTTCTTTTTCACCCCTATAACTTATTAAAATAAACATAGTATTTTTTATGGACTTTCGGCGTTAGGTAATAATGCAATCTTTCATTCTGAATTTAAATTTTTCAAAGATACTTATTAGTTTACTCAGGATTCGAAAGAAATAAATGCATTTAAAAAGCAATGGAACGAAATTTTGCGGCTCCGCCCTTAATTTAATCCTCCGGTTTCCAAACTTTTTTTCAAAATACAAATTCTTAGTCAAAAAACTTTTTTCTTTAAATTGAAGGGTCCAGTGTCCATTAAATATGAGATATTTGATAAAAACTGAGATGTCACAAAGAAAAAATTTCAAAACAATATTGTATTTTTATTAATCTACATATTTTTACAACTATTTACAACAATGTTAACTCTTACTGATCATTATAATATCGTCTCTTTAGAGTTCTATACTTTTTCAACATATATAAAGTCTCAATCTCCTTCTTAACGTACTCTCCATGAGCAATCATTTTTTCAATTTTTTCGCAATCCTTTTCGTTTTGGTTCTTCATAAAAGCGGCGTGAAGGCGTTGTCGGAAAAAGTCGTAACCTTTCGGCCAATCCTTGCCAAGGTGAAGAAGCTAGAAAATAATGAATTTAGTTTAGAATTTAGAACATAAAGAGTTAATAGTTTTGAAAGAGAGATATTAAGGAGGAGGAGAGATATTAAGGAGATGACCCATTTGCGACAATGGTTGGAGGATAAGGTTCAACCACGAGTTTTTATTTATTTATTTATTTATTAAAACTTACAAACACCACCTAATAGGTAGTAATTACATGTAAGAGTGCTCATTACTTACTTGGTATGTTGGTATAACAATATACACACAAAAAATACAAAATAAAAATACAATATACACACAAGTACAAAATAAAAAAACAGAAAGTAAACACAGTAAAAAAAACACAGGTTAATAAAATTTTAAAATTGAGTCGATTACTTATCTATTCATAACATTTTTTAATATCCCTTTTACACTACAGTTAAAGAGCTCTATGTCACATATCTATATTAACGCATTACACTGATATTGCATATAGTTAGTAGCACAAGAATTATATGGACTATGGACTACAAGAAAATAGGTCATTACTGTTTACCCTTAGGTTGACCTTTGGCACATGAAACCTAATAAAGTTGATCAAACCACATGTCTTATATTTAACATTGTTAATAATATTATGAATAAACACAACAGAATGCATATTTCTTCTTTGCTCTAATGACTGCAAGCCAAATATTTGAAGTAACTCTGTTGATGGCGAAAGATACACATTGTATTTCTTAAGGTACAAATACCTTAGAAATCTTATTTGTACCTTTTCTATATGATTAATATGAACTTTGGCTTCAGGAGCCCATACCACTAATGCATATTCCAAGTTTGGTCTGACTAAAGCGTTATATAGTTTAATGGTTGTGTTTATACTAAAGTCTAATGGTTGTGTTTATACTAAAGTGTTTGGAATTTCTTATTACAAATCTCAATATTTTGTAGGCATTAACAATATTTATATAGTGTTCATTAAATTTCATGTTAGCCTGAAGGTATATTCCCAGATCTTTACATTTGGTTTTCCTAGATACTACACAATTGTCATTTCTATAATTATTTTGAATGTAATCGATTTTGCGAGTAAAAGAGATTCCACACTTCTTAATATTCAAGATCATATTATTGCTGTCCCTAAACAATTCTATAACTGAGGTCAGGTCCTCCTGTAGTAACTGACAATCATTTGGAGTATGTATAGTCTTAAAAAGCTTAAAATCATCAGCATAGATCAAACTAGAATAAAATTTAAGAAATTGTGGTAGTGAGTTGACAAAAATTAAGAAAAACAAAGGCCCTAAGTTGCTCCCTTGGGGGACACCAGATGTAGCCTGAAATTTATCTGAAAAACACCTACCAATTTTGACTCGTTGAAACCTTGATTCCACATACGATTTTATAAATGTACAAGCATCATGCGAAAACCAAACTCATTCAATCTCGATAAAAGAATGCCATGATCAACCATATCAAATGCTTTTGAGCAGTCAGTCATTATTAAATCTAATTGGAGTTTATTATTTATTGCCTCACTAGCAAAATTAGAGAGAATGCACAGATTACTAGTTGTAGATAACCCAGGCAAGAAACCATGTTGTTCTGGAGCAAATTCATTTTCAAAATTTTTCAGTATATTCATATAGAGAATAGTTTCAAATATTTTAGCCAGAGAATTAAGGATACTTATAGGACGATAGTCTTCTATATTGTTTCTATTACCTGATTTAAAAACTGGTGTAATGGTAGCCTCTTTGAGTTTGTCTGGAAAGGTGTTAGTTTTAAGAGATAGATTAAATAGATGTGATAATGGTATTTGAAATATATCAGAACGTCCTTTAAAGATACAGGCAGGGATATTATCACTACCAGTGGCCTTTCTTGGCTTTAATTCTTTTATACTAACCTTCACATCTTCTTCGCTAATAACTGAAAAGTTAAAAGATCCCTGTGAACTACCGTGATGTGTGGATGATACCTGATAAATTGAGCTAAAATGATGAGAGAAAGTCATGGCAATATCCTGAGGGCCTGTATATTTACGATCATTTAAAGACATCTCGTGAAGAAAACCGCTGGTCTCTCTCAATCAACCGATGGTCTGTTATCTTCAATATTATTTTGATACTGCATAAATTCATTTTGGATTTGATTTTTAAATAGTATTTCTAAGACTCTTGAATTTATTGTTATCGACAGCACTAGCTTTCCCTATTTTTATATGTTTGCTTAATTTGTTTTTTGTCTGATTTTTTTTTTAATAAGGTCTATACTAAAATAAGCTGGATATTTCTGTTTTTGTCTATTTTTAATAATTTTCTTTGGGATGGCTTGATCAATGCAGTCATACAATTTATCGTAAAATTTATTAATACAATCTGTAGCAGTTATACAATTATACATATCTGACCAGGCAGTGTCCCTTATTAATTGATACAAAAGATTAAAGTCCCCCCTGGCATAATCATACCTAGTGTTGCCCAAAATCGGTCTTGGTCTTGTTCTTGCGTTTTAGCAAGACCAAGACCAAGACCGCCTTATTTTAGCAAGACCAAGACCAAGACTGACCGTGCAAGACTTGAGCAAGAACAAGACTAAGCCTGCGAGACTCTTGCGTCTTGCAGGATTGAGTGTCGTTTTATGGAATATATTAGTTCGGGTATATGCTTAGAGACTATGAGATATAAAAAAATATGTAACAAAAATTTGGAAAATTGGATTTATCCGCATTATGAACAATATGATAAACATACATACATAGCGAATTAAAATATTCATATAAGAACACTTATTTATTGGATACGTACTCAGAGGTCATAATAAATTATTACAATGTAAAAATAAAATATTTCATTCTTTCCTAATATCAGACGACGCCTTAGCTCCGAAATGAATTGTAATTGTCTAGATTTTGAGAATAGCTACCCTTTCATAAAATAATCTTCTTGTGTTGTGTGACGCCGACAGTATAATAATATCGCATTGAAACTTTTAAAGATATAATATGTCGCCTAAGGTGATAAAAATATAATACGAATAGCATATCCACTGTTACGGACAACCACTGTTACAATTGTTTTTCCTTACCAGTAGGAATCTAAATACCATATCGTAAAGACTAAACGTCCTACTTATAGACTGTTTGCAGGGTGTGCAATTAGATATTAGATCAATCGGTCGAACAAAATTTTTGCTGAAAAAGCACTAGATAAGATAACCTTACCTTAAGTAACAAGCACTCAACAATTATATTACAATTAACTTTAATACTTTCTACAATAAATTTCTTTTTCAATGCTACCATAACTCCACCACCCAATGTCTTGCCACTGGCCCTAGCTTTGCGGAAGACTATGTAGCGATTATCAAAAAGTTCTTCATTGGAGATTCCATCTATAAGCCATGTTTCAGTTATGCCAATATTTCAACAAACCCTCTATAGGAAATTATGCAAAAATACAAAGATTGTGCTAGTCAGGTCACCTCATAGGAATAGACAATGACAAAACCTAGTAGAACGGTTAGCAAAACTATAGTGGGATGTCGACCAATAGGAAGACCAAGAAAGAGGTGGATAGACGAACTGAGAACCAATGCTAAGGAGATATTGAGGGTGGACAACTGGAGGAGAGCAGCCATGGACAGATACTTCGAGGCGGATGCTGGGGGAGACCAGGGCCCGACTTGGACTGTACCGCCATAGGAGAGAGAGACAGAGAGAAAATAAACCATGATTACAGTAAAGAATGAGGAACACATGAGGAACAGTGAAAGCATTGTTTATATAGGGAGATAGTTGGTCAGCCCAATAGGAAAATTTGTTTGATTCAAATTGAGACAGTCACCAGATGTCCCCACAATTTCTGTCAGGGTTGCAACGTCAAAATGCATAGACACCAAGTTGGATACGATCCTATTCATAACACCCCAATTCGCATACATATTAAGAAAAATAAATATTGTTGTGTTCTTGATTATTGATATGAGATAATATTTTTATATGTCATTTAATTTAATCAATGCTTTAATAATAATCTAATTAATTTACCAGATCACATATCAATATGTTTTCAATCTCATGGCTTTTTATAAAATTAATTACTTACATACGTGGCTTCTAAGTATTTCTCAATGGTTCCTAATCGGGATAGGAAAGAAAAGAGTAAAATAATAACACATATGGGTTACAATTGTAATCAAAATATTGTTTATTTTATTTAAATGGCAATCACTGCTTATTATTTGCTATATCTTCTTATTCTTAAAAATAACATTTACACATGGGAATCTTATTTCCTTTTGGTTTCCAATTGAAAGTTTTTATTAACATTTAACTATTATGATTTATTAGCAACAATTCTATTTAAGTTTGATGAAGCTTTTCTGATATTATTGACTATGTTTCTTCAATTTTAAATGTGGTATTTAATACGAAAAACCCATACATTCATGTCCAAACAAATGAGACTGACCTTTTTCTGGTGAACTGAGAATGTCTTCACACAAGACCCGTTTCCTGCTATCCTTGGCTGCAATCAAAACCTCGTCCTGGCTTCCAGTAATGTTCTCCTCTGAAACTAGCTCGTATATCTCTCGTTTCCTGCTTCTGTCGTGATGCTGTGTTCTACCTTTTTCGAAACTGCAATCAGCTACCGGGAACTCTTGGCTCAAGGAGGTTCTTTTACTCTCAACCTGGCCTACCTCTCGTTCCGCTATAGATACTCCACACTCACGGAACTACACCGGCTTTCTCACTCTCCGTACACTACCGTCTACTACTCGACTTCACTTCTCGACAGCTCAAAACATTCTGCTCTCACTTTGTCATCCATTCCCCTACTTTCTAAACATCCCTTCCAGATTCACAAATCAATCTTCCACCACCAACTCTCATTCGTAATATTCCTCAAAACCAATTTTTAATCTTTCTAAATATGCTTAATGGATTTCAAAGAAAATAGTTAATTCCCATTCTAAAATTACTTTCTACTATATACAAATTTTAATGACCTATTCTCTATTTCCACTTAGTCTTATTTAGCATCGGCTAATGACCGATCCTTCCGCGAACAAACGATAATGACCTACTAACGATTTCACTTGAGTCTTATTTAATCACTTCTTAAAATTAAATATAACAATTTGTTGTATACAGGTTGTTCTAAATTTATATGCCCGTGGTTGAGAAAATTGAAAATATTTTATATTAAATTGAATTCTGTTTATAATTATCAAAATTTAATTTTCATATCAAATAGAAATATAACAAATCCCCGCCTTGTATTCGATAAAATTTATCTGCATTTTTAAATAAATTTTCTCGAGGCAAAACCAACTCCCTGTATATTTCCTTACTTTAATCTACGTCTTATACCCCTTCTTCTTGTATTACTCTAATTAGTCCCACCTGTAGAGTAATTGTTTCCTTATTTTCAGTGTCCTCATCCTGTGTTAGAGTGTCGGCTATTATGTTGTCTTTCCCTTTTTCCCATATCAATCTTCTGTCTTTTTCCTCAGATTTTTCACATACTTTTACCGTGTATTCTGCATCCTCGTTTTCATATGCCTCCTCTTCAAATGCCACTGTTTCGATCATATCTTTTTCGCTTTCATTTGTTAGCTTTATTTCTTCTTCTCCTGAGCTCATCTCTTCTTTTGAGGAATCCCAGTTTTCTTTTGCTTTTGATACTCTCAATTTTTCTTCTTCTGGGCTCAACTCTTCTTTTGAGGAGCCACAGGTTTCATTTTCTTTTGTCTTTTTCTGACTTTTTCTCCCTTTTCTTCTTTGTCCTTGCTTCGTTGCCAAATTCATTTCCACTGTTTGTTCTTTACCTGATTCGTCCGTATTTTGTTTCTCCTGTTCCTTGTTCTGTTCTTCTTCTTTTTCTTCTGTTAGATTCATCGTATTATTTTTAAAATCTATCACTACATGTTTTTCTGCCAATTCGTCAACTCCTACTATCATGTCATGTGACATGTTTGGCATTATTACACATTGTAGTGCATACATCTTCTTACCCAGTCGTACCATTACTCGTATGCCTTCATTTATAGTTGCCAATGTCCGTTTGTTTGCGCCCACTAAATTTACCCTAGGTATTTTGTAAATTAAATTTGTTAAGTTAACTTCTTCTATTAGTTTTCTGTTGACCAATGTTATTTCAGATCCAGTGTCTATCATAATTTTAATTGGTTTCTCGTTGATAAATCCATCCACAAATTTTAAATTAACTCCATTTTTCTTTTCGTTGTTTCTTGCCAATTTAATAAACTCCTTGGGGTTACAAAAGATTCCTGTTTGATTTTTGGTTTTTAGTGAGCGTCGTCGTGAAAAAACGCCGGTTGCTCATCGTAGTTGATATTTTCGTCATAATGTCTCTCTCCGTCATATTCATCTGTCTGGGTATTATTTACTTCTCTTCTATTTTCTCTTGGTCTGTCGGATCTGTTTCGGTTTTCTCGATATCCCTGTTCATTTTGTCTACCATTATTTCTGTTTTCTTGATTTGCGAGTGTGGTGTTTCTATTCTGGTATTCTCGATTTCTGTCCTCATTCCATTGCCTATTTCTTTGTTCATAATTTCCTCTTCCGTTGTCTCTATTTTCGTTTTCCCTTCTGGGATTAAATTCTCGTCTTGTATAGTCCCTCCTATTTTGATTTCTATCTCTGTAATCCTGTGTTTCTCGGAGCCTGTAATCTTCTCGCGACCTTCTTGATTTTCTTTCTCTTAAACGTGATTCTCTTATTTGTAGGAATTGGCATAAACTATCTATGTCTTTGTAGTTTTGCAATGTGATATGGTCTTCAAGCGTTTCTTCGAAATGTCTTGCAATCAGTTCGACTAATTGTTCCGATGAGTAATTATATTGTAAATGTTTTGCGTTATAGTAAATTTGTAATGCATATGTCCTTTCTGATATACCCATCCTATCATTGTATTTCCCATTTTGCAATTCCTTGTTAATTTCCAATTGTTGGACTTTTCCCCAGAAATAATTCAAAAATTTTTGTTCAAATTGTTGCCAACTGTCAAATTCTTCTTCTTTGCAATCGAACCATAGGCTTGCTTCATATTTTAGATGATTTCTGATAGTTTCTTTTGCTGTTTCGAAATTTCCGATGTGCTGTATTTTCTTTTTCAGGCTATTTATGAACGGCACTGGGTGTAATCTTCTTACATCCCCGCCAAACCTTATCTTCACGTCATCTGTGCTATGTATAACCATTTCTCTTCTTTCTCCTACATTTTGTTGAATATTGATTTCCGCAATCTTTCTTTCCATTTCTTCTCTGATTGCTTGAATAGCGTTTTCAAACTTATTTTCCAAATTTTCTAGTTCCTTTTTCTGGCCATTCGTTAACTCCTTTATTTTATTTTGAGTTTTCATTTCTTGTTCTTTCATGTGATCCTTCAATCTCATTTCTTGTTCTTGCATGTGATCTTTAATTTTCATTTCATACTTTTCTATGCGTTCCTCCATTTTCTTGTTGTTCTCTTCTATGGCTTGTTTTGTTTCCTTCTGATTTTCTTGCATTATTCTTTTTGTTTCATCCATTTTTTGATCCACTTTTTGTTGTGTTTCATCCATTTTTTGATCCACTTTATCCATTTTCTTTGATGTTTCTTCCTGATTTTTATCCATTTTTTGTTGTGTTTCATCCATTTTCTGTTCTATTCTTTGTGACTGGAGTTGCATCATTTGTAATAATTTATCTATTCCTGATAATTCTTGCTGTTCTGATGCCATGATTGTCGTGTCTAAAATATCTTCTTGGTCTGAATTATTCTCTTGATTTGAATGTTCTTTTTGTTTTTTGTTGTCTTTGCTTTGGCTTCTTGTCACAGACATTTGTTTTCAAGAAGTACTGTCCCCGCCAAATATGAAATTTTACTAGTATGTTACCAAGACGACTTTTTCTCACCCAAATATTATAAATTGTCAATAAATATATCAAATGTAAATATCGTAAAAATAAAATATTAAATCAGTTATGTAAAATTTGTACCTAAAGAGATCTAAAATTTTATGTTATCAAATGTAAGTATCTCACTTTTTACCACAGGCATATAAATTTTCAAATACCGGCTTTACTCTTTCTATCCTTCAAATTTGCCACTAGAAATACTTTACAATGCCCTCCACGTTGGACGACAGTTGTTGTGTTCTTGATTATTGATATGAGATAATATTTTTATATGTCATTTAATTTAATCAATGCTTTAATAATAATCTAATTAATTTACCAGATCACATATCAATATGTTTTCAATCTCATGGCTTTTTATAAAATTAATTACTTACATACGTGGCTTCTAAGTATTTCTCAATGGTTCCTAATCGGGATAGGAAAGAAAAGAGTAAAATAATAACACATATGGGTTACAATTGTAATCAAAATATTGTTTATTTTATTTAAATGGCAATCACTGCTTATTATTTGCTATATCTTCTTATTCTTAAAAATAACATTTACACATGGGAATCTTATTTCCTTTTGGTTTCCAATTGAAAGTTTTTATTAACATTTAACTATTATGATTTATTAGCAACAATTCTATTTAAGTTTGATGAAGCTTTTCTGATATTATTGACTATGTTTCTTCAATTTTAAATGTGGTATTTAATACGAAAAACCCATACATTCATGTCCAAACAAATGAGACTGACCTTTTTCTGGTGAACTGAGAATGTCTTCACACAAGACCCGTTTCCTGCTATCCTTGGCTGCAATCAAAACCTCGTCCTGGCTTCCAGTAATGTTCTCCTCTGAAACTAGCTCGTATATCTCTCGTTTCCTGCTTCTGTCGTGATGCTGTGTTCTACCTTTTTCGAAACTGCAATCAGCTACCGGGAACTCTTGGCTCAAGGAGGTTCTTTTACTCTCAACCTGGCCTACCTCTCGTTCCGCTAGATACTCCACACTCACGGAACTACACCGGCTTTCTCACTCTCCGTACACTACCGTCTACTACTCGACTTCACTTCTCGACAGCTCAAAACATTCTGCTCTCACTTTGTCATCCATTCCCCTACTTTCTAAACATCCCTTCCAGATTCACAAATCAATCTTCCACCACCAACTCTCATTCGTAATATTCCTCAAAACCAATTTTTAATCTTTCTAAATATGCTTAATGGATTTCAAAGAAAATAGTTAATTCCCATTCTAAAATTACGTTCTACTATATACAAATTTTAATGACCTATTCTCTATTTCCACTTAGTCTTATTTAGCATCGGCTAATGACCGATCCTTCCGCGAACAAACGATAATGACCTACTAACGATTTCACTTGAGTCTTATTTAATCACTTCTTAAAATTAAATATAACAATTTGTTGTATACAGGTTGTTCTAAATTTATATGCCCGTGGTTGAGAAAATTGAAAATATTTTATATTAAATTGAATTCTGTTTATAATTATCAAAATTTAATTTTCATATCAAATAGAAATATAACAATATATATGGAAGAATATATTTAGAAATTGAATTAATAGATATACACTGTGTCCGTAAAGTATGGAACAAAATACGGACACTGTGTATATGGAAGAATATATTTAGAAATTGAATTAATGATGTCATGCTACTATACATATAGCATGACATCATTAATTCAATTTCTAAATATACAGGGTGTTTCATTGGGAAAGTAACATACGTTAACTGTAGAAAGAGGACACTTAGGCGATTTCAAAAATACCATACTTAATGGGTCTTAATTTATTAATAACAAAGATACTGGGTGTTTTATCTATTTTGCCATTTTCTTATTTGGTTCATAACTTTTTAACCACACTGTATATTTATTTTATATTTGGCACGGAAATATTATTTAAGGTTTACAATCAATTAATTTATTTAAAATTGTAAAAAATCCAGGTCCGGATTAAAAAATATTGGAAAAATATTCCGACCCAGAAACAACACCCTGTATATTAATTTTTTTTAAAATAGATTTTATATTTGAAAAGAGGATGAAAAACTAAATTTATTGGTATACTTTGAATTTTTGGCAAAATGATTTTTCTGGTAAAATTTTGAATTTGAATTCTGAAATTATGCGAATTGCTAGAGCTAGAAGTAGAAAAAAAAATGAAATAAGACTTAAAACTTGTTAAACACACTGTATATTTATTTTATATTTAACACAGAATATTCGTTAGGTTGCCCAATCAATTAATTTATTTACAATTATAAAAAATCCAGGGACGGATTAAAAAATATTTGAAAAAGGTTTTGACCCAAAAAAACACCCTGTACATTATTTTTTTTTTAAATGGGTGTGGCACTTAAAAAGAGGACGAAAAACTAAATTTAGTGGTATACTTTGAATGTTCAGCAAATGATTTTTCTGGTAAAATTTTGAATTTGAATTCTGAAATTATGTGAATTGCGAGAGCTCAAAGTAAAAAAATTAAACTGTGACTTAATTTTAATTGGTTAAATTGGTTAAATGTTAACATTTTAGTGTTTTTTTTATTATGGCGACAAATAATTCATAACAAATATTCACCTTTAAATAATGGATAAATTATCAAGAGTCCACAAAAAATACATAACTTTAATCAACGAACTATCTTACAAATAAAAAAAAAACAAAAATTTTTCCAAAAAATAACTTATCAAAACTATAGTAATTGTTCAAAATGGCCACCACCTTGTCGAAGACAAAGTATTGCTCTTTTTGTTATTTGTCTGACTGACTTCCTAATATCGTCAGAGTTATTCTTCATTTATTGGAAGGCGTCTCGAATCCGCTCAAGAAGTTCTTCTCTACTATTTATTTCCTCGTTATAAACTTTTGATTTTAGATATCCAAAAGTTATTTTTCAGCAATATTTTTCTGTTTTTTTAATGTTTAAGATAGTTCGTTGATTAAAGTTATGTATTTTTTGTGGACTATATTATTTATTTATTAATTAAAGGTGAATATTTGTTTTGAATTATTTGTCGCCGTAATAATAAAAAAAATTAAATGTTAATATTTTAACAATTTACATTCAATAACGGTATTAATTAAAATTAAGTCACATTTTAATTTTTTTACTTCGAGCTCTCGCAAGTCACATAATTTCAGAATTCAAATTCAAAATTTTGCTGGAAAAATCATTTTGCCGAAAATTCAAAGTATACCACTAAATTTAGTTTTGCATCCTCTTTTCAAATGAAAAATCTATTTTAAAAAAATTCAATGTACAGGGTGTTGTTTTTGGGTCGGAACATTTTTACAATATTTTTTAATCCGGCCCTGGATTTTTTATAATTGTAAATAAATTAAATGATTGGACACCTTAAAGAATATTCAGTGATAAATATACAACAAAATAAAGTATGGTTAGCAAGTTGCAAGTCCTATTTCAAGTTTTTTTCTACTTCGAGCTTTCGCAATTCACATAATTTCAGAATTCAAATTCAAAATTTGATCAGAAAAATCATTTTGCCACAAGTTCAAAGTACACCATTAAATTTAGTTTTTCATCCTCTTTTCAAATGCAAAATCTATTTTAAAAAAATTCAATGTACAGGGTGTTGTTTTTGGGTCGGAATATTTTTCCAATATTTTTTAATCCGGATCTGGATTTTTTACAATTTTAAATAAATTAGTTGATTGTATACCTTAAATAATATTTGCGTGCCAAATATAAAATAAATATACAGTGTGGTTAAAAAGTTATGAACCAAATAATAAAATGGCAATATAGATAAAACACCCAGTATCTTTGTTATTAATGAAGTAAGACCCATTAAGTATGGTATTTTTGAGACCGCCTAAGTGTCCTCTTTCTACAGTTAACGTATGTTACTTTCCCAATGAAACACCCTGTATTCTTCCATATATATTTATTTTTCTTAATATGTATGCGAGTTGGGTGTTATGAATAGGACCGTATCCAACTTGGTGTCTATGCATTTTGACGTTGCAACCCTGACAGAAATTGTGGGGACATCTGGTGACTGTCTCAATTTGAATCAAACAAATTTTCCTAGTGGGCTGACCAACTATCCCTATATAAACAATGGTGAAAGATATGGACTGCTGCAACTAATATTGCAGGGAAAAGTAGAAGGAAAGCGAGGACCAGGAAGGCGAAGGATTTCTTGGCTGAAAAATCTACGTACGTGGTTCAACACAACAACTACAAATTTTTTAGAGCAGCAGTGGGCAAAGTACAGATTGCAATGATGGTCGCCCACATCCGAAACGGATAGGCACTCCAAGGAGAAGAAGACAGTAAAGAATCTGCCACGATATTCATTGAATAAAGGACCCGACACTTTTCTGATATAAAAGTAGTTTCAGCTAAATTGGCTGCAACTTTGCAGAGAGGCAGCTTTGGTCGTGCTGATCAAAAGTTCTCATTTCCTCAGGACTCAGAAACCATTTATTGTTTTTGATTTAGAGATTCAAAGTGTCTGTTTTTAGTCCATTTGAATAATATATACAGTCGGAAAAATGAAAGAATACACATGAACGAACATATAAAACACGCTGTATTTTCTTGTCACTGTGTCACAAAGAAAATTGCCCAGCGCAAGTACATGTAATAATAATTATTACATGTACTTGCGCTGGCCAATTTTTTGTATGACACGGTGACAGGAAAATACAGCGTGTTTTATATGTTCGTTCATGGGTATTCTTTCATTTTTCCTACTGTATTTGTATAATATATGTATAGGGTGTTAGTACACAACTGCAATAAACTTGTTTACTAGCTAAATAGCTAAACTAGGGAGTGAGTCTGCCTAAAAAATAATGACTTTTGTTTATATTCAAGAAGCACCTTAGGGTGCTTGTTACGCTATAAACGAAATTAAATTTAAGACAGCTTTGGCTTCGTGTTGCAACGAGATGAAAATGGTTATTCATTTTTATTTCTATTAGTTTTACTCCTATCTGAGTATGAACGATTCCATTTTCGTTGGAATTTTTCTGCACTGGACAGATGGGATGTGAATTGCAAATTATAGAATTTCCTCATCTTCCTAGCTCCAGCATCCGTTTGGCTTGCATTTTTAGAAGCAACGGAGGTGTAACCAGAAAATGGTCCCAATAAAGTTTTTAATTGAATATTATTTTATATTTTATTAAGTTGAAAATTTTGACTTTTACTTTTAATTATATATATTTTTGTCGATCGCTCGTTACTATAAATGTAAGTATAAATAAGTCTCCCACACGGTACAAGAGTACAAAAAGTAAAAAAAAACGAACATTCGGGGTAAATTTGTTAGAAATATATTTTCTATCTTTCTGTTTTCTGTTAATTTTACCCTCTCCTGTGAACCTCATAATTTTGTTTGCTAAAACAGATACAAGTAGAATTCATTGATCCATAATCTCTCAAACGGAAAACCATCACAGGATATTTTGTAACAGACATACAAAAGAAATTTTCCAACAGACAGCATTTGGAAAACAAAAGGAAATTTTCCACGAAATTACCACATCAATACTTTAGTAAATTGAATTTAAGTGTTGTTTCACTAAACGCTTTTTGCAACTTGCGTAAGATGATGATATTTATGATCATTACGATATGTGTTTTAAGGTGTTTAATTTATATACAGTGAGGACGTTTGAGCTGGAATAAATTCATTTTCTCGAGAATGGGCGACTGGAGATATATCCCGAAACAGGTCGATTTTTATTTTTAAATTATAATTTTTTGGCATATACCTATATATGGCATATAGTGACGTCATCAATCTGGGCGTGATGATGTAATCGATGATTTTTTTAAGTGCAGATAGGGGTCGTGTAATAGCTCATTCTAAAGGTTATTCAATTCTCTATTCATTTTTATAAACATTATAATGTTATAACATAATTATTTATACAGGGTGCCCAAAAAAAATTTGAATTAAATTAATTGAGACAAAAAGAAGAATGTATGTAATTTATTTAATGCAAAATATATTTCACTGCTGTCAGAAAACAGAAAAATGTGAAAAATAAACATTGCTTTTCGCCTTAATCAAATGTTCAAACTGCTAAGGTGCAGGTGGGTGGCAGCTCTAATATTGAATTTAAGCGAAAAACAATATTTATTTAACAAATACACATTTTTTCATGTTTTAGGACAACAGTAAAATGTATTTCAAATTAAATAAATTATATACCTTCTTCTTTTTGCCTCAATTAATTTAATTCAAAATTTTTTTGGGCTACCTATATAAATAATTATGTTAATGTTTATATTAGTGAATAGAGCATTGAATAACCTTTCGAATGAGATATAACACGAAACTATTTTCATTTAAAAAAATCATCCGTTACGTCATCACGCCCAGATGGATGACGTCACTAGTATGATATATAATATGCTAAACAATTATAATTTAAAAATAAAAATCGACCTGTTTCTAGATTTATCTCCAGAGTCACCCATTCTCATGCATGGTCAAAGCCTAAAATCAGATTCCAAATCGTAATGGCATTTTTGTTCAAAAATAATAAAAGCAACTTTTTTTTGATAATATTAAAAATTACTTTAAAGAAAAGATGTTTAAAATTAAATATAACTTTCAAACATTTAACATCGTTTTATTTATTTTATATATTTAACATTTACAATAACAAAACTATTTTGTTTGACATTTTCTCTGAGATCACATTGAAAATGGAGGTTTTCGCATTGATGCATGATTAGTCCAGAATGAACTGACATGTACAGTTTGAGACCTACTTTTAGTGGAGTCACTGAAGGTCTTCACCTCCGATTTAGTTAAACCTTCATCGATTTTCATGAAAATTGGTGAGTAGTTAGAAGATATTTCAAGGAACAAAGGTGACATGATGAACACTTGCGCTTTTACCCTAGGGGTGGATGCCACCCCTTCTCGAGGGTGAAATTTTTTTTATTAAAAATAATACCAGAAATCAATAGAGGGGCAACTTCTAAGCAAAATTTGTTATATAAAGTTATTAACATAAATCATACTTTTTGAGTTATTAAATATCAAAGATTTTATTTTTTCTTACAAAAATGCTTGTTTTAAAGCTGTTTTTCACGTATTACTCAAAAACTATAACCTTTTGTAAAAAAGCTATTATTACCAAAATTAAAGATAATAAAAAATTTAATACACTTCCTACTTAAAGAACTAAGCTAATGTTATTTCAAAGTGAGTTATGGGTAATTGAATGTATATTTTTTTCGACGAGTACTCAAATCTAAGTATTCAAGCTTAAATAACGGGAAAACAATGCTCTTTATAAAATATACCTGCTAAGCACTTGTCAAAGTACTTCGGAATACCTATCACATGAGTTCCAGTAGAAGTTAATAGCATCAAAATTAAGCAAGTTATGATGAAAATAACAGAACCCTTACGATTTTTTTAGGAAAAAGTGAAAAATAAAACGTACGCCATTTCCACAAAAATTAAAATTTGTAGTAATCCTCACAAGAATTTCTTTAGGTTAACATAGTTAATGATTTCAACAATTTTGACCTGTTTAGAATGCATATTTTTGAAAAAAAAAAGATATAATTTAAAAAAATCAGAATTTTTAAAATTATCGTACTTTTCATTTTCTTTTGATAATAACTCCAAAAATACTCAATATACGTAAAAAATTATATATACCTAAATTTTAGTTTTTTCTGTTCCAAATACTTTATCAATTTTACTATTTCCGTAGAGTAAAAAATAACCGAGATAGAAACGTTTAATATTTCAATTTTGCTACGAGAACCATGTAACCGGGGTCATTTGACCTTTTATTTTTAAAAAAGTAAGAGGTTTAAAAGACTAATTTTGACGTTTTTTAATACTTTTGGAATCAATTTTTAATTAGTTTTTAGGCGAACCTTATATCTTAAAAATCAATGGAGTTATTTACAAAAAAAAAACAATAACATTTTTTGGAAAAATTTTTAAAAGGTACATTTTGAAACATTTTTGGTGCATAAGTTTTAATGCTATCAACTTGTTCGAGGGCTTATTTGATACATACTTTTATGAACTTTGACAAACGTTTAATAAGTTTATGTTATAAAATGCACCATTTTTCCGGTATTTAAGCTTGAATACTTATATTTGGATACTCGACGAAAGAAATATACATTCAATTACATACCTATAACTCACTTTTAGTTAACATTGAAAGGTTTTTCTAGTAAGGAGTTTATTTAATTTTTTATGAGCCTCAATTTTGATAATAATAACTTTTTTGCAAAAACTTATAGTTTTTGAGTTATTTATGAAAAATCAGTTAAAAACATACATTTTTCTCACGAAAAATTAAAATATTTGATCTTTAATATCTCGAAAAGCTTTGATTTATTTTAATAAATTTATATAACAAATTTTGCTTATAATTTGTCCCTCTATAGAATTGTGGGGTTATTTTTAATAAAATAATTTTCACCCCCGAGGAGGGGTGGCATTCACCCCCAGGGTAAAAGCGCAAACTGGCACCATATCACCTTTGTTCCGTGAGATATCCTCTAACCACTCACCAATTTTCATGCAAATCGATGGAGGTTCAACGAAATCGCGAGGTAATAGCTCATATCCACCTTCAGTGACTGCACTATTTGAGAAATTGTTTAAAACAATTTCAGGTGATTTGAGTTCGGTAAAAGCCACGTAACCACTAGAGTATAAGAGCATAGAGTACAATGGATATGTAGAATATTCCAGATGAGTGAGGATGAAAGGAAGTTTCTGGCGTCTAAAAAGTTTTTTTTGTAAGCATTTATTAACAATCAGAATTACATATTCTATAGTTAATTTGATAACAAGTACAATAACTTATATCAACTATAGTATTGTACACTAATATGGCGTTATGAGATACATCACCCAGTGGTTTCACCTGTTTCATCGAAGATCTATGGGCCATAATCTTCGCAATCTTCTGTTGTTTAGTGGCTGCAGTAGTGGTAATATTAATTGGTTGAGGTGGCCTTCCAATTTCTCGTGGTGTCTGTTGGCTCTTTCTTGAATTACTGTCCTGACTAACGGGATGTTTAGGTCTCTATGAATGGTTTGGTTGGAAATGTACCACGGAGCATTTGCGATGGTGCATAGAATTTTTGATTAAGTTCTTTGGATAATTTTTGTATTTGATTTGTTGGCACAACTCCAAAGTTCTATACCGTACGTCCATATAGGTTTGATGACTGTTTTATAAATGAGCAGTTTGTTCTCAATTGAGAGTCTAGATTTTCGACCTATAAGCCAGTTAATTTTTTTCACTCTCAACTCAGTTTGTTTCTTCTTTAAAATGTGTTATTTCCAGTTTAATTTAGAATCAAGATGAAGCTCCAGGTATTTGACGATATTCTGTTGGGGTATGTTGACTTGATTAAGGCTAATATTTGGGCATTGGTCTTTCCTTAGTGTGAAAATTATTATGTGTTGACTTAGTTTCATTAGCATTTATCTTCCATTGCTTTAGCCACTGTCCAATTTGATCTAGGTGTTCTTGAAGTTTTAATACTGCAGCTGTTGGATCCTCTTCAGTTACAAATATTGCTGTGTCGTGCCATCAGCGAAAGTTCCAATGGTGGTTTGTGGAGAGGTTGGTAAAAAAAGCGTCTAAAAAGTGGAACCATATTGGCAGAGGAAAAAAACTCTAACAGAAAATTCTGCTCCTCCAGCTTAGAAGTTAGAGCAATGAGCTTGCGACTTGTTACTGGTTAAAAGTTTTTTCCAGGTCTCGTAACAGAACTGAACCTCATATAAAATGACACTGGCAACAAATGAGGAAATTGAATTTAGAATGTTGGAATGTGCAGAGTAGTAGTACTAAACATCAGTCTTTTCGTCAAGATATAAGAAATTTGACCTGACGCTGGTGGGATGTCCTACCGATTTAGTATCATAATAAATAGTTGACGTTACTAATCCCTCAATTGTCTTTGCGACGGGTGGCAATAGTTTTGGAACAGCTACTAGGGCCGTACTTTATATTATTTACAAACTGACTCGTTACCTATCAATGCAAATAAATTATTAAAATTAAAATTTCTAGACAATGTATTAAAAATTTTGTTTACTGTAGACGAATTCGTTTAGTCATCTGAAATTAACTTGCTTGGAATCAATTACAAACGATCACAAACAATTTTTATGTCCAATGCGCTCATTACGTGAATTTTATGGAGTTAGATTATAATGTGTTTTATATCGTTTTCACTTTAAACAAAATGGACTTCCGATAATGCAGGTTTCTATCTTTAAATAAAAAAATTAAAGAATCATTAGAAAGAGCATTAGTTAAAGATAAGATATACCTCTAATTATTATTCTATAGCTTTACACATAATTCTCGAGGTATTTAGGTAAAATTAAGTATCATTTATTTATCCAGAAAACATACATTATGGAACATTATGAAAGGGGGGTAAACATATTTAAGTTTGACATTTGCACATTCAGGCAGTTATTTTCTTGCATTTAGATAGAAGGTTAGATCGCGAGTATTCAAGTAAAATGTCTGAAGTCGGTGAAGCTAGTGCTAAGTGTAAAACACGTGTACATTTATCTGATGATGCTAAAGAAATTATTAGGAATGTTTATCAAACTGTGAAAGAAGATAATCCAAATCCAGAAGACGGTAAATTCCTCATCAAGACAACATCTCGACTGACAAGGATGCCATATACAACATTGTGGAAAATTGTTACGAATAGAATTCAACCTCGTAAAAAGCGGAGTGACTTTTCTACACATAAAGCAGTAAATGAAAAAGATGCTGAGGTAATTAGAAGAGCAATTTACAATTTCTATTCAAAGAACCTAGTTCTAACACTTAGTATGATCTACGATCAACTTGTTAAAGACTATTCCATTACGTATTGGCCTTCAACTTTATCAAGATTTTTGAATCACATTGGTTTTCGATACAAGAAAATTAATAAGCGATCATCAATAATGGATTCTCCTCGTCTAATTAAATGGAGAAATGAATACTTGGATGCTATATCTAAATTTAGAGATGAAGGAAGACCGATACTTTATCTAGATGAAACATGGTTCAATACCCACGATACTGCTCAAAAAGGTTGGACAGACGATTCTATCAAATGTGCACCCAATTATCCAATTAATAGAGGTCAGCGAATAATTATTCTGAACATTGGATCCAAAAATGGCTGGCTTGGAGGGGAAAGTTTTTTACTATCGGCAAAAAACATTAAAGATTCAAAGCTGGACTACCATGAAAATATGACGAGTAGCTTGTTTAAGGAATGGTTTGAAAAGAAGGTGTTGCCAAATTTGCCTCCAAAAAGTGTAATTGTAATGGATAACGCAACGTATCACAGCGAACAAATTAGAAAAATCCCCGGTGTAGGTTCGACAAAAAAACAGATATCTGATTTTTTGTATGACAATGATTTGTACTTTGAAGAAACATATACAAAAAAAGAAATGTTGGAAGTTCTTCACACAAAAGTGTTTAAGAAACAATTTGTTATAGACGAATTAGCCAAACGTGATGGTCATAATGTATTGCGCCGATTACCTCCTTACTACTGTGTCTTCAACCCCATTGAATTAATCTGGAGCCAACTTAAGGAAAGTTTACGGCGAAACAACTGCTGTCCCAAATTTAGTAGCGAATCGGTGTCACATGTTGTAGAAGAAATAAAAAAGATTTCCCCAACACTGTGGCAAAATTGTGTTTCACATGTTATAAAAACGGAAGATCATTACAGAACATTAACCTCACATATTAAACCAATAATTATAACATTAGATAACGATTCTAGTGAAGATGACAGCGATAGTGACATAGAGTTGTAATTTGTATTTATTTTTTTCTGTCTAAACTTCAAATTTTATTTTTCTATGTTATTTTTTATTATGTTATCTTTTTAATTCTGATTTTTGCTACCACTCTTTTAATCTTTTATTGTTATTATCATTAATTTCCTTAATTTCTTTAATTTGTTCATTTCTCTTATTTCATTGTACATAATAATATACCTATAACTACATAGATATAAATATGTAATAAATATAATGATATGATATTTAAATTTATATTTATTATTCCAACCCCATTAAAATATTTTATCTACTTGAAGACTTGAATTTTTTTTTGTTAAGGGGATGGGTACGAACTTTCGGCTTTAAGCCTTTACGTTATTACCGAGGGCCGAAAGTCCCTGAAAACTTCTATAATGTTTATTTTAATTAGTTACAGGGGTGAAAAACTAATAGAAAATTTAGTGTGATTTTTAATTTCAAATATCTCATTCAAAAGAAACTTTTAATTCATTCCAAGAGACTTTCGGCGCTCAGTAATAAAGTAATTTTTCATTCTGCGTTTAAATTTTTCAAAAATACTTACATATTAGTTTTCTCAGGATTCGAAAAAAATGATTACATTTAAAACACATTGAAAATTTTGACAGGCGTCAAAATTTTGCATTTGTTCCTTTCCCCTTAATTTTAGCGAATCCGCTCCTGGAGGGTTTGTTGTTTGTTATTATGATACTAGATAAAGAATACTTGAGACTTAACAACTAAGTATGTATTAGATAGGTATTGTAGTCTTAAATGAGACAAAAAAGGGAATGGAAATTCAAAGAATTTAAAGGCGTATATTGAAACATCTAGAAAAAGCGTTGCGAGACAACTATTGTGCTACAAGAGATATTCCTCTTTTTCTTATGCTGCCTTCTTTCGAATTTTGGTTATCATTATGATTAATTCAACTCTGTTCACTGCTGTCTAAAATGCAGCCATCTCTTTCCAACACTACGCTTTCCTAAAATATTTCCCTGTATGATGTATGATATTCTGTAGAAGCTAGTATTTTGTTCCTCTCATCCTGCGGCCAAGGTATAATCGTTTTCATATCTTTATTTCATTATTCAGTTATGTTTCTTGTGAAAGTCTCCTCATGACTTCTTCATTTTGTGACTCTGTCTACCTAAGATATGCTCAGGATTCTTCTGTAAAGCCACATCTCAAAAACTTTCTCTTTTTTCATCATCGTGATACTAAAACAGGAGGATACTAAACAAAAGATATTAAATAATTCCAAAACGATTCAACTGCAATATAAAAAAATAATGAGAAAGTGCAATGAACAATGAGAAGTGTAAAGTTTGATTACCATGTGAAAATGTTATAGGTCGACTAGGTAAAAAAGGGTTTAAATATAAAATAAAATATCCCTGACACTGCGAAATAGATAACTTATTCCAGACGCAGTGAAAACTTCGAAACTACAACATGATAGACTGCAGTAAGCAGACAACAGCTGCAAATAGCAAAAACAGGAGGATACTGCTGTAATTGCAGTTGTTTAAAGAATAAACAACTCCAGACTATGGCCTATAAACCTGGAGTACAATGTAACGTTACAGATAAGTTATTATTAAAACTAGAACAAAAAAAGGAAATGAATAATTAAAAAGCATAATGTCTAACGTTGTACATCTGTGTATCTAATCGAAATTCCACTTCTTTATTTATTAAGAAATTTATAGTCTGATTAAAAATGTACCTATTTATTACTCAAAATAAACCTGCAAGATAGGCAACAGATTCTACAGGTTCCAAAATAATGAGAATATAATTAATAGATAAAACAGTTTAAACAGCTTCTATTAAAACTTTGTTTAATTTAATGAATCAAAATAAAAAATATACTTACAGATTTGTACAAATCTATTACACGAGCGCGTTGAGACATTTTAAAATGATGAGAATACAAAAAATATTTCAATAACTTTCTTAAATATTTACATTATTTAAATAATATTTTTAAAAGTAACTGCTAAAATAGTACCGTATCTTCAGGTCTCAAAATTTCACAATTTTCATTAACAGCTTAAAAACTTAAATACCTTTTTTAAAAAAAAAATCTAATAAAATAGTTCAAAGGTAAAACAAAACGTCAAATGACGTCACACCAAAACAAAACAATTTTTTATGTATGAAAACAGATGTTGACTGTTGACTTAAATGACGTCAGTAAGTTTAAATTTAATACTAGGAAAATATTCATAAATCGATCAAATAAATTTAAAATATTATTAGTGGTGTTTAATACTATCAAATAAATTATTTTCTAACACATTTAAAATAACAAATACAACAAATTGTGTATTTGAAATATAAAATCGTCGAATGCACATGAAAATTAGGCTTAAATATTTTGACATTTGATATTTGATCGACCCTCTGCCTTTTTGACAGTGACAATTAACCATGCTGTTCTTGTTTTCTTTCGTGAATTTTTAAAAAAGTTAAAAATGAGTAAATTGTGACTTAACTTACTGCAGAAATCGTTAAATGGTTACAACTGATCGTATGTATTTTTATGTAGACTGTTAAATTACAAATATGGAAGGAAAACAACAAACAGATATACATCTCAAGGCGATGCTGAGCAATCCCTCCAGGTTTACTCCAGCTGTTCCAGTTCCTGACTGGAATACACCATCTACTTCTACAAATCCTACAACACCCTCACAAGTAAGTACTACATTAGTTATTGTTGGTAAAATAGAATTTGTATGTTGACATTTACAACAAAAATCATAAGATTGCACCATAGAAACTTCATATTTTTAAAGTCATAATGACATACAGTATTTCCGTTTGTGGTGTGGTAGATAAGGATTGAAAACTAATAATATTGAACACATTAACAGTTCTGTTGCATACACCCCATATGAGCTTTCCACACAATTTCGAGCATGTCTGCATCTCTCATAAGTATTGCAAGCCTTAATTCTCCATTTTCAAATTACAGATTTATTAGGGATTGATTTAAAATGGTTGATTCATCAACATTTCCTACTTCAAAACAATTCTGCTCTATGTCCACTTACAAATGTACATTTTAACTCTAGTTATTAAAGAATAAACCTGGACCTGGGAGGTAAACTACACTATGTCGACATGGTGTTGTTTTGAACAAGTTCCTTTAATCCACTTTATTAGTTGGATTATACAAACTGGTTATATATTATCAATAACATATTGATGGCTTAGTGTGAAAACCTCGTATCTCATTTTTTTTCGAAAATGATATGTTGGTGGTTTTAGTTTGAAAACCTTGTATCTCACGATTTACAACTGTCAGAAAAAATCCAAATACACCAGATTATTTTCTACAGCCGAAAAAGAAACCACGTATATCAATTGCTCTCTTGATTTAGTATGAATACCACGTATATTTATAACCAAGAATTTGGTACTTAATTTGGAGTGTTTGTTTAAGAAATTCGACTTGGAGAAATTTTTTTTTGTAAACAACAAAATGTAGTCCGGCATATAGAAACATTTTATAAACCTTAAATCAAAAGATTTGTACTGTATCAACCTAGTATTTGGAGGTGTGCAATAAGCTATGAATAATGAAAACCTCGTAAATAATCATAAACACAACCTCATTTTAGATGAAAAACACGTATATCAAGATATACGAGGTTATCATAGTTACCTGGGCAAAGGCTCTATATACTGCAAGGATATTTACGTGTTTTTCATAGTTAATATTTGTATTTTCAATTTAATAGCAACATTTAACACTTTCAGCTCTGGGCCAAGATCAGATATTTGTCTCAATGTGCTCAAACTAAAATAAGTAACAGTAGTTTTTGTTTTTTGATTAAATTATGCAGAAAATCAGTTTTTTGCCTCTACTGTAAAATTGTAATTTAATGAGATACGAGGTTTTCACACTAAGCCATTGATATGGTCATATTGTCTTTCAACCAATTATGGAATATATCAGATTTTTATTAATATCCAAGTGCTTTAAACTTTGTTGCAAACACACGCTATTGCACACGTGAGTGTGCAATATAATTTTTAAACTGAATCTTATCAAGGTACCTTGGTACCAAGGTATTCACTATTCTAGCGACATGAAAACATGAGTTAACATACATTAGCATGAATCTGTCATATCCAATATGGCTGGCAAATGGCAAGACATGATCTTCTAAAATATTTTTAATGTACAAGTCAGCTGTCATTCACCCAATCACCTCCACAAGTTCAGTATGTCCTTTAGAAGAAATACCACTTCATAGCACAATGCCGCCGCCACCAAAATTAAGTCTGTGTATGAGGTTACAACTGGTATACCGTTCACCATATGGAAGCATGATTGACAAAACTTCGTCTACACAACAGCTGGTGAACAGTATGCCAGTTGTAAACTCATGCTGAGTGTTAATTTTGGTGGTGGGGATTTAGTGCTATGGAATGGCATTTATTGGAAAGGATATACTGAACTTGTGGAGGTGATTGGGTGAATAACAGCTGACATGTTCAATAAAAATATTTTATAAGATCATGTTTTGCCATTTGCCAGCCATATTGGATATGACAGATTTGTGCTAATGTAGGTTAACTAATGTTTTCATGTCACTAGAATAGTGAATACTTACCTTAATGAGATTCATATTTATTTATTTATTTTTACGGGCAAGCCCAATTCTATAAAAATACATTACATTTTTTAATTGAACATAAAGTGTTACATAAATACATAGTGTACAGATAAAAACAATAATATAATATAATATAAAAAACAGACATACAGAAATATAAATATAATATAGAAGTAAATACCTATGTAATAGGAAATAATATCATAAAAACAAGTTAACAAATTGCAGACGTTTCACTCAAATATTGATCCCATGTAAATTTCTTTTAAAATGACTGATGGATTTGTCGAACAGTTTTAAATTGTAAAGGGAGTTTGCTAAATTCAAGACTCTGGGTACGAACGAAAAAAGTGAATAATTAAGCCTATAGAATGGTACATAAAATGTTCGCACTTGTCTAGTGGTGTGAGGTGGTACAAACAGTGCTATCTTATTAAGTACATAGTTGAGAACAACTGCATAAACCATTTAAGATCTTGAATAATAGCAAAAGGTCCCTTTGTTTTCTCCGACTTGCAAGAGAGGGGACCTGCAGTTGATGTTGCCATACAGTGTAATCTTGATAGGTATGAAGCTTTAAAGCAATGTAATGGAAGAAACTATTTTGGACTTGTTCAAGTTTCCTAAACTAGACCAAGTAGTGTGGGGACCACACAGAAGAACAATACTCAAGGTGAGACCTGACCAAGGAGAAATAAAGAACTCTAATACTGGATATGTTTGTAAAATCACGAGTTGTTCTTTTTATAAAACCCAGCATTTTCATAGATATTTGAATGACATTGATGATGTGAGTATTGAAACAAAGAGAATTTTCCAGTGTAATCCCCAAGTCCTTGATTTTATTTACAGTGTTGAGCAACTGGCCATCAATGTCATAGTTTGATAATATTGGGTGGTGAGTACGGTTAAAGTTAATTACATGGCATTTGCTGGAATTAAGGTTCATACCGTTAAGTGAACACCATGCATTCAATTTAAAAATTATATTGGCCACCATCTAGCCTATGCCTATATCAGAGTTGCTATGTGATCAAACATTTATATGACACTTAACATCGAATTCTGAAAATTAATCCTAAACCTGTGATATGGGGATGGCTAAGGATTGCAGCACAAGAAATTTCATTTCTCATGATAATTTTGTCGCGTGATAATATGCAATATTTTTGTCCTTGTGTGTATATTTGCCTATACAGAAAAGTAAATCTTTACCAAAAAGTTGGACTTCTTATTTCCTGGTCAATTTGTTCTAATAGCGATACCATGCACAGTCTTACACAAACAAAATGCGCCAAAAAAGTCTAAATTGTCCAAGTACATAATTGTAGTGGTCTCTTCTGTTATGAAACTAAGGTACCCTATTCATTCACTCTAAGTGCACTATTAGTCTGGGCTGATTATCGGAGAATAGGCCATTTTTGGGAAAAGTTATTTACCAGCAATTTTATTGCTGGAATCGAATTATAAGATCCTATATATTAATAAAATAGGTATGCAAAGTCCTCAGATAGTGTGCTACTTTTTTTATAAACAAAATGGCGCACGAAAATCGTGTTTTTTTCAATTATTGCTCTATAACTCCGAAGATTTTAACTTTACAACAAAAACACCCAAATAAAAATTCACCGTGATTAAATTCTGCATAGAGACGCGTTTTTTCCGATCTGCTTCGACGAAAATTTTCCTCGGAAAATGCGGGTTTTCCCAACAAAATCTTTAATTTTCAAATAAAGTTTTAGATAAGTAATTATCTACCAATAATTAAATAATTTGGTGACTTAAAAGCCTTTTTGGTTTAGATTATAGTTCCAGAAGCTGATGAAAATTAAACGAATATTTTAGCAACAATTCAATTGTAAATTAATAATTTACGGTCGCAATAATAACCAAAATAATTATGACACACTGATCAAGCTTTGAAATCTTATAAAGATAAGATGCCTATTTAATATTTTGTCGACAAAATATGAATTTTTTATTTTTTTGCATAATCTTTAAATGTTTAAAAAAATAGTTATAAACAAATTAACGTTTCCCAGAAAGTTTTTATTATATTATAATTTAAAAAAATAGCTAAAATGGGCATTTTAAATATCTTTAAAATGAATGCTTTAAAACTTTTTTGCAACCATTTGTAAAAAAGTTATGAAACAACAAAGTAATCATACGATTACTACTGTGTTTATACTTTTTTTTAATTCTTTCAAAGCGTAGAAGTGAGTTTAAAGTACAAGCTAATTATTTACAAAAAAATATCGATTATCAGTTTAATAGTTATATTTTAATTAAAGATTATAAATATATTTTTTTGTAATTTACACGCGCGAAAGTAGAGTAACACAGTACTGGAGCTAAACATTTTCACTCGGAGCGACGACCGGCCGCGTGATGTACACTTTTAATAAATAATGCATGCTGCGTGTCAGTCGCTTCGAGTGAACATTTTAGCTCCGACTCTGTATCACGCCTACGTTTGCGCTAAAAATTACAAAAAAAGTGTTTTTAATCTTTGATTAAAATATAACCATTGCAGTAATTTTTGACATTCTTTGTGAGTAATTAGGTTGTACCATAGACTCACTTTTAAGCTTTGAAACAATTAAAACTAATTATAAACAACGGAGATTTCGTATATTTACTTTGCTGTTTCATAACTTTTTTGCAAATGGTTGGAAACTTTTTTTAAAGCATTCATTTTCAAGACCTATGAAATACTCATTTTAAGTATTTTTTTAAATTAGAATATAATGAACAATTTCTGAGAAATGTTAATTTGTTTATAACATTTTTTTTAAACATTTAAAGATTATGCAAAAAAATGAAAAATTTATATTTCGTCGACAAAATATTAAATAGGCATCACACCTTTATAATCTTTCTAAGTTTGATCAATGTCTCATGATTATTTTGGTTGTTATTGCGACTGTAAATTGTTAATTAACAATTGAATTGTTGCTAAAATATTCGTTTCATTTTCACCGGCTTCTGAATTTATAATCTATATAACAAGAAAGCTTTTATTTCACCAAGCTATATAATTATTGATAAATAATTACTGGCCCAAAAAATTTATTTGAAAATTCGAGATTTTGTTGGGAAAACCCACATTTTCCGAGGAAAATTTTCGTCGGAGCAAATCGGGAAAAACATGTCTCTATGCAGAATTAAATTGGGGTGAATTTTTATTTGAGTGTTTTTGGTGTAAAGTTAAAATCTTCGGAGTTATAGAGCAATAATTGAAAAAAATAAGATTTGTCGGCGCCATTTTGTTTATAAAAAAAGTAGCACACTATATGCGGACTTTGCTTACCTATATTAATAATATATAGGATCTTATAATTCGATTCCAGCAATGAAATTGCTGGTAAATAACCTTTCTTTGTACTTTACTAATTAGACCAGCGTATTATAACTATTTTTTTTCAAAATTTAAAGATTATGCAAAAAAAAAGAAAAATTTATATTTTGTCGATAAAATATTAAATACGCATCTCATCTTTATAATCTTTATAAGTTTGATCAATGTATCATGATTATGTTGTTTATTATTGCGATCGTAAATTGTTAATTAACAATTGAATTGTTGCTAAAATATTCGTTTAATTTTCATCGGCTTCTGGAATTACAATCTATACCAAGAAAGCTTTGATGTCACTAAGTTATTTAATTATTGATTAATAATTACTTACCTAAAACTTTATTTGAAAATTAGAGTTTTTGTTAGGAAAACCCGCATTTTCCGAGGAAAATTTTCGTCGGAGCAAATCGTGAAAAACATATCTCTATGCAGAATTTAATTGCGGTGAATTTTTATTAAGCTGTTTTGGTTGTAAAGTTAAAATCTTCGGAGTTATAGAGCAATAATTAAAAAAAAATACGATTTGTCGGCGCCATTTTGTTTATAAAAAAAGTAGCACACAAGTAGATTCCAGCAATAAAATTGCTGGTAAATAACTTTTCCATGAATTTTGCTAATTAGCCCAGAGTATATAAAATTAATTAAATCATCATCATTAGATGAAGATTCCGAACATAATATTATTGCATTAATCATTTTTTTTTAAATAATGTTATGGAATGATTTTATGTCAAACTGATCATCTCTCGAATTGCACATGCGGAAAAAAAAACGCTAAGACAGTTAAAATTTACCCTAGGTTGGCTAACCAAAATTTTAACCTCTTACTGAAAAACTGGGCCTTAGACTATTTTATTTTCTTACAAATTGTGTTTTAAAGAAATTTTACGATCAGGTATATACTAGTTAGATTGTACTACTTAGTTACATTTTTTATGAATTCTTTGTGTGAGTGTCTAATAATCCTAAAGAAGGAAAACTTATCCAAAGCGTACATTACTTTAGCCTATATTCTCATTGGTAATTCTATTTTTAGGTACCTCTTATAAAACCAAATTTATGCCTTATGACAGTAGCAATGCCTGGTTCAGCAGTAGGTGAACCACACACAAACATAATGTTACAGTGAGTATTATAGTTCTGCAATCAAACTAAGAGAGTTATTAATATTCAGCTCAGGGGAGTACTATTGTTGGAAATGCGTACTAAACAAGGCATTATTCCATAAAACAGGTAGATCCCTTGTTGATATAA
Source organism: Diabrotica virgifera virgifera (assembly GCF_917563875.1). NCBI lineage: Eukaryota > Metazoa > Arthropoda > Insecta > Coleoptera > Chrysomelidae > Diabrotica > Diabrotica virgifera. The sequence continues at coordinate 74,604,883 of NC_065445.1, read as the reverse complement.
TTTCGTACCTCGAAGAATGGCACATTAAGAATATAAAGATTAAGTTAAAAAATATATTATAAAATAGAGAAATTATAATTTTGATATTTCATTAATTTTTTGCTATGACCTTAAATGTAACTATGAGATATCAGTTTTTTAAACTTTAAAAAAACAATTAGTTAACTAACTTTAATTACTGTTTTATAGGAATTGTCTATCTACTGTAGATCTTCAAGTTAATCTTGACTTGGAAACAATCAATGCTAGAACAAGAAATTCTGAATTTAATCCTTCGAGGTTTCATGGAGTTATTATGAGATTAAGAGAACCAAGAACCACTGCCCTTATTTTCAGATCAGGAAAAATTGTCTGTACAGGAGCCAGAAATGAGTATGATGGATTGTTAGCATCAAAGAAATTTGCCAGAATCATACAAAAATTAGGATATAATGTAAGTGGTAACAATGTTAGCTAACATCGTTGTTTGGTTCAGGTTTATTGTATGTCCTGTATTTGCGACATGTTGTGCAAGGGATGACGTGGTTTCTCCCCTTTCGATGGCATTTCGGTGTCTTCTCGTCTTACATGGATTCTTCGGTTGGTCTGTCCAATGTACGACTTTCCACAATCCCCACAAGGAATCTCGTATACTCCTTGACTTTCTAACGATATTTTGGTTTTTGGTGTTGGTAGAATAGTTGAGATCTTTTTGTCGGTGTTAAATATCGTTTCTATGTTATGTTTTCTCAGCACTCTCCCAATTTTCTCTGTTGTACCCTACATATGGCAGAATGGTTTTGCCGATCGGTTTTTCGTCTTCTGTAGCCTATATAACTATCCATTAAGTAGTAACTGTTTATTTTAATAAAATCCTACTTTCACAGTGACAGTTGTCATACTCCTCCGACACGTCTAAGGGTGAAAAACTATGTAATGTAATGTTAATTTATACGTTCATATCGATAATTTCCAACTCCACTAGTTCCATCTCTTTTTGTTTCGCGATGTATTATGTTTTCCATCTTTTGAGCTATTTTTCCGGTTATTAGCGCGCTCATCACTGTATAAGGTAATAAAAACGAAAAATGCAAATTCGTAAATTGCGCAATCGGTACGCCAACTATAGTAATTATTTTGTACTAAACGTTTAATATATTGTTTTTAGATCAAATTTTGTAATTTCAAAATACAAAATTTAGTAGCTACCTGTGACCTGAGGTTTCCTATTAAACTGGAGAATTTAAATATGATGCATGGACAATTTAGCAGGTAATATAACAGTTATAATACATATTATGCCCAAATTAAGGCCACCCAAGTAGCAATTTGTCGACGCGACAACGTTGTCTACCGCGTGGCAACGTTTTCATACAACGTTGTTATTACCTAGAAGACGACCCTATTCTGCACTGATTTGGTGGACGATTTTTGAGTTGTCTTGACGTTGCCTAGGCAACCTCCTGTTTAAGCAACATCGTTTCGTCACCGTTGCATAAGACAACTGAAGCGACTATAAAAAGCACCTGCGCGTGCAATGGTTGCTCAAGGAGTCAGACTAGTTATGTTTTTTACCTATATTTTTAACACCTGTATGGTGAATGCGAAAACCAAAAAGTAAACTGTTTTGACATCGTATTGGGTATTTAAATTTATATGATATAAATACATAAAGGACTTATTACCTGATGTGAAATTTATAAACGCATCTCAGATTACCGTCAAATATGGATATTTCACCTTAAAAAAACACACGCGCTGCTTTTTTTATGACATTTTTGACAAAAAATATGCAAATTTAAAAAATCAAATTTTAATATAAAAGTCAAAATTTATGTTAAAGATGTTCTGTATAAATTTAATGTATGGATGGTGCTTTTAAAGTTATCAGAAAATGCCTGCATTTTTTATATTCTGTGTTTTCATTTTCTTTACATCCCGAAAATCTCAAGTAAAACCAAAATGGCGCATTAAACAATATTACCAATATTACTAAAAAAATACCTAATTACCAACCTTGACGGATAAGACAACTTAGAAGTCCAATCGCCAACCAAACCCGGCAGCGCCGACTATCAAAACCATTTTAGAACGCACCCTCTTATTGGGTGACAGAGGTCATGTGACCAGTGTCAAAAGTGTATCATTCTCATTAACAGCGTTGCCACATTTAGTAGATTTCTACTTTTTTGGTAGATTTTTGATATTTTTTAAAAAATTCAAGTAGGCAATATTTTTTAGTAGATTTTTGGTATATTTCAACAGAATTTGATCAATTTTTTCGAATCATGAGGAAACTATAATAAGTCTTTTTGAAAAATTTAAACGCAGAATGAAAGACTGCATTATTTAGAAAAACCAAAACGTTTCTTTTGAACGAGCTATTTGGAATTAAAAGTCACTAAATTTTTTCTTTTTTTCACCCCTGTAACGTATTAAAATAAACATTATAGAAGTTTTCAGGGACTTTCGGTCCTCGGTAATAACGTAATCTTTCTTTATGCGTTTAAATTTTTCAAAAATACTTATTAGTTTTCTAAGGATTCGCAAAAAACGAAAACATTTAAAATACATTGAACATTTTAACAGACGACATTTTGCGCCTATCCCCTTAAGTTAGCTGTTGTTTTTATTATAAAAAATCCCAAATATATCCCAAAAATACTTAACTATATTTTAGTTTTTGATTTAGTAGATTTTAGCTAAAAAATGATAATTACCAGTTGGTGGTTTGGAATAATTAGGTTTCCAATTTTGGGGAATTGCTCTTGGGACATTTAGGACGGATGTGCATATCACTGTATTACTGTATATTTACATGGCCTAAAAAGAATCTACTGATTTTGTGAAAACAAAACTACTGAAAGAGTTAAAACTGACCTGGCAACCCTGTCTACCAAAGCAGATACAAAGATGGTTATCAAATCTCAAATCTACTGATAAAACAATGGAATGGAAACCAGCTATTAAAATAACAAATAAACAGGTTGTTAAATAAATCGAAAATTTCTATCAAAATAAAATATATAATAATTAGTTTAGCATTATAACATTTTTAAGTCATTGCGATTGTTGAAAAAACTGAAGTGTGATATGTAGTTGTCAAAATGGTAATAAATTAGTTGCCCGTATAACTACAGGTTGTAACATCGTAATGTCAGTCGGGGTAGGGGACGTTGGCCGAAACAACTGAAAATGCTCTCGGGCAACGTTGTAGACAGTGCATTTGTTTGTACTGACAACCAATGCGTCGAAAAATTGCTACTTGGGCAATATATTAGTGTAGGAAACAGAGGTTGAACCTCGCAAAATGGACACAAGTCCGGCTTTATTTTTTTCTGGTATATCAAGGGATGCTTATTATAAGACTAACTTTTTCTTAAAAAATTTCGCCCCGGAACCCCCCTTTTCATCCCTTTGAAGGGGGTAATTTGTGGTTTTTGCGAAACGTAGCCCTTCCTGTACGTTTTGCAAAAAATTTACTTAATAGTAAAATGAAGAAGACTATATTTCCTACTATTTATTTCCCAACAGCATATGTCTCTCACCCACCGTTTAGCGGGGGTGGCACCCCAAAGTTGACATGTTTTTAAAAAAGATGTTTTTAAAAAATATATTCTTCCCTAACTGTAATGAAAATTAAGAAGAAACACTGGGGAGATTAATCACAAACAAGTGGCTGATTTTTTGGTATAAGTTTCATTTAAGGGCAATTGCCCATTTTTTAATGCGCGTCAAATGACGCCCCTGAGATCTTGTCGTCAGGAAGAGCGGAAGGTAGGCTCACTCTATGTTAATATAACCTCTATGTACTGAAATAGCAAGGCCGAAGCAATAAAGAATTATTGGAAAATATTCACAGACTAATTTTAGTGTTATAAAGTTTATTTGTGAACGAGATTTAGCATTTCGCAGCGAAAATGAGTTGTCGAGTTCATCACTACAAAATGAAAATTATTTGGGAATACCCCAGTTATTAGCTGAACATGTCAACTATCGTTCATCAACCATATTTGAGGAAATTGTACATCCGATGGGTCAAAACGTATTAAATGAAATATGAAATAGTTTCAAGGATTAAGAAGTCAAACTATTATTCAGTTCATATCAATCAATTAACTGTGATATTTCGTTACATAGGTTTCACTCCTGTTGAAAGGTTTACCATATTTTTGCGAAGTCGCGGTCATAAAGCAGAAGATATATTTAATTCTCTAATGACATTTTTGCAAGAACATGATATCGATTTTAAAAACTGCAGGAGACCGTCCTACGTTAATACGTCAGTTATCAGTGGAAAATATAATGGTGAACAAAAAGGTACGTATCCATACGTGGGTGCTCCGTGCTCGGTGTAGCTGCTCAAATGGATACGGCATGCGCTCCCCTACATATAAACCGCAAACCGGTTGAATCAAAGAGGGTGAGCGCCGTGGGGCGAGCACCAACGTATCCACTATGTGGTGCTGCTACACCGAGCACGGAACATCCACGTATGGATATGTACCTTAATATCTTGGAGTTGCGGATTCCTTGTGTCGCCCACTCTCTAACTTTAGTTTCAAAAGCTGCAACTGCAACTTAGAAGAACTAACTATAAGTATGTATTTTTCACTTCTTCTACATATATACAGCTTAATAACAGAATGTTTAAAAGCTACGTCTTTAAGCGACAGCAACGCAGACCGTGGCAAAAATATTATTGTTCCTAAAAGAGCAAATACTACTAGATGATCATGGAGTTGATGCCGCAAAAGAACTAGTTAAAGGTTATAATCAGATTAAAGGAGTATTATCCAAAATTTCGGAAGACTATGAGCAACAATTTAAAACTCATAGCATTGCAAATGGTTTGTACTTTTGTACCTATAATCGAATGTGTTTACTAGAAACAGAGAGGATATTAGGGAGGACAAACAGCATAAGTCGTATTCCTCAAGATCCAAATATTGACCTTAATTCAGGAGTGGCAGCACTTAGATCACTTAAATAAATTATACAGTCAAGACGTGAGAATTTCGAAAGATATGAGAGCTGTCTACTCATTCCAATTTTGGATTTTTACATCATTTTGGAAAATTGGAAAATTTAACTCTCAATGAAATTGAAACTCACTCACTAAAGCTTGCCAATATTTATAGCAATCATTTAGATGAAAACTTGTGTGTCCATCTGGTACAGTTTGTAAGATTCTTCAATTCAGTTAAAGAGGAAATCAGCTAGCTCATCAAATATAAGCAAAGAACTTCAAATGTACCAACTGCTAAAAGAAAAGAATATGAATGATGCTTTTCCAAATGTTGAGGTGACACTTTGTTTATATTTAGTTCTAATGCTAACTAACTGCAGTTGATAGAGATCATTCTCAAAATTTAAGTTAATTAAAAATCGACTTCGGTCTACGATGGGCCAAGAGTGTTTGAATCATCTCTCTATAATGAGCATTGGCCACGATGTCTTAATGCAACTAGATATGTCCCACATAATCAAGAAATTTTCAATAGGGCTTTTCATCGATTGTCATTTGTTTCGAGCTTCTGTCATGTGTCACATAATATTAATATATATACGTCATACGTCTTTGGTTTGTATTATTGTATAAACCAATAACGTATGTCGTAGATATATTAATATTATGTGACACATGACAGAAGCTTGAAACAAATGACTGTGAATGAAAAGCCCTATTAGAATATCTCGAAAAGTTCCCGGAGTTTAACCATACATCTTACTATTATTTTTAATATTTTACTGTAGCAAGTTACAGCTCTTGTACTTTTTATTATTTAAAAATATATTTATAAAAGTAGATCAACATTTTTAATGGTAGGAGGTAGGGCCCCCACACCAATTCTGCCCAGGGGCCCCCACTGCCTTAAATCCGGCTCTGGATGTGACTCCAACCAGGAGGTGTCGCAGTCGTAGTAGTATTAGCCGTTCTGTAGTGGAAGTCACATTCAGATGGCAGTGTACGGATATAGGATAACAGTGTTGCCAATTCTACTGCAATTGTAAATTTTGCTACTTTTTTAAAATAAGCAGGCCAAACTCAAAAAAAAGTTCACAAAAGTGTAGTATTTTTCCATTTTACATTCATAAACATTTCCCAAAATATAATTCTTTTATAGGAGTTGGCCCATAACGTACGATTAAAAACTTTGACAACATTGTAGTTATTTCTGCCATACAGAAAGCACAGGCGTATCTCTGTAACGCTGCCACAGTATAAAGAGGTTCCACAGTAGAACCACTCTCCGAAAAATTGGAAGTAAAATCTTTCAACGCGCAGAGCGACTGCGCATATTTCCTAGTCGCCCCAGAACTATTCTTCGATTGCCACTCGCGTAGAAACGTACGGGTTAACAGTGCCGTATTCTGCTTAAACTGAGTTAGTTTTGTGAATAATCGTTAGTATTGTGAAGTTGAACATGAGTAAAATTTGAAGTGGTATTAGTCGGTGTTCAGCGAAAATGTGCCAGAACAATTCAAAAAATTGTAACTACAGTTTTTTCCGATTTCCCAAGGGAGCTGATAGGTACGTATATAATTTTGAATTATTGTAGCTTATTTAACCACCTTAACAGAATAGCATCAATTATTATTGGAAATAGTAAAATGTTACGTGCAGTTTTTTAAATTCTTCAGATACAATAATTATGTTTACAACGAGCAAATATTTTCTAAAGATTTTTTGAGATATATTATATGTTTATATACATAAATTCGGGTTCAAAACGTCCTCCAACGTTGTCCGATGCCTTGTTGCCAATCTTCTATCACTGCAATTTTCATCTTCTAATCCTCGTACACTCATTGATCGTCTTACTCCTTGTATCCACGTCGTTCTTGGCCTTCTTCTTTTCCTGTTGTTTGTAGGTATCCATTTCATAATTTTCTTTAGCAGTCTCTCCTCCCCCATTCTCTGAACATGTCCGTACCACGTTAATTGTTTCTTCTCAATGCATCTATGACCGTTTCCTGTAAATTCATTCTTCGCTTTACTTACTCATTTTTAACCCGGTCCAATCTCGATGGTCTACTTGATCTTCTTAGGGCGTCCATCTCGGTAGCTTCTATTTTACTTTTTTGGTGTTCCTTTATTTTCCATGTTTCGGATCCGTATACCAATGTGCTCTTAATCAGGGTGTTGTATATTTTCATTTTTCTTTGTTTTCCTATCTCGGTACTCCACAAAACTCCGTTCAATGATTTAATTATATCTCTAATTATCGTTCTTTCTTTATTTATTCTGCTCTTAATTTCTGCATCGTCTGTATCTTCTTTGTTGAAATTAATTCCCAAATACTTATATTTATCACAGCTAGTTATTTTCTGATTATTGTCCAATATCATATCAGTTGAATCTTCACCTGGGCATACATATTGTGTTTTTTCTACATTCACCTGCATATTATATTATATATTTATGAAAGTTAATAATAGCCGGAAAATTTAGTGTTGTCTAAATAGTAAGTAAATTTAATTTATTTTCAGAGCACGAAATTGGGCAATGTTGTGCCAGAGAGAAGATTTGTTAAACAAGAAAACAAACATAAATTTGAACAGATAATGCAGTGTGCATTTTGAAAATAGTATGTTTTCAAACAAAACTCGGAACAGCTTGTGTAAAAACGCAGTACTACGTTTATTTCCTTCAATAGAAGACAGTCCAAACCAACATTTGAATGTTGATCAAGGTGAGTTTATATGTTTGAAAGCTGAAATTTCCATGTAAACCTAAGAATCTTCTGCTATTTATATTGTTGACGTACAGATTTGTTGCATTGTAGTATTGCAATAAATTATAGCTTGTTTACTAAGTAAACAACTTTTTTTATCTTTATATTTATCTTTAAATAACTTTTTGATCTGTAAATACCAAGCTGCCCCTTGAAATCTATCTGCTTTATACAAAAATATTTAAGCAGAATTTTGACGTGGAAATACCACAGTAAACTGTGGAAATGGAGATACCATATATTGTCGAAATAAAAGACGGTATGCAACTTTCTAAGAAATTATAATCCATTTCCTGCTATTCTCTTTGCTATTTCTATTGTTGGAATACAAAGTTGTTGGATTAACATTTATTGAATATTTTTGATTTCAAAATAACAAAAGGCTTCCTTGTACTTTAAAAAAATAATTCAGCTTGGTAATAAAAATTAAATGTTGTAGATTGTAGATATTTTATGTGCAATATGACACTTTCTTCATATAAGACAACCTATAAACTTCTGTTGTAGATGATGAAAATAGTTTTGATCCAGTAAATTAGGAACAACGGGAAGAATTAGCTACCGTACCGCTAGGTGGAGAGGACGGCGACGTTGTTCTACAAAAAAATCAACAAACTCAAACTTTGGAAAGTGTATCGACCTATAGCACTAAAAAAAAAACAAGCTAAGAAAGACTATAAAGCAATTGCCAAACAAGAATTTTCGATTAAAAAAAATTGCAAAAACTACAAGAATCTGGAAAACCCGATTATCGTAAAAACGTTACATTGGAAAATTATAAATCACTTAAACGGATAAATTTTGTTCTGCCAATAAAAATTTAGCTAATTTTATTAATATTCAATATATGTACAATAATAATATGTAGAATATATTAAAAACCATTGAGATTTAAAACTTGCGCAATACCCTTGAAATGTAAACATTGAATTGTAATATTGTTTTTCATTTATTAAACCCTTTGTTTTTGTAATAGTAACATTTAGTAAGAACATCTGGACAGTTAAATATGGAAAGCCGCATTTTTTATTTTAATAAAGAATACTAGTAGGCCCAGAAAGTTTTAGTACGGCTCTGTAAGGTTAACCAAAGGAGCGTGCGGCCTCCGCCTGCATCACCACTGGTGAATTACCAATTTCGTACTTTGCCGGTGTTACTTCTTGAGATCAAAGCGCCGACAGATGAGTGGTTTTACTGTGGAACCTCTATATACTGTGACGCTGCCATCTGAATGTGAACTTCAGTATAGTACGCCTAATACCTTATGTCGTTTAGTTTTATTACCTCTGAGTAGTAATCAGTGGCGTAGCGTAGTGGGGGCGGCAATAATAAAAATATTTTGTAAATATTTGAACCATTTTATATTTTTATCGCAACTGCAAATTCGGACCGATTAAAAGGAGCACACTTATTTTGTGACGAATTCGGGAAATTCCTTTTCTTTGAATGATATTTATTGCGACTGGCAACAACGTCTATACTGACTGGTGGGAATTCCCCGTTTATGAATAACAATCAGCACAACTTTTTTCGGCACTTTAGAACGTTGCTATTCTTTTTTTTTTTTCTCATCGACATGGGAATTTTGACATTGGGAAGTTCTGATAGCAGCTACAGGCAAAAGAAGGATTCAAGACACGCGGTGGAGTGCAAGAGGCTATGCCGTAAATGTGACATGGCATCATTACAAAGACATTCTCGTCACTTTGGAAAAACTGACAGAGGCAGGTGAAAGCTTAAACACTAAACAGATGCAGGTGCTTTACTAGTTTCGATGCAGTCATTTTCCTTTCTGTGTTTTTTGGGCCTGTGGCAACCGGTTCTACATGAAGTGAATGATGCACAAAAATATTTACAAACAAGGGAACCTGACATAAGATTGTTCACTCAGAAAGTAAATGCTTTGCAGATGATATTGACAGAGAAAAGAGAGGAATGGGCAAATGGCGCTGTAGGTTATGCAAAAATATGTGTGAAGAACTTGGAATTTCCATAAAACCTCGGAGGCGCATAACAAGAAAGCATATTTTCGATGACGGAAAAATGAGTTGAGACGAAAGCTATTTTCTTCGTTAGATAGAGTTCTTGTAGAAATTCGTGAGCATTTTCAACAGCAACAACACTGAATGTAATCTAGACTACGCATCTGACGAAATTGACGAGCAGGGTTTCAAGCTGGAAAAACTTCGACTGCGGACTTTCGTTGCTGCTACAGGCAACGAAATTGATTAATGCAGACTCACTTGAATTATTTAAATTTATTGTTAAATCCAAGCTGGAAGATACTCTGCCCAATATTTTAATAATGTTCCGGATATTTTTCATAGTTGCTATAAGCAATGCCAGCTGTGAAAGGAGTTTTTCAAAATTGAAAATGATTAAAAATGATTTAAGATCGACAGTGAGTTCTCTAAGACTAACTAGTTTGGCTATTTTGTTTATTGAGCAAGAGGTGTGTGATGCGATAGACATTGATGGTGCAATAAAAGACTTTGCTCTTAAAAAAAGTAGACGTATAAATTTTTAATTGGAGACGGAAGTTTTGTTTTTAATTCTTACAAAAATACTCATATTACTTTTCAATAAAAATAAAAATATAACATTATAGTATCGTTCTAGTTCTAATTAAAAATTGATCTTATTTAATTTTGTCGATTGTCAAGGTGTACCCAATTTTAAGTGATAAGTACATAAGTTATATCAATATATCTAATTGGTTAAAGTAAAAGAATTTTTGTATTAATAAACGTGATTGTAAAACTTAAATAAACTTTTTTATTTAAAATCCAACCTGTATAATGCAAAATAATGATGACCGTTCTTGCCGAAAAGTTCTCTATAATTAATGTATGTAATGTTATACAATAAATTAAAATAGCTAAATAAGAGGGCGGCAAAATTGTCTTTCGCCCCGGGCGGCCGACACTCACGCTACGCCACTGGTAGTAATGTAATTTTATTTAAAATACGTAATAAACAATGAACTGAAAAACTAAATATTTTGTAGTTACGAACCGGAGCTGTTCCCTGGACTAGTATACAGAATGATTAAACCCAGGCTGGTGATTTTAATTTTTGTTAATGGTAAAGTAGTGTTCACTGGCGCAAAATCAAGAGAGGACATCAAAGAAGCTTTAAATAATATATATCCAATTTTAAGAAGTTTCAGAAAGAATTAAAGAAAATAATTGGAAATTGTCACATCACACCTTTGTAAAATTAGGATTATCTACAGTCAAATTTAAAGCAGCTCTGAATAGACTTATACACCAGTCAGAAACATATTGTAAATTACTTCATGAATAATTGTAATGATTTCAGATGTTCTGTATCAAGCAGTTGAAGTATATTGTACCACATTCTTTATTTTGTTTGAGTTAAACAAACTCGTATTTTTATAATTAGACCACCTTTTTATATTCCTGATTTACAATTTTTACAAATTACTGTACAATGTTTTGATACTGATATATCCTGTTAATATTATTTTATTCTTGCTCGAGAATATCTTATTTATTAAAAATACATTTTTTAATTAAACCGCTACATTTTACTTTTCTTATTTCTTTTAAAATCACCCTTTCTTAATACTACCCTTCCTTAACCGTTGTTCTCACAGTGTGTGTCTAATTTTCCGAACATTGGCGAGTAAACTGAGATATGATACAAGAATATATCGCACTCCGACTTCTTTAGTGCCATAACCCCGAAATCGCAAACTTTTCAGGAGAGCAAAAACAAGATTTAATGTGAACTCTTCATTTTTTTGCTCTGCAACCACTATCTAAGTTAACCAAATTCTGCACTCATATTTATTATGTGTGTAGCTATGTAATGTTGGTCTTTATTTTTAGTTATTGACATTACTTTACCCTGAAATTCACCCTTAAAATATGATAAGGCGGTATTGCTAAGGCAACTATATTTAAAATTCGTGGATTAGGGCGTATCAACCCGCCTTATCACAGATTATGGCACTAACACAGGCTTTGTTGATAACATGATCACATGTTGAAACGTTTTAAAAGAACGCAATTATGTTGCCTTTGCAGAAACCACAAATTGTAAATTTATCGTATATTTTTGTCTTACCCTGTAGACATAAAAATATTGCTAAAAAATATTATAAAAATAATGCAAAGAAGCAATATTTTTATGTCTACAGGGTAAGACAAAAATATGTTACGATAAATTTACAATTTATGGTTTCTGCAAAGGCAAAATAATTGCGTTCTTTTAAACCGTTTCAACATGTGATCATGTTATCAACAAAACCTGTGTTAGTGCCATAATCTGTGATAAGGCGGGTTGATACGCCCTAATCCACGAATTTTAAATATAGTTGCCGTAGCAATACCGCCTTATCATATTTTAAGGGTGAATTTCAGGGTAAAGTAATGTCAATAACTAAAAATAAAGACCAACATTACATAGCTACACACATAATAAATATGAGTGCAGAATTTGGTTAACTTAGATAGTGGTTGCAGAGCAAAAAAATGAAGAGTTCACATTAAATCTTGTTTTTGCTCTCCTGAAAAGTTTGCGATTTCGGGGTTATGGCACTAAAGAAGTCGGAGTGCGATATATATGCTAAGTAAATTCATTGAATTTATCTCTGTTTCAAAAAAATACGTGAGAATTTGAGTTTATCCGTCTGGTTAAAAGAAAGACGTTATATTATTTTGTAGACATATCTACATTCGGTTACTCAGTGTTTATATTATTGCTCGAAAATTGAACTTAGAACAGTCAGTTTTCGATGTGAAAAATAGTTACATTGTATATTATAATGGCCTTTGGCGCCGGGTTTTTGGAGTTTAGATACACAAAACGTGCTCATATCATTATTAGAGAGCACATGTGTTAATTGTGGACTCAGCAATATCTTTACTTAGAACTGTAGAACGGAGTGAGTTTTGCTGACTTTGCAAACTAATTTTGGATGGTTTCATACTAAGTAGGTTGGGCTTAGAACATGTTTTGTTTTTTTCTATAGGTCGATAAAAAGTGTAGGAAGCTTAGTTATTTTTTTTTATTAGTCAATGATGAAAGAGGAAAGGGTTAAACTTTTTTCTTATTGGTTAATTGGATGAGTAGGGTAGAATGAGAAATGGAGTGAGTTTTTGGAAGGAAGCGTTTTGGTTTGGGGAGAAAGATTCAAGTTCTGAGATTAAGGAAGTCAAGTTTGAGCTTTCAAAGAGAGAGGTTTGTTGAGCCTCGTCAGGAGCCGCCACGGCGCGGTTTTCTGAAGAGTTTAGTTTTCTGAGAAAGTTAAGTTCGAATATTAAGTTCCGACATAGCTCTTAATCAAGTTTTTAAAGTTCCTTAAAATGTAGTGTTAGAAACGGTTCTCCTTTCGTGACTTCCTAGTCACAAGCCAAATGCCGCTGTTCGGCAAAGACCCAGTTTATTTTAGTGTACTACACTACCTAAGTTTCTTTTTGTAAGCAGTTATGGATTAAGTACCAGAGTCATGGATAAAGTCATGCGTTCGGTGCCAATATTAATAATAAATACTTCAAGAAGTTATTTAAATATTTTAAAAAGTCAATATGATCAGACTTATTTCGAATTTTATTTATTTTGGAACAATTATTTGGAAGTTTATTTAATTTTGCTGAAACTTTTCATAAATAATAAACATTGTTGTACTATTCTTTATCTAAATTCAGTGAAAAGTGCGTGCTTTGGACATCCACAACGTGAAGATAAGGAGAGGACTATATGACAAGGTATTGTTTGTAAACCTTTTTAACGTTTTTGTAAACAGAATCTCTTTTATTGTCTACAAGAGATCCATCATTTAATTTTTTTATTTTTAAATTTTAATAAAATTTAAGACACAAAATTATAATAAAAAACCTTTTAAACCACCTTTTTCAAATTGCGCAAGTTGTATTATTAATATTAATGTTAATAAATCAAATATAAATATTTTGACGTTTCACAATTTGACAATTCACTTTTAACTGCAGTGCCTTAAAAATTTTAAAGCACTAGTGCCTTAAAGTAGCATTTTTAACGCTCCTATGGAGTCCTAAAAATTGCATTTTTAACACGTTTGTAGAAAAATATATTTAAAAACACTAATATATTATTTCCACACCTTTTCTGGACTGATACATACATAAATTAAAACATTTTGAAGTATAACTTCAAAAATATAATATGAAAACTATTTAAAAAGGCAGTATAACTATTAACTAACCTTTGTTGTTTCTCTTCCCACAAATTTTAAAACGCAACAACCATATAACCAAACCGTCAACCGTCCAAACCACAGCTGCCATATTGGATAATTTTTGACATGTCATTTGAGCATCCAATCAGAAAAAAGTTATAATGCGCAAGCGCCGGGATCGTAGGTATTAACATATAAATATTCACCCTCATATCGCGCGTAAAGAAGTATAACTTCAAAAACGATTTTCCATTTTATTAGGGTTATGGCATTAACAAAGTCGGGGTGCGATATGTTACCAGTCGTGACCAGACACCTCGCAACGCGACAGTTCGTAACCGGACAGTTGGTATAACGAACAATTCGTAACGGCGACAGTTCATAACTATACAAATTCGTAACGCACAATTCGTAACGTCCAAATTGAAGTATTCTGTTTATTTTTGTTAACGTGGAAAGTAACTGTTATTACAGTTATAAGTGAAATTATGTTTATCAATTTAACGAATCAGTACGGGGATAAACATGTTTAACACATTTTATATTCGTGTTTCAGTGTGTATTAAAAGTCTTTAAACACAAACAAATATTTAAATACATACAAACTTTTAACAAGATTCTTAATAGTTTATTCCTCTTATTGTTCTTAGATTGTTCCTTAAATTTGCATATGCCTAGACAAAGGTATAATGAAGTACTTAATTCCTGAAATCTTTAATCTGACAACCGTATTTAGACATTCCAAACTTTTTAAATAAACATTTTATAAAGAAAAGATTATAATTACCTGTTATTATAATAAACTTTGTGATTGGTAATAGCTTTGAGGCATTCAATCAACGGTTATAGTTGATAAGAGGGATGGCTTGTAATACTTTAATACTTGGTTTAAATACTTTTATTATATTCTGAAACACGAAATATGAAATGCCTTAAAAATGTTTATCTTGATACTGATTCGTTAAATTGATAAACATAATTCCATTTATAACTGTAATAACAGTTAGTTTCAACGTTAACAACAATAAACAGAATAATTCAATTTGGACGTTACGAATTATCCGTAACGAATTTGTATAGTTACGAATTGTCGCCGTTACGAAGTGTCGCTGTTACGAACTGTCGCTGTTACGAATTGTCCGTTACCAACTGTCCGCGGTTACGAACTGTCGCGTTACGAAATGTCATGGAATCGTTACCAGTACCGTTTATACACCTGGATGTACACAAAAAAATGTGATTTATAAATAGTGAAGCAATTGCTAACCAAATTGATCGCATCTCTATACACAAAGAAGCCATGGCAAACATACCTACTGGATATTAAAATTTTAAGACAAGCATGTTGTATATCTATCACTTATTAGTACAGATCAAATGACAGTGCAAAATCGCAAGAAAAACAAACCAAACAACTGACAAATGTTGAAAAACTCATGCTACTATACTCTTTCTCAGAGGCATCTTTCAATGCGTCACATTTTTTCGATTTCTTTCTAACGCCTTAAGCACACCTTAAGTTTGAAGTGACAGAAAAAAAGATACGTCCATGATTAAAATCATTTGTAACATTTATTCTAGTTGTTGATAGATGGCGCTATAATCGAACAAAAAATGATTTATGTATTATTTATACGACAATAATCTGTACAATTTATAAGACTACAAATCAAAGAACATACCTTTTTATAAATGAAATAAACACAATATGTGCGTAACAAATGATAGGAAAAAGGGTAAGTCCGTGATAATACACATTTATTACATTTATTCTAACATGACATTTTAGTTAAATCTGACAGTTGTCACATTTTATTTTCAATTTGGAATAAAAACAAATCAAAAGTGTTTCTTGCATTTATAAAATGGTATTTTCTTTGATTTGTATAGTCTTATAAATTATACAGATTATATTTGTAATATTATTATCTAATTAAAAAAAAATTATTTTTTATTATGGCGCCATCTATCGACAACTAGAATAAATGTTATAAAAATGTCACCGACGAAATGTAATCACCGACGTGCCTTTTTTTCTGTCACATCAAGAAATCGAAAAACTGTGACGCACTGAAAGATGATCATGAGAAATACTTTACTTTGTTTTTATACCAAATTACGATTAGATACGATTCTGACAACTGTCAGATTTAACCAAAATGTCATGCTATGATTCTCTACATCCTTAAAATCTTATATTACGTCATTAATCACACGCTGAAAGACTGAGAAGAACTTTAAATTATAGTCGTTTATTGTAGATATGTAATAGGTAAATAATGGGTAAATACCTAAATCTTTTTTTTCGATTATAGCGCCATCTATCAACAACTGGAATAAATGTGTATGTATTACGTGCCTTTTTTTCTGCCACTAGTGTCATACTGAAAAAAGCCTCTGAGAAGCACCATATGAACTCTTAGACCGTAAGAGAAAAACGGATAAACAGTAGTAATAAAAGTATTAAACACAGCAACAAAGACCGCAGGCAAAAAAAGAAAAAGGCACAATAAAAAAGGTAAATGGCCAACACGAATAGGCGAGGAAATAAAGCACTAAAATCGCCTAAACCTCTAACTTTTTTAAAACACTAACCTTCTTTTATTCAATTCAGGAGAGATTCATAAAATAGACCTGGATCCCGCGTACCAAAAAAGTTAATTAATAGCAAGCTGAAAATTTGTTAATAGCTTAAGGGTGTCTAGTCGGACAAACTTTGATATATGGGAACACTGGAACAGGGGAAATTTTAATGGGGAACTTGCATAAAATTTTAAATTCGAAAAAAATGTTATAAATCACAACAGAACATAATTTAAAACATGTATCAGATAAAAAAGTTGTGTTTGGCTTTCGTTTAATTTAAACCATTGTTTTTTAATTGTTAAATATGCATGTCCATCCGATTTTTTTTGCCAGTGCGGCTCCAATCTCCATTTTTCTCAGAAGTTAACAGTTTTAAGGTTATAAGCGATTTAAAATCCAAAAATGCGTTTTTTGGTATTTTTCGGATTTTAAATCGTTTATAACTTTAAAACTATTAACTTTGAGAAAAATGTCAAGAAACTTATTTTATTTATAATATCCCAAAGAATCTAGGAAAATATTTTTCTGATGAAAATAGGAGATTTTTTAAATATAGCGCGCCGCACCGGCAAAAAATCGGATAAACACGCATATTTAACAATTAAAAAACAACGGTATAAATTAAGGTTAGACGAGATCACTCTTCAGAATCTTGAAGCTGAATGTTTAATCTTCAATATAAGTATCTGGCAACCTCAAAAATACTAATTTAAATATGAGTTTTTAAGCCTCGAAAATGCGTATTTTCGCATTTTTCAGATTTTAAATTGCCTATAACTCGAAAACTATAAATTTTTAAGAAAAATTACAAGATACCTTTCTTGTTTAGAATGACCCAAAAAACTTAAAAATATTTGTTCCAGCTCAAAAAACAAACGTGATCATTTGTATTTGTTTAAAAAAATTGTTTAAAAAATTTCTGTCCAAAAATTACGTTCGGCACCCTTCAGATTTGTTTAATGGGGACATTTTTGAATATTAATCCACAAAGAAACCGAATCAGAAATTTTTCCAGACGACAGCGGTCTCACCATATGAACTATATGTATATTCTACTTTTAACATGTTTAAATTGTGAAATATTGCTTGTTGTCCTCACCGGTTCGTCATATTTTTAAATACATAATTATTAGATAATATAGCCTAAATAAAGTGCGTGGTCCGGCCTAAGTCGTTATGTCTGTTATTACATTATCTTCGGTACCACCCTATAACAGATCAAAAGAGCATGACTGATATTTCTGACCTTTTTATCTTAACATTATCTTCGGTCTCTAAAAGAAAGACATCTTAATATATCGCCTTGAATTGTTCTTATCTTCAATTTTTAACGGACTCATATATTTGATAATAAAAATTACAACAACATTAATTAAACTGTACAGTTCTTTATAAAAACTTAATCAAAATAAATACAGAAATTATCTTATATCTAAATATAAATTAATCCAATTAAATAAGCAAATTTTAGTTGTCCACTGTAATGTCAATCTGTGGAAGAATTGACGATTCTATTGGGATTTTTAGGTGGTGTTTGGGTAGGCATTGGTCGTCCGTTGTTGTGATGGCAACCATAAGGGTAACATTCATTAACCTCATTGTTGTTCTGAAGCTATTTTCTTGTAGCATTTTTATAATCAACTATATTCAAATGGGAAATAAGCCACAATTTTACCTAAAAATGATTTTATTAAGGATACTGGATATGAGACTCAAGTGTATAGAAAACCAACACACACCAACAGATATCTCAATTACAAATCAAATCATAACGTCAACGTTAAAAAGGGAATCATTAAATCCTTATATGATAGAGCCAAAATTACTTGTTCTAACGAAAATTCATTTTTAGAAGAAAAACAATTGTTAACATCTGTTTTATTAAAAA
The DNA here is from genome assembly GCF_917563875.1 of Diabrotica virgifera virgifera. Lineage (NCBI taxonomy): Eukaryota > Metazoa > Arthropoda > Insecta > Coleoptera > Chrysomelidae > Diabrotica > Diabrotica virgifera. The sequence continues at coordinate 74,586,507 of NC_065445.1, read as the reverse complement.
ATGATTATCCCATATCGTTTATAAATAAGGAATTGTCAAGATTGGATCGAATGGAACAGAACAACTTAGAACGGGATCCTACAACATTCACAAGAAATAATACGAGGAAAATACCAATACCATATGTAAAAGGACTATCCGAGAAACTTAAAACAATAGGAAATAAATTCAACATATCAACAACATTCAAAACAACAAACACATTGAGATCTATTCTATCTAAAACTAAACCTAACAGTGAACAAGAAAGAACAAAGAATTGTATTTATAAAATACCTTGTGAATGCGAACAATTTTATATAGGTGAAACGTCAAGACCATTAGACGTTAGAGTAAATGAACATCAGTCTTATACGCTGTGAGCTCGTACGTAGAGGGGATATTTACAAATTCGCGAGCACCAGTAGTGGCAAGTCTGTAAACGTTTACTGGAAATTTGACATAAATGTCAAAGTGATTATTTTAAAATTAAAAGTAAAAACATTAATTTTAAAAAATATTAGTTGGTCAAAGCTGTGGTATATATTTTTACCTTAAATATACTTACGTTTTAAATACTGAATTTAAGTTTTTTTAATGTTCCGTAATATCGTTGATTGAAGTAAACGGTAATCTTAGCGACATCTACACGATAATTGTGAAAGTATCCGAAGTAAGAAATTCATATTTTATCAATAGAACGTCAAAATGATTAGCAAAATCTTAAAAAAATCGAGTGCAATTTAATTAATTTTTTGCGTTGTAAATATTAAGCGATAACAATTAATTAATAAATTTCAAAATTACCAGTGAAAGTTGAATTAGTAATCCGCCAGGAGCGCCACCAGCGAAGCTCAGAGCCTATATAAAAAATAGAGAATTTGATAGATCTCAAATATGTCAACACGCATGGGATAATAAACATAGAGTTCAGTGGAGAGATTCAAGTATAGTCCTAAAAGAAGCAGATAGTAAAAAGAGAAAAATCAAAGAAGCGGCTCTAATTATGCTAAATGAAACCAATTGTGTCGCAAATTCCTCGGTAGAATGTAGTAGGATGTGGTTACCCATATTAAAGGAGGAAGTCAATAGAAAGAAAATACCACAATTAGTAAATCAGTAACATATCGAGTTAGTACATATTTAGTATTTTAGTATTATTTAAAATTTAAAATATCAAGTCAGAATTTGGTATTAGTTTTGAGAGTAAACTAAATGTAAACCCAAATACTTACGATGTCGGGATAGTATCACGAGGTTTTTCCTGGTTTTCCCCTCGTGATTTACTATGAAATCTCAAACGCGGGAATTTCAGTGCCACCGTTGCATTTGGTTGTCTTTTTAAAGACAGACCACATGCTATGATTTTTTGTGGCGGATATTCTTGAGTTGGGATTGATTTCATGTAGTCGAATGAACTATCTTTTAGTAAAGTCGTCCCAGGAACGCAACTCATCAATATTGGCAATATCATTTTAAAGTCGTCTACTTTAAAATGTATATACGTGTCTGAATTGCCGATATAAATGAGTCAGATTAAATAAATTATTAGAAGAATTTTTTACTAAGCAAAAACATTTTTGTTTATTTAGTATTATTTTGTATTTTGACAACGACACCCGACTTGGGCGTCGAAACGTTAATAAAATCATTTTTTTGATAAAATTGTGGCTTATTTCCCATTTGAATATACTTTATTCATTAACCTCGTCGTGTCTCCTGATTCTCCATGTGCCGTCTTCTGCCATCAATTTCGTTACTTACGGAATTCTTCTGATTGATTTCTGTATCCAGATATGTCAAGGCATCCACACGTTCAATAGTATAATTGTCTTAATGTTGTTCTGAAGCTATTTCCTTGTGGCATTTTTATAAACTATTTTCAATGGGAAATAAGCCACAATTTTACCAAAAAAATGATTTTATTAACGTTTCGATGCCCTAGTCGGGTGTCGTTGTCAAAATACAAAATAATACTAAATTAAACAAAAATTTTGTTGCTGAGTAAAAAATTCTTCTAATAATTTATTGAATCTGACTCATTTATTATCGGCAATTCAGACATGTGTTATATATTTTAAAGTAGAAGACTTTAAAATGATATTGCCAATATTGATGAGTTGCGTTCCTGGGACGACTTTACTAAAAGATAGTTCATTTGATTACATGAAATCAACCCAACACAAGAATATCCGCCACAAAAAATGCACCGGTGGCAGTAAAATTCTCGCGCTAGAGACTCCATAGTAAATCACGAGGGAAAACCAGGAAAAAACCTCGTGATACTATCCCGACATCGTAAGTATTTGTGCTTACATTTAGTTTACTCTCAAATCTAATACCAAATTCCGACTTTAATATATATATATATATATATATATATATATATATATATATATATATATATATATATATATATATATGCTATTTTAAATTATAAATAATATTAATAATATATACGAGTAGATATTATATACATAATACTAAAATATAAAATATGTACTAACTCGATATGTTACTGACTTACTAATCGTGGTATTTTCTTTCTATTGACTTCCTTTTTTAGTATGGGTAACCACATCCTACTGCATTCTACTGAAGAATTTGCGACACAATTGGTTATTATTATTGGTTAAAATGCGAACAATTTTATTTAGGTGAAACATCAAGACCATTAAACGTTAGAATAAGTGAACATCAGTCTTATATTAAAAATAGAGAATTTGATAGATCTGAAATATGTCAACACGCATGGGATAATGAACATAGAAGAAGTGAAGAGATTCAAGTATAGTCCTGAAAAAAACAGATAGTAAAAAGAGAAAAATCAAAGAAGCGGCTCTAATTATGCTAAATGAAACCAATTGTGTCGCAAATTCCTCAGTAGAATGCAATAGGATGTGGTTACCCATACTAAAAGAGGAAGTCAATAGAAAGAAAATACCACGATTAGTAAGTCAGTAACTTATCGAGTTAGTACATATTTTATATTTTAGTATTATGTATATGATATCTATGTATTATTAATATTATTTATAATTTAAAATAGCATATATATATAGATATATATATATATATATATATATATATATATATATATATATATATATAAAAACATGAGATGTAGATCCTTGAAACACACTCAGTGATCAAAAGATCCAAGGTTAATGGTTTGACGACCACTCGTACGAAATCAAACAGATGAAATAGAGAATGTGGAAAAATCCCCTTACGAACAATTCACACATCCACCATTTCGGGTTGGGAAAAATTTTTCGAATAGAATCAAAGATCCAAACACCAGTTCTTAGAAATGTGTTTCGCCCTCTTCAACCTCTCTGGGCTTATCAATAAAGATGAGAGGTTGAATATCTTTAGAACATTCCGATCAAAAAACAACATTCGAGACCTAGACATAGAAGGTGCGTAAATCTACGGCAAGTCCGACAATGACAGTCTCAAGTTTTAATTCCCTAATTAGATTTACGCACCTTCTATGTCTAGGTCTCGAATGTTGTTTTTTGATTGGAATGTGTCTAAAGATATTCAACCTCTCATCTTTATTGATAAGCCCAGAGAGGTTGAAGAGGGCGAAACACATTTCTAAGAACTGGTGTTTGGATCTTTGATTCTATTCGAAAAACTTTTCCCAACCCGAAATGGTGGATGTGTGAATTGTTCGTAAGGGGATTTTTCCACATTCTCTATTTCATCTGTTTGATTATATATATATATTTATATATATATATATATATATATATATATATATATATATATATATATATATATATATATATATATATATATATATATATATATATATATATATATATATATATACAAACAACTAGTTTATTAGGGTTGCAGTCAGAAGGTTGGCCAGGATGTTAAAGAAACACTCTTTTGACTTTTTGTCTAGCTTTCGGAATGGTTTTATTCCTTTTTCAAGACTCTGTAATATAGATAAAAAGAAGTATGTAAATTTTTATAAAATATCACAATTCGTCAGTTCAACTTACTAGTCGTTGAGATTATTTAAAAGCTTTATGACCCTCAACAATACTAACACAAACATAGAATACAGAAAATAATGGACAAAATACATTCTAAAATTTGTTAAGGATGGTAAATTTTTATATTTATTCTATGACATCTTTTGATGGTGTGTTTTAACTCTGATACATAGAGAACAGAAAGAAAAAACAATCGGATTAAAATGTAATTAGGTGTTTTTAATATTGTATTTATTTTCAAAAAACCAAGAGGCCCATACTGGGTAATTTTTATTTTTAACTCTGTCTTAATGGTATGCAACCTGTTATGCACACAGATGTATTGTGTAGTGCATATGTATAAGAAATATTTATTTTATTTTTGATGTTTTTCCAGTAAGTAACAATAAATATTGCTCAGTTTATCTATGTCAGACTTTTTATTTATGCAAGACGTACTGGATTTTATCAAACACATTTCCAAGAAAACACGTTTTGAATGGTTTGTTTCTTTGGCCAAAATACATGAATCTTCGAAATTAAACTCATGTTTCAAAGTAAATGCATGTTCTGTAAGTGCACATGCATTTATTTTATTGGTTTTTATATCACTACGATGTGAGATCACCCTACTGTGGAAATTGCGAGATGTTTCCCCGATGTATACGTTGTTACAATTGGAACACGGTATGGAATAAGCAACATTCGAAGACTCTTGTCTTGTGAAGGGATCCTTTGTTTTTGAGTATAACTTAGATACCGTTTTCACGTTCCTAGTTGAAATTTTTAAGCCATTAACATTTTTGAAAATGTTAATTAGCTTAAGACCCGTTTGCCATTATACTAATTTCAGTACTGATTTCAGTACTAAAAATATTGGTTAGTTGCGCGAGTCGATTTAGTATGAAAAATTTAGTTTGTGTCAAGTTTGTGTTTGCAACTATCCGAATTATAATCAGCATGTAGGCATGCGCTCTACTAATTTTATATTGATAATATTGATGTTGAAGAAGTATTTCATTGATAATATTAATGTTGAAGAAGTATTTTAAACCTTTCTAATCCTATTTTTGAGTAAACAAAATAAAGAGCTAAATAGGCAAATAATGAATGCGAACAATAACAGGAAGCGAAAGCTGAAATTATGTGCAGCAGCTGTAATTACAATGATGCTAGCAATTAAGAAAAAAACGATACACTTCTATTATGTATAAACAAAACAAAAGTAATTATATCCTCACTTTTTAATATTGTGTCAATTTTAGTACAAGAAATTAGAACATGTTTTAATTTTTAGTACTAAATCGGCGCGCGCATCTAATTTGTAGATACATTATTTTTAGTACTAATTTCAGTACTAAATTTAGCATAGTGGCAAGCGGACCTAAAGGCGGCTGCACAATTGACCGGGAACGGGAACGAGAACGGAAACGGGAACGAGAACGGAAACTGAAAGCATCAGCAGATTCACAATTAAATGGTAAACAGCTGTTTTGTGTCACTGTCACTTGTGCTATTAATTATTTTTCTTCTCAAAATAAATATTGTGGAACGATCTTTTTCTAATTTTATTAAAAGAACATGTCTGTGAACTCTAAAAATATGGATTTATTTGATGACGAGCTTTTATAATATTTTCGTTTTTTATAATCTTGGAACTAATTTACACAATATGTGTGCAATCGCAAAGGTTTGTCAGCATAAAGATAAAAAGCATATCATTCAAATATTTGTATTATTATTGTATCTAGTTACCATATAAGTACACGTACTACGATCTACATCAATCATACGGATGAGGAGATTTTTCCAATAAAGAAATTAATCGTCGTTCGTCATTTATTTTAATGCAAAATGTATAAAAATTGTCAATAGAACTTGATCACACACTTCTAATAACAAATTTTTATTGGGCATTTGTCAGTATTTTTAATACTGCCTTCTGATTGGTTCCGGGAATACAACGGGAACGAGAAAGTTGAAACATGGTCAACTTTCCCGTTCCCGTTACCGGACAGCTTCTCGTTCTCGGTTATTGTGCATCTACAACATTAATTTACATAGAGGTTAACTTTTTTCCCGTTCCCGTTTCCGTTCTCGTTCCCGTTCCCGGGCAATTGTGCAGCCGCCTTAAGTGTCAGAACTGGAATGTAGGGCAAGGAACCAAAAGTTATTTTAGGTGGTATTACTGATGTGTTGTCGCTGTCTGTCAATGTCAATTGTCGGACCTCATTATTATGAAAATTTTGTTTACCAGAAAATTGAGAAGGAAAAGGAGAACCGAAAATGAGTTTATTTAAAAGCCCTATGGGATATGAGTTCTCTAGTAGTATAGATCTCAACTTTTTTAGTCCCTTGTCCCTGAACTCAATGTGCGACAAGTTTGTAACCCTACTTTTTAAGGCCAAAACCAAGTTTGTTTTCATCTTAGATGGATGTTGAGAATGAAAATTTATGAAACGGTTACTAAAACAAGGCTTACGATACCACTCCGTCCTCAGAATGCCATCACTGCCACGATGAATAAGCATGTCCAAAAAAGGAATCATATTATCAGCCTCCCTCTCAACTGTAAACTTTAGGTGTTCACATTGGACATTGAAGGTGTTTAAAACATCAGATACTTTGTTTTCAGGGATACTAGGGTCATAAAGCTTTTAAATAATCTCAACGACTAGTAAGTTGAACTGACGAATTGTGATATTTTATAAAAATTTACATACTTCTTTTTATCTATATTACAGAGTCTTGAAAAAGGAATAAAACCATTCCGAAAGCTAGACAAAAAGTCAAAAGAGTGTTTCTTTAACATCCTGGCCAACCTTCTGACTGCAACCCTAATAAACTAGTTGTTTGTTTATATGGACAGTCACTAATATCCAGTATTTCTTATATATATATATATATATATATATATATATATATATATATATATATATATATATATATATATATATATATATATGGTAAAAATTTACTCTAAGGGTAGACCTTGAAAATGCCAATTTTTTTATGGACTTAGCCTGAAAAGTGGAAAAAAGCAGACATTTTACTGTTTTCTTTGGGGGAAACTGGTAAAAGTGCCCAAAAATCAAGAAATATTTGAAAAAAATCAAAAAATGTAATAGTAGCCAAAAAAAATTTACGTGAAAAGGATACAAAAGTATATAGAATGTCTTAATAAAATATAAGTAATTGAAACATAATACATATAACTGATTTTTACAATCAAATTATGAAAAAATACGTAATATTGGTTAAAATAATATTTTTTTTGTCATATTTCAAAACAATATGGCGGACAGGCGCCGAGAGGTCAAATTTGACAGTGTTGCCAGTTTTAACCTTTTAAAGATTTAAAAATTTAATAAAAATTACTTACAAAACAGCTATAGATCGATGCAATTTGAGAGTCCAAAGCCAAATTCGTGGCTTTAAATGTAATAAAAGTTGCCACCAACATATTTATTTCCTCTGCCTGCAGTTTACTAGCTTCGAAAGAGGCCTTTTCTTTGTGAATATAGGTATTAAAGCCACACCTTAATTGTACTTAAATTTACTTTCGTAACACCTACACACCATTTAGTCTCACTTCACCTTTATTTAACGATAAACTGGGCAGATTGCAATTGGGCGCAGGCGGTCTGAAAGGAGGAAGGCCTAACCCTTCGGTCCAAACCTAACTTACGGGTATTATATTGAGAGAACCGCAGGAGGTATTTGACCGCTGAGCGCAATCACAACCCACCCGATAAACTAACTTCACTTTCACAAATTTGTATATGATGCAACAGACAACGCCCAAATCCAGGGCGCAGCACAAACAACCGACCTAACAAACTAAAAACTAACAATAAACTGTTTAAAAAATGCGTCAATGCATGCATCTACCAATTTTTCAAAAACAGTTGCCAAATTTAGAGGTTTGCATAAATATTCCAAATCAATGGTACGCTTAAATGGACAAAAATCGATGTTTTCATGTGAAATTATCTTTTGTCATTCACATGGCAACATGGTTTCCCGAAATCAGTGACAGTACATAACCATGAAATACATAAAATTTCATTCCAACCTTGAAAGTGTATTCTGGGAATCCCACAGAATTTATTTATTAAAATATAATCATAAATCACTATAATATTAATAAACTTGATGTAATCTAACCTAACGTAACGAAACCTAACCAGAACTAACCTGACCCTTGTAATAAAGCAGTCATTTTGTGTTAAAAATGCGTCAGAATAAGTAAAATGACATATTTAAGAATTGAAAAATTGTAATTTTCATAAGAAAACATATTTTATATAACTATGGCAACACTGTTAGGATTCTCCTTCTTGCGTTTATAAAACGGTTGTCATTCCTGTCGTTTCTTGTTGTTTCATGGTATATAATGGCGGAAAATGGCGGCGATTTTTAAAAATAAGACATATTTTAAATTGCAATTACATGAAAAGTAACGCCCGCCCCCAATAAAAAATTATTGTACAATTATCAGTAAGTGAAACAGAATTCATTGGTATAAATTTCATATCCGTAATCCGTCTACCCATTCAGTAAACTAGAACCATATATATATATATATATATATATATATATATATATATATATATATATATATATATATATATATATATGAATTATATGCAAACAATCTACCTACTTGTTTTGGTAATGAAACCTGTATGGCCTTCCACTTTGAAGGCACTAGATGGCGCCCGGTATTTAAAATAAAATACCTAGAACGCCGAAAACAAGAGGCAATAATTGCTGCTTTCTACTTTAACAAAAGTATGAAAATAATGTGTAAATAATATACGAAATTAATATTCACACCTCCGTCTCTCCTACCATTCGTAGACCGGTTTCTGCATTATTGCGTCATCAGTACGACTTTATAGGAAAGACGAAGATGAGAACATTCCTTTCGTATATCTGAGGCCGCGATGCAGCCAAAAAGTCATTCAAAGACTGGTGCAATCTGAATTATATGCAAACAATCTACCTACTTGTTTTGGTAATGAAACCTGTATGGCCTTCCACTTTGAAGGCACTAGATGGCGCCCGGTATTTAAAATAAAATACCTAGAACGCCGAAAACAAGAGGCAATAATTGCTGCTTTCTACTTTAACAAAAGTATGAAAATAATGTGTAAATAATATACGAAATTAATATTCACACCTCCGTCTCTCCTACCATTCGTAGACCGGTTTCTGCATTATTGCGTCATCAGTACGACTTTATAGGAAAGACGAAGATGAGAACATTCCTTTCGTATATCTGAGGCCGCGATGCAGCCAAAAAGTCATTCAAAGACTGGTGCAATCTGAATTATATGCAAACAATCTACCTACTTGTTTTGGTAATGAAACCTGTATGGCCTTCCACTTTGAAGGCACTAGATGGCGCCCGGTATTTAAAATAAAATACCTAGAACGCCGAAAACAAGAGGCAATAATTGCTGCTTTCTACTTTAACAAAAGTATGAAAATAATGTGTAAATAATATACGAAATTAATATTCACACCTCCGTCTCTCCTACCATTCGTAGACCGGTTTCTGCATTATTGCGTCATCAGTACGACTTTATAGGAAAGACGAAGATGAGAACATTCCTTTCGTATATCTGAGGCCGCGATGCAGCCAAAAAGTCATTCAAAGACTGGTGCAATCTGAATTATATGCAAACAATCTACCTACTTGTTTTGGTAATGAAACCTGTATGGCCTTCCACTTTGAAGGCACTAGATGGCGCCCGGTATTTAAAATAAAATACCTAGAACGCCGAAAACAAGAGGCAATAATTGCTGCTTTCTACTTTAACAAAAGTATGAAAATAATGTGTAAATAATATACGAAATTAATATTCACACCTCCGTCTCTCCTACCATTCGTAGACCGGTTTCTGCATTATTGCGTCATCAGTACGACTTTATAGGAAAGACGAAGATGAGAACATTCCTTTCGTATATCTGAGGCCGCGATGCAGCCAAAAAGTCATTCAAAGACTGGTGCAATCTGAATTATATGCAAACAATCTACCTACTTGTTTTGGTAATGAAACCAAAGTGGAAGGCCATACAGGTTTCATTACCAAAACAAGTAGGTAGATTGTTTGCATATAATTCAGATTGCACCAGTCTTTGAATGACTTTTTGGCTGCATCGCGGCCTCAGATATACGAAAGGAATGTTCTCATCTTCGTCTTTCCTATAAAGTCGTACTGATGACGCAATAATGCAGAAACCGGTCTACGAATGGTAGGAGAGACGGAGGTGTGAATATTAATTTCGTATATTATTTACACATTATTTTCATACTTTTGTTAAAGTAGAAAGCAGCAATTATTGCCTCTTGTTTTCGGCGTTCTAGGTATTTTATTTTAAATACCGGGCGCCATCTAGTGCCTTCAAAGTGGAAGGCCATACAGGTTTCATTACCAAAACAAGTAGGTAGATTGTTTGCATATAATTCAGATTGCACCAGTCTTTGAATGACTTTTTGGCTGCATCGCGGCCTCAGATATACGAAAGGAATGTTCTCATCTTCGTCTTTCCTATAAAGTCGTACTGATGACGCAATAATGCAGAAACCGGTCTACGAATGGTAGGAGAGACGGAGGTGTGAATATTAATTTCGTATATTATTTACACATTATTTTCATACTTTTGTTAAAGTAGAAAGCAGCAATTATTGCCTCTTGTTTTCGGCGTTCTAGGTATTTTATTTTAAATACCGGGCGCCATCTAGTGCCTTCAAAGTGGAAGGCCATACAGGTTTCATTACCAAAACAAGTAGGTAGATTGTTTGCATATAATTCAGATTGCACCAGTCTTTGAATGACTTTTTGGCTGCATCGCGGCCTCAGATATACGAAAGGAATGTTCTCATCTTCGTCTTTCCTATAAAGTCGTACTGATGACGCAATAATGCAGAAACCGGTCTACGAATGGTAGGAGAGACGGAGGTGTGAATATTAATTTCGTATATTATTTACACATTATTTTCATACTTTTGTTAAAGTAGAAAGCAGCAATTATTGCCTCTTGTTTTCGGCGTTCTAGGTATTTTATTTTAAATACCGGGCGCCATCTAGTGCCTTCAAAGTGGAAGGCCATACAGGTTTCATTACCAAAACAAGTAGGTAGATTGTTTGCATATAATTCAGATTGCACCAGTCTTTGAATGACTTTTTGGCTGCATCGCGGCCTCAGATATACGAAAGGAATGTTCTCATCTTCGTCTTTCCTATAAAGTCGTACTGATGACGCAATAATGCAGAAACCGGTCTACGAATGGTAGGAGAGACGGAGGTGTGAATATTAATTTCGTATATTATTTACATATATATATATATATATATATATATATATATATATATATATATATATATATATATATATATATATATATATATATATATATATATATATATATATATATATATATATATATATATATATATTTCTTTCTTTCTTTCTCCCCTTCCTTATACCCTTTCAGGTGTCGGATTTGGGTTTAATTTAGCTACATATTCACCCATCTCTTCCATTCTTTTCGGTCCTGTGCTATTAGTTTCATTTCTTCTAGCGTTTTCTGTTTGATTTTTCCTGCTTCTACTATTTGCTGTATCCATTTTTTCTTCGGCCTGCCTTTTTTCTTTTTTGTAATATTCCTTGTTTCGTGAATTTTCCTTGCTAGTCTACTAGGTTTCATTCTCATCAGATGTCCATACCAGTTTAATTGCCTCTTTATTATTTTATTCATTATTGGTTCCTGTTTAGTTATCCCTCTTATTGTCTCATTTCTTATTCTATCCCATTTGGTCTTTCCGGCTATAGCACGTAAATGTCTCATCTCAATTGCATTTATCCTACTATTATGCTTTTTCTGTAAAGTCCAATTTTCGCTTGTATACAGTATCGTCGGTATCACAATCGTATTATATATTTTAATTTTTGTTTCGTGGGACAATTCTTTTTTCCTCAGAATTGGCGCTAGTGCGTAGTACAGTTTATTTGATTTTTTAGTTCTGTTTGTTATTTCGAGGTCTATTTTCCCATCATTGGTAATAATACTTCCAAGATAATCATATGCTGTAACTATTTCCAGTTGAGTATTTTTGCATTTTATAATTACTTCATTTTCTTCCTTTTCGCCGATGACCATTATTTTACTTTTCTCGATGTTTATTTCCATTTTTAATTTCTCTATTTCTTCTGTCCATATATTTATGAGTTTTTGCATTTTTGTCACGGAATCTGCTATAAGGACTATGCCATCCGCATACAATAGGGCTTCTATTTTTATTGGCTGTAATCTTTGGTATCCTATTGTTGTCTGTATTTGGTTCGTTCTTTCTCCAGTATTTCTAGTCAATTCATTCATGACTATTATGAATAGTAGCGGACTAAGACTGTCTCCTTGCTTGATACCTCTTTCCCAATTGAATTCTTCAGATCTTTCTCCTGCTATCTGTACACGTCCTTTTACTACTCCGTATATATTTTCAATTATTTTTATCAGTGTACTTGGTACTTTCATGTTCTGCAAGCATTTCCATATAATTTGTCTTTCTATAGAGTCGAATGCTGCTCTTAGATCTATGAATGCTAGAATGAGCTTTCCCCCCCGAGTCAATACTTCTTTCTATCATATTTCTAATGATGTAAATGTTATCGTTTGTCTGTCTTTCTGGTCTAAACGCTGCTTGTTCTTCTCCCAGTTCTTTTTCTACCTCTTGTCTTAGCCTCTTCTCTACTATTTTCGTGTATATTTTAAAACATACCGATGATAAACATATTGCTCTATAATTTTCACAGTTGACGTGTTCTCCCTTTTTGTATATTGGCACTATAAGGTTACTTTGCCAGTCTTTTGGGATTTGCTGCTTTTCCCATGCCTCTTTGTATATTTTCAACAACCAGTTTATCCCTTCTTCTCCCATGTACTTGACCATTTCCGGGTCTATGTCATCATCCCCTCCAGCTTTACCTATTTTTACGTTTGATACTTCCAATATTACTTCTTCTCTATTTATTTGCTCTAATTCTTTGTTCTCGTTATCTTGATATGTTTCATTTCTATCATCTATTATTGCATTTCTAAATTTGTTTTCATAGTATTCTTTCCATACTTTAGCTATTTGTTCTGGAGTTGTTTGGATTTGGTTTGTTGTATCCCTTACGGCTGTTATTTCTTTATGTTTTCCTTTCTTCATATGTCTGATTGTTGTCCAGAAGCTTCTATTATTTGTTACATAGTTTTGTTGTAATTCTTCTCCAAACTCTTCCCACGTTTTTTTTTTACTTGTTTTATGGTGTTTTTCGTCGGTCTTGACGGTCCAGTTAGCTGGGGCTCAGTCGATCGACAAGTTTAGTGGATTTGCGATTTGCGGTCGCTGGTTCGAGCCTCAGCTAGGTCATGAAATTTATGAAAGGCCAACGCCGTAGTATAAAACTCAATAGAGTCTACGGCTTGGTCTGGAATAAACTGGCGTCTGATCGGCCTATGGAGGAGCGGTACGGGAAGGGATAAGGGCTTCCGGCTTGGTGATACTCCTCCATAGATCCCTACCGAAGGGCGTTGACGCCTAAGAACGGTGTATACATACATGGTGTTTTTCGCTAATCCTCTCAGCCTTTTGTATTCTTCTTTATCTTCTTCCAGTTCGGTCTCAATGTATTTTTTCCATGCTATTTTCTTTTTCTTCACTGCTGTTTTAACTTCATTGTTCCACCATCTCGTTCTTTTATGGAGTTTGTTATGTTTTCTGATTCCACATATTTCTGTTGCTGTAGACTTTATGACTACTTTGAAGGCGTTCCATCTTTCTTCCAGTGTCCATGCCTCTTTTTGGTTTTCTAGTTGTCTTAATCTTCTATTTGTTTCTTTTTTGTAATGTTCTCGCACCTGTTCTAATTTGAGCTTATTTACTTTTACTCTTTGGTAATCTTTTCTTTCCACCTCCTTTATTTTTTCATCCTCGAGTTTTGCAGTAACCATCCTGTGCTCTGTAGCTAGTTCCGGTTCCTTTTCAGTTAAGACGTTATGTATTTTATCTTCTAGGTTTATCGTATAAACTATGTAATCTATCAACCTTTTCGCTCTTCTCTCTTCCGCCACGAACGTATATTTGTCTTCGATGTTTTGGTTTGTAAATGTGTTTCCTATTAGTAGGTCATTTGCTTGGCAGAAATCTAGCATTTTGACACCATTCCTGTTCAAACATTCCTCTCCGTATTTTCCAATGCATCCTAATCCTTTGTTGACATCCTTGCCCACTCTTGAATTCCAATCTCCTAAAATTATGATTTTCTCTCTCGATTCTCTTAATTTGTCTAGTGCTCTTTGGAGTTCATTGTAGAATTCTGTCATCGTTTCTTCATCTCTGCCTTCAGTTGGTCCATATAATTGTATGAATCCTATTTTGTCTTTTAGGTCCATTTGCATTGTTATAATTCTAGATGATAATGTTTCATAGTGTGTTATTCTTGGTTCTAGTCTCTTATTTACTATTATACCAACTCCTTCTTTTGCTCTTTGTCCCTGCGGTACTCCTGAATAATAAAGACTATATTCCTCATTTAGATTTATGTGCCCTCCTCCTACCTTTTTTGTTTCACTTATTCCCATTATTTGGATACCCATTTTTTCCATTTCTTCAGTTATTTCTATTTCCTTTCCATTTAGAGAGGTCACGTTCCATGTTGCTATTCCTATTTGTTCTGATTCTTCATTTACAAAACTAGTATTTGATTTTCCATTATTGTTATTACTACTACTACTACTATTTATACTACCTATACTACCAATATTTCCACCACCCATCCTATTTCTATTATTATGTTTAACATTTGAACTCCTAAACCTAATCTTATCACTAATCGAGTCTATACTTTTATTTTCATTGTCCAGTGTATTCGTAATTTCCTTGTTTTCTGATCCTTGTCTGGCATCTACTTCGTCTCTTCTCTGTCGCTCTGCTAGTTTTTTGGACTCGCTACCTCCACTACCTTTTCCTCATTGTAGTTCCATCTCCATTCCATACCATCCACTGTAATTTTGTTGTACCCAATTTTCACTGTTTTTCCTTTATCTCTCATTTCCCTTGCTTTGTCTCTTAGAGATTTCATTTTTTCTCTCTCTTTTTTTGTAAGGTCCTCTGTTATCCATATTTTCTTGGGTTCAACATTCTTTAGTTTGTTCCTATTTCGTAGAATAGCTGTTTTTTCTGTTTCGTTTCCTAGTTCTATTAAGCATGTTCTTATTCCAATCTTACATGCTCTTTTAATATTAATATTTACACCTAAATGTTTTCCAATCATATTTGTTGCTCTTTCTTTCAGTGTTGCTGAATCGTCAGTAACATTTTCTAACCCACTAATAATTAAATTATTTTTCCTTTTGTCTTTGTCCATTATTTCTATTGTTCGTTGGAGTTCTTTTATATCTTCTGTTATCTTTTTATTTTCTTTTTTAAACAATTCATTTTCTTCTATCAAATCTTGTCTTTCCTTAGTCCATTCATTTTTCATTTTTTGGATTTCTAGTTTTATAATATTTATTTCTTCATTATTTTGTTTTATTTCTTCTTTTAGTTCTTTTATATCACTTCTGGTCTTCTTATTTTCTTCCTTCATTTCTGTTTTTAAGTTATTTATTTCTGTTTTAATCTCCTGCTTCAGTTCTGCTAATATGTTCTTTATTTCATCCATTTCTTGCTTTTCCTTATCGTCTTTTTGGGGTGGTGTTCTTATTGTTGACTTACTTTTCTTAAATGCTTCCTCTTTGTCAAACGAATTATCATGCTCCGGTTTGCTCCTTTTATTGTTCATTCGAGTGGGATTATACCCGTAACCTTATTTTGTTTAAAGTTGGCGTCAGGCAGTGTCTTCCACCCTATCCGTTCAGAAAAAAACACTACCTACCTACTTTAATTTAATTTATCTTCCACCTGATTAAATTTTCCAAAGCCGTCCCTGACTTTTATATTTAATTTTGCTAAACGGCTGGTCTTAATCTATTCTCGACAAGTTTTTTGTTCCTGATTTATTTTATTTAGTTTTTGATTATAATATGCTTAAATATTAGGTACTGGATTTTTGATTTTATGAATATTAATCTAGGCATGCATTAACTTACAGTTTTTCTGAAGGCTTTTGCGTTGTGTCGTACACTGCACTTTCCTTTAACTATTAATCTTACTTTTAATATTTCATTATTTGTTTATACCACTTAATTTTTGATTTTTATGAGAGCTAAATTTTTCACGTTGTTCACTTTCGATTTCCAGGACCGGCCTCCCATATATATATATATATATATATATATATATATATATATATATATATATATATATATATATATATATTTACGGCCAGCTATCAAAGTGAGACCTCACCGATTACCCTACCAAATGAGGACACCATTAAATAGACATAATACGTGAGTCGCATTCAGATTTATATAATGTTTGAATAATATCGAAAGTGTTTTTCACCAATATACTCCGAAAATATTATTAGAGAAGAAGTTTTTTTTTTGGAATATATTGTTACCATGTGAGGACCAACTAAAGAACTATCAAAGAGAGGACCGCATGAGTTTTTACCTGAAATGTAACCAAGTGAGGTCCTCGATGGATATACAGCGCGCTAAGTGAGACCCACCAAATAATGTAAGTGGGGTAAATCTATTTTTAGAACAACTACATAATATTGAGATATTATATTCGTGTTATCGTGTTTAGTTTTTAATGTGAAGTTAGGAAATTGCAATTGAAACAAATTTTAAATAAAATAAGAAGTCTGAGGCGACTTAAATTTGCAGGTAAGTTGTTTCTATTTTATTAGAGTATTTTTATTTTATTCTTTTTATAAAAATTAATCTTTTTCTTTTAAAGGATGTGTTTTAAATTTCTCTAAAAAATTAAACTATAGGTACTTGTAGCTCTAAATTTGATGGGTGGTGGTGGTGCAGTTGATATTAATTCTAAATGGGATCAAGTAGCTTTATTAGGTTCTACTTCCATTTTTGATTTGGCCTGCCTCGTCTTTTCTTCGTTGATCCTCCCATTTCCTCCGTCTGTTTTCGTATTTTTTGTGAATTATTCAGTTCTCGCTTGCATATATGTATTATTATCGTTAATGTTGTATATTCTCTCATTTTATTTATTTATTTATTTATTTATTTATATATATTTACGAGCAAAGCTCATTACAATAAAACATTACAGAAGATATGAAGAACTAACAAAATATTACAAATATACGTGAAATACAATAAGATACAATAAACACTACGACAATAAAGCAAGTCAAAAAGTAAAAATAACAGGTACACATTTTAAAGTTTAACATTTTAAAGTAATACCCGGTGAAAAACCGAATAAGTTATTTAACCTCTGAAAAAAATAATTGAGAGAAAAACAACTATTGTTTGTTTTAAATTCTTCAATATTCATGATTTGCTTAATTTAATATTGGTTAATGACTTTTACATTCACTGAAATAATTTAAGAAAATGTAATAGGCTGAATTGGCCATTTTGATGATTTTGAAAGTAAGCACGTCTTGTTTGTTGAATTGGAGAATCCTTTTAGAAATAAAAAAATAGTGGGTATTAATCAGCTGTGCAGTCATAATTAGTTGTAATTGTATAGATCTTATTCACAAACGAGAATAAACTTATTTTTAACCTTAAAAAAATAAAATTGTTTTGTGTGTTGTGTAAAAATGAATTAATTGTTTTGATATAACCGAAAACTGGAGCTGTGCCAACACTTCTTCCATATTTCATCTACTGTCCATGTCCATCGTCTGCCCTCCTTTCCCCTTCTTTGGAATTCGTTAGTCATCATTTTTGTTATGTTTCTTGACTTTCTTTTATTTGGAAATAATACCAAATTATATTTATCGTATATAAAATCCCTAAACATGTCGATTTTTATTTTTAAATTGCACTTTTTTGGCATATATGAGCACGTAAAGGTTGGAATAAATTCATTTTCTCGAGAATGAACGACTTTGGGAAAAAATCCGGAAACAGGTCAATTTTTTTTTAAATTACGACTTTTTGGTATATATATCATACTAGTGACGTCACCCATCTGGGCGTGATGACGTCATCGATGATTTTTTTAAATGAGAATAGGGGTCGTGTGATAGCTCATTTGAAAGGTCATTCAATTCTATATTAAGTAATATAAACATTAACATAATTATTTATACAGGTTGTCCAAAAAAAATTTTTTTTATTAAATTTATTAACATAAAAAGAAGAATGTATGTAATTTATTTAATTTAAAATACATTTTACTGCTCTCAGAAAACAGAAAAAAATGTTTATTTGAAAAATAAATCATGGCTTTTTGCTTAAATTAAATGTTCAAACTGTCACGAGGCTGGTGGGTGGCTGCTTGAATATTGAATTTAAGCAAAAAAACAATATTTAATTGCCAAATAAGCATTTTTTCCTATATTCTGATAGCAGTAAAACGTATTTTGAATTAAATAAATTCCACACATTCTTCTTTTTATCAATAAATTTAATTTAAAAAAAATGTTTTTGGACACACTGTATAAATAATTATGTTAAAATTTATATTACTGAATAGAGAATTAAATTACCATTTCAAATGAGCTATCACACGATCCCTATTTCATTTAAAAAAATCATCGATTACGTCCTCACGGCGAGATGGGTGACGTCACTAGTATATTATATATCCCAAAAAGTCGTAATTTAAAAATAAAAATTGATCTGTTTCAGGATTTTTTTCCAAAATCGTCTATTCTCAAAAAAATGAATTTATTCCAACCTTTACGTGCTCACTGTATATTTATATCATACTAGTGACATCCTTAGTGTGACCAACTAGCCCGAAAAATCCGGGACATGGCCCGAATTATGAAGTCGTGTCCCGGCGTCCCGGACCAGACTTCCGGGCCATCCGAATTTTTAATGTTTTGGTAAAATTTTATTTTGAAATATTCTTCTAAGAATTCATATCAAATTGAATTGGTAGGACAAAAACAGTCGACAATATCGAGAGTGTAATATTAAGACTAATGCTCGGGGTGAGGCTTATAGATAAAAAAACAAATAAAATGGATTAGAAACAAAACCAAAGTAAAACACGCAGGAGAACATGCTGCCAAATTAAAATATAGCTTCACAGGACACAATGCCCGACTGAAGGATAAAAGGTGGAATCATGAAATACAACAATGGAGACCGTGGTTAGGAAGAAGAAGCAAAGGAATGCCACAAATGAGATGGGCTGATGACATAAAGAACTTTGGAGGACACAACTGGAAACATGTGGCGCAAACTAGACAACACTGGATTGAATTGGGGGAGGCCTATGTTTAAAGTTGGATTTCTGAAGGCTGAAGAAGAAGAAGAATATTAATACCACGTCCAAAACGCTGCATATCGTGGTATTTGGTATTGTAGTTCTACAAAAACTCAAACTGTGAACTTTTTTTTCGTTTCTGTATTTAAATTATCGTCATTATCATTACAACCAATTATTGTGGCTTAAATCCATTAAAAATATCATTGTCAACATAAAAATATTTAGTAAATAAAATGATGCTATTATTAAAGTCCTATATTAATAAATGGCCCGATTTTTATTGAAAAGTCCCGGATTTCAAGTATTTTTTCCAGCCGTGTCCCGAATTTGACTAAATAGGAGTTGGTCACACTAGACATCCTCCATCTGGGCGTGATGACGTAATAGATATTTTTTAAATGAGAATAGGGGTCGAATGATAGTTTATTTAAAATGTGTTTAAATGCTCCTTTCAAGAATATAAACATTACCATAATTATTTATACAGGTTGGTCAAAAAAAGTAATTTTTAAATTAAATTAATTCTCACGAGGAGAATGTATGTAATTTATTTAATTCAAAATATTTTACATTACATGTCAGAAAACAGAAAAAATATTTTTCTATGGATGCTATACAATGTGTAACTTCTCTCACTACTTACATACATTCAAAACGAACAATTTCTCAGGCAGTGAGTAAAGTCGGCCATTGGAGTGAGAAATATTTTTTCTCACGGGTACACCGCCGGTTTACATACATAGGATCGCCATTTCCATGGTAACATGCCTAATACAAACACAATTATTTTGTCAAATAAAATGTGTTCAAACTTGTCAAAACTTATGAAAAATTACCTTTTAAGACCATTCAACTGTGAATTATAATTTTAGATAAATAAAGTATATAAATATTAAGAATATTAAATACCTATGTGTATATATGTATTTTATTTCAATTTAGGCATATAATATACCTAAAAGCACCTAAATTATTTAATTTTGAAATTAGAGCTCTTGACAAAAACGCATCCATAGAAAAAGTACAGTGTACAACACGAGAAAAAATGACATATTTCTCTCTCGCTTGATTTGCGGCCAAAAAACTTCTGCGCTCGTGAGAAATATGACTTTTTTCTCTCTTGTTGTACAATATACTATTATATGACAAATACACATTGCTTCTCGCTTAAATTGGAGGTTCAAACTACCAAGAGGCAGGTGGGTGGCATATTTAACATTGAATTGAAGCGAAAATTAATGTTTATTTGTCATATAAATATTATTTTATGTTTTCTGACAGCAGTACAATGGATTTTGAATTAACTAAATTACATATATTCTTCTTTGTGTGAATTTAAAAATTATGGAAAATTATTTTAAATATAAAGATAATTAAATACCCTTTCAAATGTAATGTGGGTGACAGATTTAATATTGAATTTAAGCGAAGAACAATATTTATTTATCATATAAACATTTTCCCTGTTTTCGGAGAACATTAAAATTTATTTTGAATTAAATAAATTATATACATTCTCCTTTTTTTCCCAATTAATTTCTTGCAAAAAAAATTTTGGGCACTCTGAATAAATAATTATGTCAATGTTTATATTAGTGAAGAGAGCATTGAATAACCTTTCGAATGAGCTATGACACGATCCCTATTCTCATTTAAAAAAAATCATCGATTAAGTCATCACGCTCAGATGGATGACGTCACTAGTATGATATATATGCCAAAAAATTATAATTTAAAAATAAAAATCGACTTGTTTCGGGATTTATCTCCAGAGTCGCCCATTCTCGAGAAAATGAATTTATTCCAACTCAAACGTCCTCACTATATTAATGATTTGAAACTTTCCTTTTGAGGTTAGTTTGGTATATTGGAATATAAAATAACAAAAATGCATTTATTATAATATATTGCCTGTTTCGCAATAAAGTTTAATAACATATTAATAAAATATTGTAAATGACCTAAAATCATACACTTTCTTTTTATACAGGGTGTTTCATTGGGAAACGGAAATACTTTAATAGTGAACAGAGGTCACCGAGGCCATTCTAGGTATACTAAATGTTTTGCCCTACCGACTTTTATATCCGAGTTACAGGGTGTTTTATCGATTTTGCTCATTTCTTTCCTAAGCCATAACTTTAGAACCACCCTGTATATTTTTTTAATATTTGGTACACATATGTCTCATTCAAAACCCAAACGACAGGAATACTAATCACAAGAAAAATCCAGGTCCGGATAAACAAAAAATTATAAAGTAATTGTGACCTTAAAAAAACACCCTGTATATTGAAATTTTGAAAATATGTTTGCATATTTGAAAAGAGCACAAAAAACTAAGTCTAATGGTGTGCTGCGATTTTTCGGCCAGACAATTTTTTGACTTTAATTTTTAAATTATATTGAATTTTTTAAGAACTCAACATTAAAAAGCAGGTATTATTATTAACTTTTAATTATAAATTATTAAAGTTATTGAATAAATACTCATTTTAAAATGAACCAAGACTTATTTACCACATTGGAAAGACCCAATTATTAATCACAAGAAAAATCCAGGTCCGGATTAACAAAAAAACATAGAGTAATCGTGACCTTGAGACAACACCCTGTATATTGGCATTTTTAAAATTTGTTTGCACATTTGAAAAGACCACAAAAGTCCGAGTTTATCGGTACACTTTGATTTTTGTGCAAAAATTTATTAACATTAATTTTGTAATTAAATATATTCAAATTTTTAAGAACCCTGAAATTAATAAGCAGGATTTTAAAGCACTTTTAATAATAAATCATTCAAGTTAATAAATAAATACTAATTTTAAAAATAATCAGTTATTATTTACTGCGTTAGAAGGACTCACTTACTAATAACAAGAAAATCCAGGTCCGTATTAACAACAAAATGCAAAGTAATTGTGACCTTGAAAAAACACCCTGTACATTGAAATTTTTAAAATACGTTTGCACCTGAAGAGAGCACGAAAAACAAGTTTAAGGTCCTGCTTTAATTTTTTGTGCAGACAATTTAATGACAATACCTTTGAAATTATATCGAAATTTTTATTGAGTTCCCAGAGTTATTAAAAATTTCGACATAATTTTAAAATTAAATTCATTAAATTATCTGGCCAACAAATTTAGCAAACGATTAAACTTAGTTTTTTGTGCTCTTTTCATACATATGTGCAAACGCATTTTGAAAATTTGAATATACAGGGTGTTGTTTCAAGGTTACAATTAACTGATATTGTTTTGTTAATCCGGACCTGGATTTTTGTTGTGATTTGTAAGTGGGTCGTTCGAATGTCGTAAATAAGTATTGATTATTTTTAAAATGGGTATTTATTTAATAACTTTAATAATTTATTGTTAAAAGTGCTTTAAAAATCTGCTTTTTAATTTCAGTGTTCTTAAAAGTATCAATATATTTAATTTCAAAATTAAAGTAATTAAATTTCCTCCACAAAAAATTAAAGCAAACCTATAAACTCAGATTTTTGTGTTGTTTTCAAATGTGCAAACAAATTTTAAAAATGTCAATATAGAGGGTGCTCTTTCAAGGTCACAATTACTTTATGTTTTTTTGTTAATCCGGACCTGGATTTTTCTTGTGATTAATAATTGGGTCGTTCCAATGTGGTAAATAAGTATTGATTAATTTTAAAGTAAGTATTTATTCAATAGCTTTAATAATTTATAATTAAAAGTTAATAATATCTGCTTTTTAAAGAGTTCTTAAAACATTCAATGTAATTTCAAAATTAAAGTCATAAAATTGTCTGGCCGAAAAATTGAAGCAAACGGTTAGACTTAGTTTTTTGTGCTCTTGTCAAACATGCAAACCGATTTTCAGAATTTTAATATACAGGGTGTTGTTTTAAGGTCACAATTACTTTATAATTTTTTGTTAATCCGGACTTGGATTTTTCTTGTGATTAGTATGTTGGTCGTTTGGGATTTGGATGAGGCACATGTGTACCAAATATCAAAAAAATATACAGGGTGGTTCTAAAGTTACGGCTTAAGAAAGTAATTGGCAAAATCGATAAAACACCCTGTAAGTCGGTTATAAAAGTCGGTAGGGCAAAAAATGTAGTATACCTAGAACCGCCTCGGTGACCTCTATTCACAATTAAAGTATTTCCGTTTCCCAATGAAACACCCTGTATAAATATTTGGTTTAAATCCTACTGCCAAAATTATGAACATTTTTGCCTGAATAAAACATTATTCCGGTCATTAGGATACTATTAAGGCGTTTTTGATTGTGGCATTAAATGATGCGAATTAATAAATATTTTCATAAATATAAATATTTCTGTCTTAAAAAAATTAGAATAAACTATAAACAATAATTTACTCTTAGCCTTAAAACAATTAAAAGCAATCAATTAAATTACAAAATTAAGAAAATTCACTTTTCTGGAAAAACCTAGTAATATCGACGTGAATATTTAATATTTATACATCTATTATACGAGGAATAATAATAGCACTTCTTGTACCTAAATAAACAGGTAGGTACGCCTAAGGAATGTAGATTTACCTCTCTTATAACTAAAACAGATTATAGAAGGTGGTCTAGAAACAAAAAAAAATAATTCTTCTATTTTCTAAAATGTATTCAATGTTTTGTATAAAGTATTTCGTTTTAGGAAAAAGACAATATTATAAATCCAATCAAAGTAATTTAAAAGAAAAAACAAATTTTGGAACCTTGGAACAATTTGCAGAAAGAAAAAGCTCTAACGTATTTTAGGAATCATGTTCAACAGAAAATTGCTGCAAAAAAATGAATGTTTGATGTTGAAAGAAGATAACACGGAACTTTATTCAAATAAAACATGGGAGAAAATAAAAATATTTATTGTAAAAACCTACAACAAAAAATGAATTTCAATTCCTAATATAACTTTTTGTCCAATAAAACATGTAAAGAAATTTTATTATTAATAAAGATAACAAAAAATACATTTTGATTATTGTTTTAGAGTAGTTTTAATAAATAAAGTATTGAAACATAATATTTTGTGTATCACTAGGATAAATGATATTCTTTCTTTCTTTCACTTACTACTCCTGTAAGGCCCTTTTCAGGGCGTAGGAGGGACCGCCGGATTTACACCTCCCAAGCACGGAGATGAAAGTGAAAACTGAAAAAATAACGAAAGATGACGATTTTCAAGGCTCAAAAACATTAAATATAAAACATAATTTGTGAAATTACGAAGTACCTAAATTACAAGTTCAAACCTTATTCTATCAGTTCTTGATAAGCCTTTTGGACTTATTTCATTTTGAAACATTGTTTTTTAGTTGTTAATGCCCGTCTCTCCATAAGAAACCTTCCTCATTAACAATTAAAAAAATATGTTTTAGAATAAAACATTGCTAAAATTCTTATCGAGACCTGATAGAACAAGGTTTGAATTTGAATTTATGTACTTTATGATTACAAAACTGATATTTTTACTTGTGTTTTTGAGCCTTTAAAATTGTCAACTTTAGAGAAAAATTACAAAATACCTTTTTGTTTAGAATGATCTAAAAAATCTCATATACTATCTGCCCGGGTCGAAATTTTTTTTAAACTCATAAGAAAATGTCATTTTTTAATTATTAATCAATTAAAAAGTTAGAACAAGATGAGATCGGACAACCCTTGTTTTTTTTAATTGTTAACATGCTAAATTACATATCCAATAATTTTTATCCATTAAAGAGATCGGTGCAAATCGACCTCTACTCGGATCCTCTACACTCTACCTACTATTAAATTATAATAATAATAGTCTCCCGTTTTATACCGCTCACGTGGCTTTGGGAGTATAGCAGGGTAGTCTGCTATATCTAGGTCCTACGGTATACAAGGAAGGTAAGAGGGCCAGTGCTACGCTTCAACCGCCTACTATTACCCCTGGTTTTAACCAAGGTACTCATTTTATTCAAGCTGAGCCGACCTGAGGCCTATAAACATTTTTAAAAATGTCTAGTTGTTCTTGCTGGCGCGCGGTAGGATTTGAACTCCGGCCTACCAGCACACGAGTGAAGCACACTACCGCTTAGCTACGCCGGCCCTTAAATTAAATGAATATTTTTAATAGAAAATACATATTTAGTATACCAATTTTTTTGCAATAATTTGCCAACAAGAATCAAACAATTTTTGTTAATACAAATAAATATGTTATTCTGAAGCTATTTTCTTGTGGCATTTTTACAATTTTAACTATTTATAATGGGAAATATGATACACACAATATTATTAAAAAATGATTTTTATTAACGTTTCGATGCCCAAACCGGGTGCCGTTGTCAAAATACAAAATACTACTAACATAAACAAAAATGCTGTTGTTAGTAAAAAAATTCTTCTAATAATTTATTTAATTTGACTCATTTATATCATTTATTTAACAAATAAATATAGATATTATATTTTACGTATACTGTTTCAAAATTTAGATCTAAAAATATTGACCTACATAATATTATATTTTTAAGGTGCTAATAAATTGTGGTCTCTGATTTCTATATTCTCGAAATATTAACCTCAACATCTTAAACGTATCAATCAAATTATATAAATTTACTAAATACTGAACCCACGCTCGACAACGATGGCAAATATGTCAGAGAAACAAAAAGTTTTCTTAGCTGTAACTACGAAATAGTAAGTGAGTACAAAATATCAAACAAATAACGCTGCTCAGTATTTTCCATATCATCAAATCTATAAATAGACATTTTTATTTACACAAAATACCATAAATATAACACTAATAATATACTAACTGCCAAGCTAGGACCAGCGAAAATATATGACAAATTTCTGGTCCTCACTTGTTCCGATGTATATTTTAACATGGGCCACAAAGCGAATTGTTAATAAATATACTCCAGAAAAGACGCCGACAGCGGCCGAATTGAGAACTACGATATACGTATTTTAACGTATAACCAACAAAACGAGACCCAATTTTTTTCTTGTAAAAAATAATTCTACAACGATTGTCAATGCCAAATAATGATTTTACACACCGGTACCAAGTGAGGACCATATATCGGTCCTCACTTGGTCGCGGTCCTCACTTCAACCGCAATTTCGCCATGAAACTGGCTCACTTGGTACTATAGACGTAAATATATATATATATATATATATATATATATATATATATATATATATATATATATATATATATATATATATATATATATTTACTCCCAGCGTATGAAGTGAGCCACATATCAAAAGAAACTGCGGTTGAAGTGAAGTCCTGTACAAAGTGAGGTCCAGTATACGGACCTCACTTAGTCAATCAATGTAAGACTTTTTCGTAGACATATACTGATTACAAACACTGTTTTTTTACAAAAAAAAGTGGGACCTCACTTTGTATGGTCCACATCAATTTTTAGTTCAGAGATTTTCCGCATAGAGGCGCTGACTTTGGCGTATATTTTCTAACCATGTATATTCTATGCCCTGTTGAATAACTTATGATACACATAGTGAGGACCATACAACTGGCAACATCTGTTCAACCAATCTTTAAAACAGTGGATCGTCAATCGTCGCATAAATTCAAACAGTACAAAAATGTTTAATACTTTAATCCTTTTTGAGAGCGTAGGCGCAAAATTTCGGTCGAGTTCTTTTTAAACGCATTTATTTTTTTCGAATCCTGAGATAACTAATAGGTATTTTTAAAAAATTTAAACCCAAAATAGAAGACTACATTATTCCCGAGGGCAGAAAGTCCCTTATAATGAACAAAAAGTTTCTTTTGTAATATATATTTAAAATTAAAAATAAGACTATTTTTTTTCACCCCTGTGACTTATTAAAATAAATATTATAGAAGTTCTCAAGGACTTTCGACCATGGATAATACAGTAATATTTCTTTCTGCGTTTAAATTTTATAAAAATACTTAAGGTTTTCTCAGTATTCGAAAAAAATGAACGCATTTAAAAATAATTCGAGCGAAATTTTTGCGCATATGCTTTCAGAAAGGCTTAAAATACTATAAATTTTTGTAATCAGTATTTCAATAGTTATTTATGATATAAGTGTTAAAAGTACACGTTTAAGGCACGCATGTGAAAGTTTGCAGAATGAGCGACAGCGAGTTCTGCAATTCACATGAGTGCCTTAAAAATGCACTTTTTAACACGCATGTCATGCAATATTTTTTCTACAAACGTAATTACAGGACAATATCTACAAAAACTTTTACTTGAACTTGACTGACATTCCATTTTTATATTTTTTTAACATTACATCAAAATTGCCTATACGATCAATACGAATTGCAGTGCCATAAAAATTTTAAAGCACTAGTGCCTTAAAGCAGCGCCGGATAAAGGGGCGGGCGAGCAGGGCGACCGCCCGGGGCGCCAGAATTTGGGGGCGCCAAATTTTGAGAGACGCTGATATATAAATATAATATTTACCCCCCTCCGTGGCTCAGTGGTAAGAGCGCCTGCCTTTGGATCGAAAAAATCCGAAAGGTTGTGGGTTCGAATCTCACCAGGGTCGGAAATTTTTCATTTATTATAAATTAATAAATGAATATAGTTTCTGTCCTCGTGGGATCGGTTCTCACCGGAGGGACCGCAGACGTTCGGATACAATTAGCGTCTCTTTGCAAAGACAATGACGTCGGCATTGCAAAGTAACAAGCCACTTACTCAACACACACACTACTTACACATGACACTAGGTACCTAACTGTTCAAAATTACCGTACCTACCATGCCAATGGCCATTAGTTGTCGAGGCATTAGCTAAACAAAAAAAAATATAATATTTTTTACATTCACTATTTTTTTGGACTTTAAAGATTTCTTTGGGCTAAGATTACTCCTAAGACAATTAACATTAAATAATTGTAACAATAAGAAAACTATTTCTAACTCACAAAAATTCTCTAATAAAAATAATGCAACCTAAAAATTGTTATGGCTTTTAAAGGTCATTTGTCAGGTAATACCTATCACTTTTATGGTATTACAATGTTATACATACATACTTAAAATACACGAAGATCAGATTTACGAAGTATCAACAAATTTATGAATAGTCAGTGATATTATTATACTGCTGCTTGTCATTATAGCCTCAATGGTTAAATAGTTTTGTCTTCCTGTTCTGTAAACTTTGCTTTATCAACATTGTCGTGTGTCCGTGGGTGTGTAATTTGAAATAAAAAAAAACAAACCAGGTATATCTATATGAATTAGAATTGACAAGTTCTTTTTCATAATATGAATATATAGAAATTTATTTCGAATACTTTGTACGCGTTAAGATGTTTCACTTTTTGCATAAAAACGGCACGAACGAGGTATGAAAAAAAGGAATAATAGATTTTTGTATATATCATAAATTGAACGAGTAATTCCAAAATGATTTGTTATTTGAAATATCTCAGTGGCGTACTATGTTTTTCTTTAAAAAAATTCACACCATTTCAACAGTAGATATAAAATTATTAATTTTATGTCAAAAAATGCGCAATAATTACCTCTTAAAACACATCAAATTTCATTTGCATATCTGAACCGGTTTTAGAACAATAAAGAAATCGTCAGTTTGTAAAAAAATGTCAACACCCCATATCTCGGAAACGAAGTATTTGCTGACATACGCTTATAGAGCAAATTGTCATTATTGTTTCATATAGAATTACCCTTTAAAGTTTGTCGCATTTATTTAGAAACATCCTGTTTTTTCTTGACCACCCTGGATTTCCATAGTTTTTCCTGTATTATTTCACTTGACCGTTATTTTCAGTTCTTTCTGTTTTTCCAGTCCTGCAGGTTTCTTTTCTAATATTGCTTCGTCCATTTTATCTCTAAAAGATTTTCGGGGTCTGTCTCTCTTCCTTCTTCCTATCGGGCTCCAATCTGTTATTCTGTTTATCAACGATTTTGGTCTGCTCTTCTGCCATGTCCATACCAGGTTAATCTCTTTTGTTCTATGTTGTCTATTATCCCTTGAATTCATTACCATTATTTTCTTAATCTCTATGTTATTTATTCTATCCCTTCTACAGCTTCTACTTAGGCCGCGTTCAGAGTGGACGAGCAAAGAGCAAAGCGGAGAAATCAAACTCATACTGGGAAATGGAGGTACACAGAGTGCTAGCAAAGAGCAAAGCGGCGAAACCAAACAAGTTTGATTTCTCCGCTCGCACTCTTTGGTCCATGTTGTGAGACCGCTCCCGTCTGAAAAAAATGTTGATTCGGTTTCTTTGTCAATTCCTATTCAAAAATGTCCCCTTTAAACAAATCTGAAGAGCACCGGGCGGAATTTTTGGGCAGAAATTGTTTAAACAATTTTATCTACTGTGTTATATTATGTGTAAGTTTTTAGTTTGTGAAAACTGTCATTCTAGATAGCAGTGCGTGAAGTGTTTAAAGTGAGCGTGAAGTAACAATGTATTTTAAATGGGACTTACTTTTTCGCACTGTAACACACTTTCATATAATCAAATATCCTTAACTTTGGCGTTGTCATGGTGATGACATAATGAGCAATAAATTACGACAAAAGTTTTTACAGTTTTGTGGTTTGAAAGAAGTTAGAATTTTTAAATATCAAAGTTCTAAAAATTGTAGAATAGAAATGAATTCCAGTGACGAAGAGTTACAGTTTTTTTATTTGTTTATGGTAGAGTAGATAAAATATTGTATGAAACTGTGCGTGAAGTACTTTTTGCGAACTTACGCGATGTATAGCACTCGCGCCGCTGTCGCTCGTGCTCTAAATATCGCGTGCGTCCGCAAAAAGCATACTTCACGAACTGTTTCATAGATAACTATTTTTAAGCAAATACAAAAGATCACGTTTTTTGCTCCGGAACATATATTTTTAGGTTTTTGGGTTATTCTAAACAAAAAAGGTAATATCTTGTAATTTTTCCCAAAAATTAATAGTGTTCGAGTTATAGGCGATTTAAAATCTGAAAAATGCGAAAATACGCATTTTCGAGGCTTAAAAATTCATATTTCAATTAGTATTTTTGAGGTTGCCAGATACTTAAATTGATGATTAAACATTCAGCTTCGATTCTGAAGAGTGATCGCGTCTAACCTTAATTTATACAGTTGTTTTTTAATTGTTAAATATGCGTGTTTATCCGATATTTTTGCCGGTGCGGCGCGCTCTATTTCAAAAATCTCCTATTTCCTCCGAAAATTATTTTTTCTAGATTTTTTGGGACATTCCAAATAAAATAAGTTTCTTGACATTTTTCTCAAAAGTTAATAGTTTTAAAGTTATAAGTTAATAAAAAACTCATTTTTGGATTTTAAATCGCTTATAACTTTAAAACTGTTAACTTTTGAGTAAAATGTCAAGAAACTTATTTTATTTAGAAAATCCCAAAAAATCTAGAAAAAATAATTTTCGGAGGAAAATAGGAGATTTTTGAAATAGAGCGCGCAAAAAAATCGGATAAACACGCATATTTAACAATTAAAAAGCATCGGTATAAATTAAGGTTAGACGCGATCACTCTTCAGAGTCTTGAAGCTCAATGTTTAAACTTCAATTTAAGTATCTGGCAACCTCAAAAATACTAATTTAAATATGAGTTTTTAGGCCTCAAAAATGCGTATTTTCGCATTTTTCAGATTTTAAATTGCCTATAACTCGAAAACTATCAATTTTTGAGAATATTTACAAGATACCTTTGTTGTTTAAAATGACCCACAAAACTTAAAAATATATGTTCTAGAGCAAAAAACGTGATGTTTTGTATTTGTTAAAAAAAAATTGTTTAAACAATTTCTGCCCAAAAATTCCGCCCGGCACCCTTCAGATTTGTTTAAAGGAAATTTTAAAATATTTTTAAATAGGAATCCACAAAGAGACCGAATCGGAAATTTTTTCAGACGGGAGCGGTCTCACTACATGGACTACTGTGAGAGTAAAGTATCCATACTGCCGAGTGGAAAAGAACTAAACTCTCGTCTAGCGTAACTACCCGCTATTAGCACTTCTTTGCTCTTTGCTCTTTGCTCGTCCACTCTGAACGTGCACTTTTTGCCCTTTGCTCTTTGCTCGTTGCTCTTTGCTCTTTGCTCTTTGCTCGTCCACTCTGAACGCGGCCTTAGGTATTCGATCTCTGTTGCTCTTATTTTGCATTTGGTTTTCGTATTTTTTATTCAATTTTCACACCCATTATTCAGAATACTTTTTGTCATGGTGTTATATTATATTCTTCTTTTTGTTTTTATACTGATGTTCTTATCCCACAGTACCGGGTTTAATTTTAGTATGCAGCATATTGTTTGTCCTAGTAATTCGATACCTAAAACCATAGCTTGGTTCTATAGGTATCGAGTCATAGAGATAATAAAAAGCTCATGAGATAATAAAAAAAAATAATGAATGATTTTATTTGAATTTGCATAGATGATTGTAAGGCCAAGGATATCACAACGGCTCTAAAAGGAAGAGAAAAAATAAAGATGTACAAGCTCGCGTTTGCAAAGAATATCCGCATGCTATTTTATGCCACTCCCTCAATTTAGTTATTGGGGATGCAGCTATATCTTGCGCACAATCAACATGTTTTTGGTCTTGTAGAAGATTTATACACATTAAATGATATAAATGGGTCAGATTAAATAAATTATTACACGAATTTTTTACTAAGCAACAACATTTTTGTTTAATTTAGCAGTATTTTGTATTTTGACAACGACACCCGATTTGGGCGTCGAAACGATAATAAAATTATTTTTTTCAATTTAATTGTGGCTTATTTTCCATCTAAATAGTTATTTATACACATTTTTTACTGGTTGTTGATAATGTGCATTTATCTTTTACCTCGCTTCTTCGTCGATTGAACTTAAAATGTGCTCGCTATGCTATGCCCTATGTTGGATAAGTTATAAGTAATAACTATCCTACTATTTTTTAAATAAATATATTTTTACATAGTTCTTTATGGTAAAATTTTGATTTTTTCCTATTTTTTTATATTTGCAGTAAATTTGTATATTCTTATATGAAGGGGCGCCAAATTTTATTTTGCCAGGGGCGCTCAGCACCCTAAAACCGGCCCTGCCTTAAAGTAGCATTTTTAACGCACGTATGGAGTTCTAAAAATTGCATTTTTAACACGGTTGTAGAAAAAAGCCTTTAAATGAGGTGTCACATGGTGTACTTACTTTCCTATTTAAAAAAATCAAAGTTGTGCCTGTCACCTGAAGAAGAACTCTCCACTCGAACGCTCACTGTCCACGCTGCGCTCAAAAGCCACCTCCTGACCGCCCACGAGGGACGCAGGCTCGCCTGTCGTTGTACAATGGTTTCTAGGGAGACTGGTCGAGAGCAAAGCACGGACAGTACACGTAAATGTCTATGGAACCAACAACAATCCATCAAAACTTTCTTCTCTGTTGACTTTTAGCCTTCTGGACACCACCGTCCGGCATAACCAAGGAAAAACACCAGGACACGACATTTGCCCCAGTGTGTTTTTCGGACTGTTTGCTTTTACTGCCACACAAAACATTCACGACAAACCCTGAAGAGGACAAAATCCTAAACGGGGACACACATTGAACGCATTTCTTCTTAGCATTTTATCTAAACAAGCAAATCAAACAATGTAGTAGTAGTGAAGAAGAGGGATCGCGTAAAGTTCGAAACATTGACGCTATAATATACTATGATTATTTTAAAAATCGACCTATCCGAGCGTTTTTCTTATGTGCTAAAAATAAATAAGTTAATAAGGGGGGTAAAACTTATTCCAGCGAACTGTATTTGTAACAACCAAGGTAGGGATGGCGGTTGTTGAACAAAAAACCGGTTTTCGGTTATACCGGTTTTTTACTTACGGTTTAACCTGGCGGTTATAACTGGTCAAAAAAAGCGGTTGTTCCAAAAACCATTTTTCGGTTTTTTTAATCAGAAGCAAATACTCGATAGGTTATAATGTTAATATAATGTTATATGTTACATACATTTATATATTGCAATTCAGTTTGCTCAATTTTCCTCCCGAAAAATTCCCCAACCAATTCAACCTATAAAAATTTTCCCATGTGCTTTCAAATTACCCTAAAAATGGGCGAAAGTACCCCAATCTGGCATCTCTGATTCGTCGCTTGTTGTAGACGGCGTCGGTGTATATTGCGTTGTCAATTGGGATATTCCCAAAACTCCCAAAAGTGATGATCCTACCGATCTACCGACATGTCCCTAGGATCTATCGAGTTTAAAAAAATATCCAAATGACATATTTTACTTAAGAGGAAACAGTAGCGATCAACAGGTAGCGAAAACGCGTTCCAAGATTGCGGCTGTAATTTTGAATATTTTTTCGAGATATGTGGCACACGTATTCGTAATATAATAAAGAATGGCGGTACAGAGCCCAATTTAAAAAATATATTAATATGTGGAAATTACTCTGTAATTAAATACAATATTAAAAAAACGAGCCTGTACCGCCACTAAGAAGAACAAAAAAATACACTTTCTTCAAATAAACTTTTTTATCCGATGCCTAGATTTTATGTCATTTTGGAACTACTAAAATTTTTTATTTCATTAGTGGGGGGGCTGATTAAAAATAGGAATATTGAATCGGTTTTTGCGGCAGAATTACGAGCTATTTATGAGCTCTTGAAATTATATAGTTTCGATTTTTGAGCTCATCCCCTTCACCCCCAAACAACCCTTTAATTGATTTAATTTAAGAGAAAGATGCTGAGAAAACTTAAAATATATCGTATTGCGGATATAATTCCTATAGCTTATATACTCTAAGAATAAACTATTAAATCAAGAGCATTTCGATTATTAAGCTACAACCCCTTCGCAAGAAAACCACCCTATCTTCCCGGCTTAAGAGAAAGTTGTACTTAAAATGCGTTAAAACTAATTATTTGGCGACTACATATCATTTAATAATTTATAAGCTTCCAAATTACGCGCATTTAGATCAGTAAATTGCAATTTATTTTGTATAGTGCAGTCACTGAAGGTAAAAATCAACGATTACCTTCAATTTCGGTGAACCTTCATCGATATTTACGAAAATTGGTCACTGGTTAGAGGATACGTCAAGAAACAAAGGTGACATGGTACCGCCTTGCGCCTTTACCCTGAGGGTGGATACCGCCCCTTCTCGGGGGTGAAAATTATTTTATAAAAAATAACTGCACAAATCAATAAAAGAACAAATTAAAGGCAAAATTTATTATATAAAGTTAATAAAATAAGTCAATACTTTTTAAGTTATTAAAGATCAAAGATTTTAATTATTTGTGAAAAAAATGCATGTTTTGAAGAGGTTTTTTGTAAATCACTGAAAAACTGTAAGTTTTTACAAAAAAATTTAATAGTAGTTTAATTCGTATAGCTTATATTCTAAGAATAAACTCTTAAATCACACGCCTTTCGATTACTGAACTACAACCCCTTCGCAAGAAAACCATCCCATATTCCCGGCTTAAGAGAGGGTTGTACTTAAAATAATTTAAATTAATTATCTGTCGACTATATATTGTTTAATAATTTATGAGCTCGCAAAATATACGCATCTCAATTATTGAATTGCCATTTTCTTTCTATAGTGCAGTCACTGAAGGTAAAAATCAACTATGACCTTCGATTTCGGCAAATCTCCATTCATTTTCACGAAAATTGGTGAGCGGATTTTGATACTATAAACTTTTTCTGGATCTTATGTTTGATAGGTATTTCTAAGTACTTTGACAAGTATTTAGTACCTAAGTGTTATCAAATGCATCACTTTCCCGTTATTTAAGCTTGAACCCTTAGATTTGAACAGTCGCGGAAAAAAATATACATTTAATTACCAATAACTTACTTTAAATTAACATTAAAGGGTTTTTCAAGTAAGCAATTTATTAAATTTTTTATTAGCTTCAATTTTAGTGATGAAAACTTTTTTGCAAAAACTTACAGTTCTTGAGTCATTTATGAAAAATAGCTCTAAAGCATGCATTTTCTTTCCAAAAATTAAAATATTTGATCTTTAATAACTCAAAAAGTATTGATTTATTTTAATCACATTATATAACAAATTTTGCTTACAATTTGTCCCTCTCTCGATTTAAGGGGTTATTTTTAATAAAGTAATTTTCACTACCGAGAAGGGGTGACATATACCCCAGGCTAAAACCCCAAGTTGTTATTGTCAATTCGTGAAAATAAATGGAGATTTACCGAAATCGAAGGTAATAGTTGATTTTTACCTTCAGTGACTGCACTATAGAAAGAAAATGGAAATTCAATAATTGAGATGCGTATATTTTGCAAGCTCATAAATTATTAAACGATATGTAGTCGCCAAATAATTAATTTAAATTATTTTAAGAACAACTCTCTCTTAAGCCGGGAATATTGGATGGGTTTCTTGCGAAGGGGTTGTAGCTCTATAATCGAAAGGCGCGTGATTTAAGAGTTTATTCTTAGAATATAAGATATACGAATTAAACTACTATTAACATTTTTGTAAAAACTTACACTTTTTCAGTGATTTACAAAAAACCTCTTCAAAACATGCATTTTTTCACAAATAATTAAAATCTTTGATCTTTAATAACTTAAAAGTATTGACTTATTTTATTAACTTTATATAATAAATTTTGCTTTTAATTTGTTCTTTTATTGATTTTTGCAGTCATTTTTTATAAAATAATTTTCACCCCCGAGAAGCGGCGGTATCCACCCTCAGGGTAAAGGCGCAAGGTGGTACCATGTCACCTTTGTTTCTTGACGTATCCTCTAACCACTGACCAATTTTCGTGAAAATCTATGAAGGTTTACCGAAATTGAAGGTAATCGTTGATTTTTACCTTCAGTGACTGCACTATACAAAATAAATTGCAATTTACTGATCTAAATGCGCGTAATTTGGAAGCTTATAAATTATTAAATGATATGTAGTCGCCAAATAATTAGTTTAATGCATTTTAAGTACAACTTTCTCTTAAGCCGGGAAGATTGGCCATGAGCCGATGGGTAGAGGGGATTTGACAGCTTTCGCCAGCGCTGTTAGTGGCAGTTTTGTGCATTTATCTGATAAATTTAAATGACGCGCCATTGGTAGAGGAGAGGGGATTTGACGGTTTTCTCCAGTGCTGTTAGTGCAGCGTTGCCACATTTAGTAGATTTCTACTTTTTTGGTAGATTTTTGATATTTTTTAAAAAAATCTAGTAGGCAATATTTTTTAGTAGATTTTTGGTGTATTTCAACATTTCCTTATGACAAAAATAAAATTTGCTTTTTAATAGTATTTACCCCATTTCTAAATTAATTTTTAGACATTTTGTTACAATTTCCCAATGTCATTACCGAAAATAAGATTCAGGGGTGGGATTCTGTGTACAATCGCTAACACCGCCGACCGCTTTCTATCAATGTCAATATATTTGAATTTTTAGTTTTAATTCAAATATTTTCTTGTTTTACTAAGTGTCACTTCAGCATCAACTAGCAAAACTAGAAAATAATTCAATTAAAGCTAAAAATTCAAATATTTTCACGACAATTGACATCGATAGAAAGCGAAGTGTAGATATCTACAGTGCACGGAATCTAGCCCCAGGACGTAGATGATGAATATTAAACAGAAATGAAACTGGATTCTGGTGTAACAAACTTGTAGATTTCAAGTAGCAGTGCAATCAGTACCTATTTCAGGTGTTATTGAAAAGTTCTGGCATTCGGTGAGCCTGTTAGAAGCTAACGATGGAAAACTAAAATATCTAAATATTAAAATTATAATATATGTAACTTTGCAAAACAACAAATGTTGTGTTTGCGTGTTTCTAATGTAACATGCAAAATAATTGTTTGAAGAATATGATCCAGACATGCAGATGTTAAAATCAGTGGATGACAAAATATTATTACAAATATTAAATATAAAACTGATAAAAATTAATAATAGTTGGTCATTTTTTCCCCAGTTAAAATATAAAAAAGTTTGGTTTTTGTTTACAAACAGTCATATTAATTTCTAGTTAAACTCCCTCTGTGGCTCAGTGGTAAGAGCGCCTACCTTTGGATCGAAAGGACCGAATGGTCGTGAGTTCGAATCTCACCAGGGTAGAGAATTTTTCTTTTATTATAAATTAATAAATGAAAATAGTTTCTATCCTTGTGGGATCGGTACCCACCGGAGGGACCGCAGACGTTCGGATACAATTAGCGTCTCTGCAAAGACAATGACATCGACTTTGCAAAGTAACAAGACACTTACTAAACACACACACTACACATAACACTAGCTACCTAATTGGTAAAATCCACTGTACCATCACCATGCCAATGCCCATTAGTTGTCGAGGCATTAGCTAAATAAAAAAATTTCTAGTTAGTCAGCTGTTATTTTTATTATAGAAAGTTCTAAATTATATACAAATATATTAATAATAAAGTTTTATAGTATATCGTATTTTAGTTTTTGATAAGTAGATTTTAGTAAGCTAAACTTACAGTAGATTTTCTAAATAAAATGTGGCAACGCTGTGTTAGTGGCAGTTGGCAGTTTTGTTTTGTGCATTTGATGAACTTTATAAACTGAAATGGCGGATAATATGGATTTTTCAAAAAAGAAAACAGGATATTGCAGCTGTTGTATTGATTCATGTAAAAATACTGAATATAACAGTACTGGATGCATTTATTATATTCGGAAACATTGCGTACATGTCCTGCATCAACTAAATCCTTTCCTTTTTTGGTGTTGCTGATTGAAATTGGATATCATGGGAAATAAGACTTGAATCCAGTATAATGTTTAATATCCATTTTGATAGAATTCAAACAAATTACAATTCATACAAATTACAAATTTTAATAAGCAAATCAGTAAGCACACAAAAATAAACAGAGGTAACATTTAAAATGTTAAATAATTCATTTAAACTTATTCTTTTTCACAATGGTCTCTTGCGTAATCAGTCATCCAGTCGCACGAACTTATATATTAAATATTAAAATTATAATGAATAAAATAAAAAAACATAATTAATTTTACTATTAATTCTGTGTATTCATTTAGTAATCAGGTTACAATAATATTTCAGTTCATAATTTGTGTCTTTCTAGATAAGTATCTATTTTTCTCGTTTTGTATATTTCACATACATAAATTTTATCAGAAAAGTATAAGTTTCAAACCGCGAGATTGCGCTACCGTCGAAACTCACAGCCAATAGGGTGGTTTTCTTGCGAAGGGGTTGTAGCTCAATAATCGAAATGCTCTTGATTTAATAGTTTATTCTTAGAGTATATAAGCTATAGGAATTATATCAGCAATACGATATATTTTAAGTTTTCTCAGCATCTTTCTCTTAAGTTAAATCAATTAAAGGGTTGTTTGTGTTTGGGGGTGAAGGGGATGAGCTCAAAAATCGAAACTATATAATTTCAAGAGTTCATAAATAGCTCGTAATTCTGCCTCAAAAACCGATTCAATATTCTTATTTTTAAGTAGTGGGGGGGCTGACTCAGCCCCCCCACTAGGGTATTAAATTCCTGCTCAGTGGAACGAGCTCAAAATTTTTAGTTTGCGGAATATGAGAGCTCATAAATAGCTCATAAATTAGGGCTATTTGTTTTTTAATTTTTGCAAGTTGGGGGGGGGGGCAGCTCAACACGGGTCAAAATCTAGGCATCTGATAAAAAGTTTATTTGAAGAAAGTGTATTTTTTTGTTCTTCTTAATGGCGGTACAGACTCGTTTTTTTAATATTGTATTTATTTACAGAGTAATTTCCACATATTAATATATTTTTCAAATTGGGCTCTGTACCGCCATTCTTTATTATATTACAAATACGTGTGCCAAATATCTCGAAAAAATATTCAAAATTACAGCCTCAATCTTGGAACGCGTTTTGGCTACCTGTTGATCGCTACTGTATCACCTTAAAAATAAATTCGATAAACCAATTCATCATTTATTGCCATCAAAAAATTTCAGTAGGTAGTATTTTTTAACACGTTTGTATAATACCTTTCATTTCCTAAGAATTATGTATTATTTAAAAATTACATAATGGAGATTCCTAATCGTATTTCGGTATTCACATTTCATACAAGAGTCTCAAAGTACTCAAGTATAAACAATTTTTAGATGATTTTGGGAATATCGATTTCAAGCAGATCACTTACCTTTTTATGTAAATATTCATGTGTTTCATTAAAGCTGATGTGACACTTTCGTCCAGTTCTTTATTAGTAAATAAAAGTTGAATTATGGTTGTTTGGGTTAATAATTACTTCGCATATTATTTTATAATACATATAGTAGGGGAGCAAAGTATGCTAAATGTGCAGTCACTCGAGCGCTTTGGGGACCTATTGGGTTGTGATTATTAGGTTCTAAAACCAAAAAAGTTAAGTAAAATTTTCCATTTTAGTGGGGACTTTCCATATTTTAATTTAATTTCCCATTTCCAACACCCGTTTTCTCCGATTATAGCGCCACCTATCCGTAATTAGAAAAAAACGTTTCGAATAAAAGTTGCTTATTTTTACGCAAAGAATCCAAATCTGAAATAAAAAAAAGGAGTTCCTATATAAGATTTTAAAGTAACCCCCCCCCCCCCCCCCACCTCCGTGGGGGTCGTGTTTGGTACCATTCGATAAACTTCAGAAAAAATATTCAGAAATTGTAGTGTATTACCTATAAGAAGTTACCGTTAAGCCGGGTCCAGACTATGTAACAAAACATGTTAAATAACAAAGTTTTGTAACTTGTTACAAAATTTTAAATAAACAAGTTTTAAAACACAGTGTTGTATAACATTTTTCTGGTTATATAGCATGTTTTATGTTATCCAACAGATGTCGGTAAACATCAAAGAAAGTTATAAAACCGCACCGCGACTGATCTACACCTAAAACATGTTATTGAAACATTTCTCTGGCATAGTACCTACGCGAGCAGCAACCGTTGGAGTCATATCGCCTTGTTCATTCTGGAGTGATTGTGCTAGATTTTTCTTTGCTCTGTTCACGTAGGGTTATTTACGCGATGAAATTGTCGAAAGAACTGACTACTCATTTAATTGAGCTATTTCGTAAGTAACGAGTATTATGGGATTGCTATGGGATGAGCTACATTTATTGATTTAAAAAACAAATAAAAAACACGATGAATAGACTGAAATAGAAGTGAAAATAGATACAGAAACTGTAGTTAAAACTAATGCACGTACGCCTATAACTCAAGCCAACAAAAGAAAAGCAGTACGCGGAACCTTAACAGCAAATCGGTGCAAATCAACTCTAAATTTGACATAAATACTATTCTCTACAGAGCAGAGTGTTCAGACATAAAACCTGTAACATTCACTTCATTCGCTACACAGATGCAGACTGCTTCATCAGCTACTCAAACAAACACTCAATCATACAATATATCTGAGCCTTTTTATTCCGTCCACTACACCTACATCCGCTACTCCTCCAGCTACACCAATTCAAACAGACAGTGACACTCAATCATGAACAGGTGAAGACGATAATACTGAGGAATTAAATTTTACAGAAA
Organism: Diabrotica virgifera virgifera; assembly: GCF_917563875.1. Lineage (NCBI taxonomy): Eukaryota > Metazoa > Arthropoda > Insecta > Coleoptera > Chrysomelidae > Diabrotica > Diabrotica virgifera. The sequence continues at coordinate 74,545,593 of NC_065445.1, read as the reverse complement.
TGTTATACTTCCTCTCTGAAACAATGAGTAAAAAGTTTAAAAAATATACTTTGCTAATAATATAACTGTTAATCTTTCTCTTACTGGAATTGCATCTCGAAATGTCTTTCCTGCCTATTTTATGTCCGATTTCATTTATAAGAAATTCAAAATCAGAACTTTCTATTCTTAAGAAGTTTTTAAAACTGCCATCACATTTAATGTCTCCTGTCGATGGGTCTATGTTATCTCTTTCCAGATCAGCTAAAAGAGCTGTACCACTACCTATATTTTGCTCGAGCTGCTAATGAAGGACACATCCAAAATATTAATTTAACACGCCGGTGTCGCCTCCACAATATTACACAAGCTGCTGTTGCTATGAAGAGATCCTCCATACTTATATGACGCAATTTTATATACTACCTAACCTACCAGCTATCCATCTAAAATGCTGCAAAATTTATGCGCATGTTGTTGTTTTGTTTTTTGTTATATAGTCTGGATACTCATGCTATATTATAACAAGTTACATAACAAAGTTGTACAACAAATTTGTTGTACAACTTTGTTATTAGCATGTTTTGTTACATAGTCTAGACCCGGCTTTAAAAGTTCCCCGTTTCAGGAAAAAATATTGTCTAAGAGCGATAGCCTAGTGACCTAGTGGGTAGACCTCGGATCTCGGATTCGTAAAGCAGAGGTTTCGATTTCAAATCCGGGGTGTGGATCTCCGATTTTTTTATTTATTGTTACTGCATTCATGTCTGTAGACAATGTTGCAATCTATTATGAGCACAATAAAAAAATATAGTAATAAAATAATAGATAAATATTTCAAAAAAAAACAAGAAAAAAAATACAATCACTGGAAGCGAAACTAAACAATACGGAAGAAATATAACCACTGGATTCGGAACTGGATATGGAACTGGATAATATTAGAAAACTGATATTATAATAAGTAAACACTACGAGCCTAGTAGGCCCATGGCTTGATGTACTATTCTTTTCCACTCCCTTTTGTCAGTCGCTTTTGTTTCCCAGTTCCTTAAGTTAATTCTTCTCATATCTTCTCTAACTCCATTACTCCATCGTGACCTCGGTCTTCCTCTTCGTCTTTTCCCTGCCAATGCACTAGATAGTACCATTCTGGGAATTCTAGATGGAATCATCCTCTGCACATGGCCCAACCATCTAAGTCTTTGCGCCTTAATTACTGCTAGTATGTTAGGATCTTGATAGAGCTCAGTTAGTTCCTTATTTGTTCTTCTTACCCATTGTCCATTTAAGTTTTTCCCACCGAAGATTTTGCGCAGTATTTTCCTCTCCCAAACTAATAACAACTCTTGATGTTTTTTGTTGTGACCCATGTTTCAGAAGCATACGTTACTATCGGCCTTATTACGGTCTTGTAAGTTCTTAGTTTTGCTCTTCGTGATATATGTTTACTTCTTAACAACCTATTAAAAGCAAATATAGCGCGGTTGCCCGACATAATTCTCTTTTGTATTTTTTCTTCACAGTTAGGATCTCTTGTGAAGACAGTTCCTAAGTACTCAAATCTCCCAACTTCTTCGAATTTATACTGTGTTCCTTTCGCTGTTGTCATTGTTATGTATTGCCCCCGAACGAATTGCTTATTTGTTCATTCCATATACTTTGTTTTTGCTTCATTTATATACAATCCTTTGGTTGCTGCCCTCTCCTCGAGTTTCATGAGTGTTTCTATAAGTTCTATTTTGCTCCTAGCCAAGATTACCAAATCGTCTGCGAATGCCAAGCACTGATGTTTTTTGTGGTAGATCAGACCTGTTCTATTAATGTTTGCTTCCTGTATAACCTTTTCTAGTAATATGCTAAACATTATAGACGATAATGGATCACCCTGTCGCAGTCCTGGTTTGACCTCAAAGCTTTCTGTTATAGTATTGTTTATCTTGACTTTATCATACTGATATATCATACTGATATTGTTTAAAAACACTAATAATATTGATATAAAATGTTAATCAATTTTATTTATTGTTATAAGAATCAAAGGTAAATGTGATTAGGCGAATGAAGCCTTAGGTTTCGCAGTCAATATCCCAACCACACACACATGTTGCAATCTATTTCAATACGGTTTATAGTACAAACTATACATTTAATATCAAAATAGTGGGATATATTTTTTTAGTTGAGGACACTTGGTCACATTGCATTGTTTTAGGATAAGGTGAAATATCTTCAATAAATGGAAAAAAGCATGTATGTCATATATTATAATACTTTCTATACTCTTAATATGTAGTCTCGTATAAATTTGTAGTGACATGATTTTAAGTATAAGAACAAGAAGCTTGCAACAATTTTCAGAGAAAATAGAAAACTAAAACTATTTTACAATGATTATTCGAAATAAAACATATGCACATATTCACTGTATTTGCCATCTAGTGGAATAACTGTAAAATTAAGTCAGTAAAAAAGGTACATTAAGTTTAATTAAATTAAGTAAATCATCTTGTATACTAAAATTAAGGTTGGAAAATTGTCGTTTCAAAATGAAAATCGACAGGGGCAACAGTACCTATACTAAAATACACTCTGTATATATAATTATGTCAATGTTAGTAATACCGGATAGAGAATTGAATATCCTTTCAAATGAGCTAGCACACGCCCCTCTTCCCTATTTAAAAATAAGGGGTGGGGGAAATGGAAGGGAGGGGGTTGACAAATGACAGATATGTATGTACCGTAAAAACTGTGTTCCCCTTAGATCAAAAGTCGGGCTTTTATATTTATATGTTAAGTTCAATATAAATTTCACATAACTGAACTATCACTGTATCCTCCATTTTGATTATTATTGTTCTCAACTAACGCTATTTTCAAAATTCTTGCTTTCCTATCCATCTTTAACGTAAATTATTAAAAAATATAAAACTATTTCTTTATTAACGCTAGTCTCCGATAAGGCTACCGTGATTTAATGCTGAGTTACTAAAATGTTATAAAATTAACAAACAGTACGAGCAAGAACAAAGAGTCCACATCCTTCTTATAACTACAAGTGACTGAAACATCGAAACAATAATAATTCTTACTGTGTTATACAGAAAAAGGCAGTAGAAACGATTAATCTCATATTTATCGACAACACTGTATGGTCCTCACTTGATGAGCTGTAAGGAAATATACACGTAAAGTTGTCCTCACTTTGTGCGCATAACGAAAAAGTATATACAGTCTCACTTTAATAGCTGCGTATAATGGCCTCACTTGGGTGGCAATATACTTGAACAATACGGGGCACATATACGTAATTTTTTTTGTGTATACTGGTCATTTTTTAATTGCTATTTACTTGTCAAGGTCACTATGAAGGTTTCAACTCTTCATAGTGACCTTGACAAGTAAATAGCAATTAAAAAATGACCAGTATACACAAAAAAAATTACGTATATGTGCCCCGTATTGTTCAAGTATATTGCCACCCAAGTGAGGCCATTATACGCAGCTATTAAAGTGAGACTGTATATACTTTTTCGTTATGCGCACAAAGTGAGGACAACTTTACGTGTATATTTCCTTACAGCTCATCAAGTGAGGACCATACAGTGTTGTCGATAAATATGAGATTAATCGTTTCTACTGCCTTTTTCTGTATAACACAGTAAGAATTATTATTGTTTCGATGTTTCAGTCACTTGTAGTTATAAGAAGATGTGGACTCTTTGTTCTTGCTCGTACTGTTTGTTAATTTTATAACATTTTAGTACCTCAGCATTAAATCACGGTAGCCTTATCGGAGACTAGCGTTAATAAAGAAATAGTTTTATATTTTTTAATAATTTACGTTAAAGATGGATAGGAAAGCAAGAATTTTGAAAATAGCGTTAGTTGAGAACAATAATAATCAAAATGGAGGACACAGTGATAGTTCAGTTATGTGAAATTTATATTGAACTTAAAATATAAATACAAAAGCCCGACTTTTGATCTAAGGGGAACACAGTTTTTACGGTACATACATATCTGTCATTTGTCAACCCCCTCCCTTCCATTTCCCCCACCCCTTATTTTTAAATAGGGAAGAGGGGCGTGTGCTAGCTCATTTGAAAGGATATTCAATTCTCTATCCAGTATTATTAACATTGACATAATTATCTATACAGAGTGTATTTTAGTATAGGTACTGTTGCCCCTGTCGATTTTCATTTTGAAATGAAAATTTTAGAACCTTAATTTTAGTATACAAGTTGATTTACTTAATTTAATTAAACTTAATGTACCTTTTTTACTGACTTAATTTTACAGTTATTCCACTAGATGGCAAATACAGTGAATATTTGCATATGTTTTATTTCGAATAATCATTTTAAAATAGTTTTAGTTTTCTATTTTCTCTGAAAATTGTTGCAAGCTTCTTGTTCTTATACTTAAAATCATGTCACTACAAATTTATACGAGACTACATATTAAGAGTATAGAAAGTATTATAATATATGACATACATGCTTTTTTCCATTTATTGAAGATATTTCACCTTATCCTGAAACAATGCAATGTGACCAAGTGTCCTCAACTAAAAAAATATATCCCACTATTTTGATATTAAATGTATATTTTGTACTATAAACCGTATTGAAATAGATTGCAACATGTGTGCGTGGTTGGGATATTGACTGCGAAACCCAAGGCTTCATTCGCCTAATCATATTTACCTTTGATTCTTATAACAATAAATAAAATTGATTAACATTTTATATCAATATTATTAGTGTTTTTAAACAATATCAGTATGATATATCAGTATGATAAAGTCAAGATAAACAATACTATAACAGAAAGCTTTGAGGTCAAACAAGGACTGCGACAGGGTGATCCATTATCGCCTATAATGTTTAGCATATTACTAGAAAAGGTTATACAGGAATCAAACATTAATAGAACAGGTCTGATTTACCACAAAAAACATCAGTGCTTGGCATTCGCAGACGATTTGGTAATCTTGAGGAGAGGGCAGCAACCAAAGGATTGTATATAAATGAAGCAAAAACAAAGTATATGGAATGGACAAATAAGCAATTCGTTCGGGGGCAATACATAACAATGACAACAGCGAAGGGAACACAGTATAAATTCGAAGAAGTTGAGAGATTTGAGTACTTAACAACTGTCTTCACAAGAGATCCTAACTGTGAAGAAAAAATACAAAAGAGAATTATGTCGGACAACCGCGCTATATTTGCTTTTAATGGGTTGTTAAGAAGTAAACATATATCACGAAGAGCAAAACTAAGAACTTACAAGACCGTAATAAGGCCGATAGTAACGTATGCTTCTGAAACATGGGTCACAACAAAAAACATCAAGAGTTGTTATTAGTTTGGGAGAGGAAAATGCTGCGCAAAATCTTCGGTGGGAAAAACTTAAATGGACAATGGGTAAGAAGAACAAATAAGGAACTAACTGAGCTCTATCAAGATCCTAACATACTAGCAGTAATTAAGGCGCAAAGACTTAGATGGTTGGGCCATGTGCAGAGGATGATTCCATCTAGAATTCCCAGAATGGTACTATCTAGTGCATTGGCAGGGAAAAGACGAAGAGGAAGACCGAGGTCACGATGGAGTAATGGAGTTAGAGAAGATATGAGAAGAATTAACTTAAGGAACTGGGAAACAAAAGCGACTGACAAAAGGGAGTGGAAAAGAATAGTACATCAAGCCATGGGCCTACTAGGCTCGTAGTGCTTACATATTATAATATCAGTTTTCTAATATTATCCAGTTCCATATCCAGTTCCGAATCCAGTGGTTATATTTCTTCCGTATTGTTTAGTTTCGCTTCCAGTGATTGTATTTTTTTTCTTGTTTTTTTTTTGAAATATTTATTTATTATTTTATTACTATATTTTTTAATTGTGCTCATAATAGATTGCAACATTGTCTACAGACATGAATGCAGTAACTATAAATAAAAAAATCGGAGATCCACACCCCGGATTTGAAATCGAAACCTCTGCTTTACGAATCCGAGATCCGAGGTCTACCCACTAGGTCACTAGGCTATCGCTCTTAGACAACATTTTTTCCTGAAACGGGGAACTTTTAAAGCCGGGTCTAGACTATGTAACAAAACATGCTAATAACAAAGTTGTACAACAAATTTGTTGTACAACTTTGTTATGTAACTTGTTAATAGCATGAGTATCCAGACTATATAACAAAAAACAAAACAACAACATGAGCATAAAGTTTGCAGCATTTTAGATGGATAGCTGGTGGGTTAGGTAGTATATAAAATTGCGTCATATAAGTATGGAGGATCACTTCATAGCAACAGCAGCTTGTATAATATTGTGGAGGCGACACCGGCGGCGTGTTAAATTAATATTTTGGATGTGTCCTTCATTAGCAGCTCGAGCAAAATATAGGTAGTGGTACAGCTCTTTTAGCTGATCTGGAAAGAGATAACATAGACCCATCGACAGGAGACATTAAATGTGATGGCAGTTTTAAAAACTTCTTAAGAATAGAAAGTTCTGATTTTGAATTTCTTATAAATGAAATCGGCCATAAAATAGGCAGGAAAGACATTTCGAGATGCAATTCCAGTAAGAGAAAGATTAACAGTTATATTATTAGCAAAGTATTTATTTTTTAAACTTTTTACTCATTGTTTCAGAGAGGAAGTATAACATTTCTGTAGAATTTAATTCCTCAGTATTATCGTCTTCACCTGTTCATGATTGAGTGTCACTGTCTGTTTGAATTGGTGTAGCTGGAGAAGTAGCGGATGTAGGTGTAGTGGACGGAATAGAAAGGCTCAGATATATTGTATGATTGAGTGCCTGTTTGAGTAGCTGATGAAGCAGTCTGCATCTGTGTAGCGAATGAAGTGAATGTTACAGGTTTTATGTCTGAACACTCTGCTCTGTAGAGAATAGTATTTATGTCAAATTTAGAGTTGATTTGCACCGATTTGCTGTTAAGGTTCCGCGTACTGCTTTTCTTTTGTTGGCTTGAGTTATAGGCGTACGTGCATTGCATTAGTTTTAACTACAGTTTCTGTATCTATTTTCACTTCCATTTCAGTCTATTCATCGTGTTTTTTATTTGTTTTTTAAATCAATAAATGTAGCTCATCCCATAGCAATCCCATAATACTCGTTACTTACGAAATAGCTCAATTAAATGAGTAATCAGTTCTTTCGACAATTTCATCGCGTAAATAACCCTACGTGAACAGAGCAAAGAAAAATCTAGCACAATCACTCCAGAATGAACAAGGCGATATGACTCCAACGGTTGCTGCTCGCGTAGGTACTATGCCAGAGAAATGTTTCAATAACATGTTTTTAGGTGTAGATCAGTCGCGGTGCGGTTTTATAACTTTCTTTGATGTTTACCGACATCTGTTGGATAACATAAAATATGCTATATAACCAGAAAAATGTTATACAACACTGTGTTTTAAAACTTGTTTATTTAAAATTTTGTAACAAGTTACAAAACTTTGTTATTTAACATGTTTTGTTACATAGTCTGGACCCGGCTTAACGGTAACTTCTTATAGGTAATACACTACAATTTCTGAATATTTTTTCTGAAATCTATCGAATGGTACCAAACACGACCCCACGGAGGTGGGGGGGGGGGGGGTTACTTCAAAATCTTAAATAGGAACTCCTTTTTTTTTATTTCAGATTTGGATTCTTTGCGTAAAAATAAGCAACTTTTATTCGAAACGTTTTTTCTAATTACGGATAGGTGGCGCTATAATCGGAGAAAACGGGTGTTGGAAATGGAAAATTAAATTAAAATATGGAAAGTCCCCACTAAAATGGAAAATTTTACTTAACTTTTTTGGTTTTAGAACCTAATAATCACAACCCAATAGGTCCCCAAAGCGCTCGAGTGACTGCACATTTAGCATACTTTGCTCCCCTACTATATATGTATTATAAATAATATGCGAAGTAATTATTAACCCAAACAACCATAATTCAACTTTTATTTACTAATAAAGAACTGGACGAAAGTGTCACATCAGCTTTTATGAAACACATGAATATTTACATAAAAAGGTAAGTGATCTGCTTGAAATCGATATTCCCAAAATCATCTAAAAATTGTTTATACTTGAGTACTTTGAGACTCTTGTATGAAATGTGAATACCGAAATACGATTAGGAATCTCCATTATGTAATTTTTAAATAATACATAATTCTTAGGAAATGAAAGGTATTATACAAACAGGGCCGGACTGGCTCATGAAAAAGGCGCCAACCCAAATTCTAAAAAAGGCGCCAACCTAATATCTAAACAAAGGCGATAGACCCCCCTCCTAAGATTTTACATCAAACTTTTGATGCAAAGTAAAACAATATTGCTCGTGAATTTTTTTAAGTTTAATTGTAATTTAACTCCATGAAGTAATTTACTATTTTTATTGGGAATAGTAAATTATATTAAGATGCCATAAAAATATAGCTTCAGTTTCCCAGTATCCCTTCTAGTCCGGAGACATTGGAGTAAGTCATCAGTGGTGGTGCAGCTGAAACAAACTATGAATGAATGAAATGATATGGAACATCATCAACTACATCAATATCAGTAGTGAAGGGAACAAAAGGCAAGTACTTAGCAAAGAAGAAAAGAAGAAGGAGGAAACTATAATCTTTGGAAGAAGAGGGTCTTCAGTTAGAAGATATCCGGTCAGGGGTAGGGACCTGACCAAGACGGATCTTCCAGGGGAGGCAACCTTGCAAAGGAGCTCCTCACTTGGGGAAAAACGATCTAGAGAGAAGGAGGAGAACTCCCACATAAGACTATGGTAAAAGCAATGGAGAAACGAGAGTTACAAATAATTTAGTGAGACTAATGTCGGACCATACAAACACGAAGGTCGAGATCAAGAATGATGTATAAACCTTGTGACCATGTGACCTTGTGACCTGAGTGTCACCGAAGACATGAAGAGCACTTTCAGACAAGTCACCCTCGGCAGAATTGAGAAACGAGATAGAAAGTGGAGAAAACCTGCGAGGAAGGAAGGACTAAGGAGGCGGCAAGCGTGTCCACACCGATGGACTTCGAAGGTTCTTCCCTGAAAAACTTAGTGAAAGAGAGATAGAAATGATCGCAACGGTCCCGAACTCAGGTGAAAGAGGCTTTGAAAAAATAAACGACATTATAAAGTCGAATGGGAAGAAAATATCTATATGCGGTCGACAAACCGGGAAGAGGGAATAAATCTGCAGGCGACTTATTCGTGGTCATAAAACAAGGACTTTCCGGTGAGGGAAAAAGGTACCACGACCTGATAAGGGAAAACCGGTAGTATGTGCAGGAGGTACATATAGCCCAGGAGAGGTGAAGTACCTTTAACTTAATACTATGACCACAATTACAAGAAAGGGTCAGGAGGACGAGAACAGAGGAAATCGTCAGACTATTTTCATGGTTCCTGTAGAGAAATGGGTGACGGGGATAAGAAACTACTGGCAATTCTTTTGAAATTGAGGGAAGACATGGAGACACTGGAGATCAGAGTAATTATATTATCATAGCTCCCATTACTCTTAATAATGGGGGGCTATAGAAGTAGGAACATCAGGCAAGTTCTGAAAGTAATCTTCATGGGTATGGACATCCTCCTCTCACTGAGGAGTATGAACGCGGGGACGCAGAAGTTGATTGTGAAGGGAGGTGGAAAATCCTACCCCGAGCTGCTAATCAAGGGTAGCGCAGACACGAGGAAGGAGGGGATTAGCGTCAAAAGCGCTAAGAAGAATAGGGGCGGGGACCTCAACCTCGAAGTGGCAGAAAAAGAACAAGCCGAGCACCTGAAGAAGACTATCGTGACCCGCACGGAGGGAAACACAGTAGAAGATGTCCGGAGCTATCAGGACCAGGTGAAAATATTTGATATAGACGGAGATGTCACAAAGGAAGAAATCCTGAAGATGGTTCGGAGGTATACCGGCAGCAGGAAGCCTAACGACGTCAAACTCGTCTCTATGGGAAAGGCCTGCAATTCGGACTCCTGCTACCGATAAGGCAAGGGGACACTAGGCACGAAATTAAAGTAGTGAGGCGACTTTCTGCCTTACGTGTACAGTCCGGTCACAGTGCCGACAGCTTACAGTTCTCGGAGTATAAAAAACTGATCCTGGAAAAGCGGGGCCTCAAGGGAGACCCTGCCACAAGGGACGAAGAAAGGGTGGATGAAAGCACCTAGGAAGAGGAATCAGACAAAAATCATCTAATACGAAGTTCCTTCAAATAAATGTGGGAACGGCGACGACCGCTCACGATGTTGCAGAAACACTTACACGAAGAGAAAGTTGTGACGTGATCCTCTTTCAGAAGTCCAATGTAAAGTTGGTTTCTCGACAAAGAATCATTAAACATAGGAGATCTGATGGGACAGGGAAAAACCCATCAGAATGGATCCACGCCACAGGGATTACTTTGCTAAATGACGGTAAGGCACCTACGTTTGTGAGAGATAATAGTGAATCCTTTCTGAACATCTCACTGGTTTCAACGTCACTTCTAAACAGGGTCATAAGCTAGACTGTTTTGGAAGAAGAATCGCTCAGCTTACATAAATATGTGAGTTTTGAAATAACGAGCAAAAGGAAGAAACAGGAAGATAGAGATATCGATCTAAAGAGGCCTTTAAATGAGGAGGTTTTTATGGATGCTTTTGGCTTGATTGGTCCGAAATGCGAGGATCTAAGTAAGTTGATCGAGGGTCTAAGTGCGACATCACAGTTGGCTTATGTGAAGTCAAATGGGAGGTATGAAAGTAAACAACCATACTGGTGGAATGAGCGGCATGAATATCTGAGGATAAATTGTATGAGAGTAAGAAGGGTACAACAAAATTCAACTAGTATCAGTCTGGCTAATTGGCTCTGCCAAAGCCATTTTTCAAAAAAAAAACTAGTATCAGGTATCAGATTAGCTTTAAAGGTAGCAGATTAAATAAAGAATGCCTGCTATGAGTTGAACGAGCTGCATTTTGTTGTAACCACTGGCCTTATTATGTAGCACTCTAGGACGCAACCATCTTATATGTATAATATAGAAGTAAAAATTGTCTTCGAGGGCGCCGCTCGTTGCATCTAAGCTATTTATGAAAATATAATAAGCGGGGATTAATACCTACGAAAGGCGCCTGAATCGCAAAAATGGTCTTCGAGGGCGGCGCGCATCGCATCTAAACTATTTGATTACCTGATACCTGATACATATTGACAAGTTGTATTTTGTTCATTGTCTGGCTTCATTATTTAGGATTCTGGGGCGCAACAATCCAGTATGTATACCGTAGTTATGGAGCGCAGAAAAATACACCTGTATAATTTAGGCCAATTGTGGGATATAACATGTAACACTCTTTATATCAGATATCAGATAATCAAATAACTTACATGCGAGGCGCAGTGCCCTCGAAGACCATTTTTACAATTTCTGCGCTTTTATATGTCTTCGAGGGTTTTTATATGTCTTCGAGGGCCTCGATAAAAATTTTCTTCGAGGGCGCCGCTCGTTGCATTTAAGGTATTTATTAAAATAGAATCAGCGGAGATTGATACCTACCAAAGACGCCTGAATCGAAAAAATTGTCTTCGAGGGCGCCGCGTCTAAGCTTTTTATTATAATGGAAACAGCGGAAATTGATATCTACGAAAGGCGCCCGAATCGTAAAAATTAGCTATGTATTATAAAAAAAAAACAGCGGATATTGATACCTACGAAAGGTGCCCGAATCGTAAAAATCGTCTTCGAGGGCGCCGCGTCTGAGCTATTTATTATAATACACACAGCGGAAATTACCTACGAAAGGCGCCCGAATCGTAAAAATTGTCTTCGAGGGCGCTGCTAGTTGCATCCAAGCTATTATAAAAGAAACAGCGGATATTGATACATATGAAAGGCGCCCGAATCGTAAAAATGGTCTTCGAGGGCGCCGTCCGTCGTAGCTAAGCTATTTGATTATCTGATGCCTGATAAAAGTTGTCTTTTGTTGTACCGACTGGCTTCATTATGTAGGATTCTGATTACTGAGGCATGTAAAAACATTTTTTAGGGGAATGGTAGCTGCATCATCTCTGTGTAAAGGTTAAAAAAATTTTTTTTCCAGTTTAATTTTTTTTATGGATAGATAGGTATTAACGAAGGCAAAAGGCGCACCGGCCCGAGGGCCGGTGGGCCGGCGGGCCAGTCCGGGCCTGTATACAAATGTGTTAAAAAATACTACCTACTGAAATTTTTTGATGGCAATAAATGATGAATTGGTTTATCGAATTTATTTTTAAGGTGATACAGTAGCGATCAACAGGTAGCCAAAACGCGTTCCAAGATTGAGGCTGTAATTTTGAATATTTTTTCGAGATATTTGGCACACGTATTTGTAATATAATAAAGAATGGCGGTACAGATCCCAATTTGAAAAATATATTAATATGTGGAAATTACTCTGTAAATAAATACAATATTAAAAAAACGAGTCTGTACCGCCATTAAGAAGAACAAAAAAATACACTTTCTTCAAATAAACTTTTTTATCAGATGCCTAGATTTTGTGTCATTTTGGAACTACTAATGAAATAAAAAATTTTAGTAGTTCCAAAATGACACAAAATCTAGGCATCGGATAAAAAAGTTTATTTGAAGAAAATGTATTTTTTTGTTCTTCTTAGTGGCGGTACAGGTTCGTTTTTTTAATATTGTATTTAATTACAGAGTAATTTCCACATATTAATATATTTTTTAAATTGGGCTCTGTACCGCCATTCTTTATTATATTATGAATACGTGTGCCACATATCTCGAAAAAATATTCAAAATTACAGCCGCAATCTTGGAACGCGTTTTCGCTACCTGTTGATCGCTACTGTTTCCTCTTAAGTAAAATATGTCATTTGGATATTTTTTTAAACTCGATAGATCCTAGGGACATGTCGTTAGATCGGTAGGATCATCACTTTTGGGAGTTTTGGGAATATCCCAATTGACAACGCAATATACACCGACGCCGTCTACAACGAGCGACGAATCAGAGATGCCAGATTGGGGTACTTTCGCCCATTCTTAGGGTAATTTGAAAGCACATGGGAAAATTTTTATAGGTTGAATTGGTTGGGGAATTTTTCGGGAGGAAAATTGAGCAAACTGAATTGCAATATAAATGTATTGTTATGATCTGCTTTTTATTAATTATATATTAATTATTATTTATCTGATTAATTATTTAATTGTCGCAAATACATAAAAATGAATAAAAAATCTCAGGGTGCCTTTTTATACTATAAAAAAAATCTAAATTATCTCACGTTATACTTATCTTCTCTCGTGGGTTCAGTATATCTTAGTTGATCCTAATCGGGATAAAATAGGGAAAAGAAAGATAATAAAGCAAAATATTAAAATAAACATACAGAATTGTCTTTTATTTGTCAAAATCAATACTCTAAACTCTATCAAATCTAAAACCTGTGGACACAGATGTCTGAATGAAATCTTTACCACTTAAATTTATTATAGTTAAAAAAAAACAATTTATCGGTTTGTTCCCGATGACTTTGGTAAAACAAACTAAACAAAACAAATTTATGTATTCGCAAGATTAGCTATACTTCCTATTTACTTTTAGAAATATTGGAATTTTAATTCATATGCCTTTTACTCAAAATTTTAGTTTCCGAACATAAAAATATCTTTCACATAAGTTGACTGACCTTTTGCTTCACTCACTCTGATGTCTTCTCGTGACCCAAAACAGCTCTCCCTCGTTGACTATGTTAAAGGCTACTCATCAAAGCCCTCTCCGTTCTCCAGCTTCAAAACTATCAGCATACCAGCACCAATTCTCCAACAAGCCGGGCCTCTTTTGACACGTACTCGATTCAAACAAAACTCCAAAAATTCTCTGCTCTCCTTCTCACAATAATACAGAATCAAAGAGGTATTTCGTCTCAATTTGATCTATCTCTCGTTCCACTTTTCAACACTATTCTCCACTATCAAACAGCCACTGGTATCTGCTAACTATCTATCCACTAAAACGTCGAACCGGTCCTCAGCGATGCCAAAAACATAATGACTTCCCCTTCAAACTCTCTTAATCATTCAAACTACTTTTCCCCTTCCACGTTGCCAAGAATCTGAAACATCGACTTTTCCATTCGACAAACAAAACAGTCACCCTCAAAACCATTCCGACCATCCTAATTACCTTCTGAGAACTATACAACATTTACTCGTGTTGAAACAAAGATACTAAAATTCCAAACTTTCTCCTAAAACCACTTTTCTAGAAATTGATAATTACCTCTACCCTAAACAATCTTTTTCCATTTTAAATCAAAATACATCGTTATTTTCACTTTAATTATTCACAAAAGTCTTTAATGGTTCATCGGAAAGCTCATTAAAAAAAGAAATCCACTTACATCCAAACTAAATTCTAATAAATATTTACAGATCAATATACAGGGTGTATCAAATTTATGTGCCCGCGTTATTAAAAAAAAATTAATTTAATTTTTATTTTGCCTTTGATTGATAAAATTGAAAACACAATATTATGTAACACATAACATTATATTAACATTATAACCTATCGAGTATTTGCTTCTGATTAAAAAAACCGAAAAATGGTTTTTGGAACAACCGCTTTTTTTGACCAGTTATAACCGCCAGGTTAAACCGTAAGTAAAAAACCGGTATAACCGAAAACCGGTTTTTTGTTCAACAACCGCCATCCCTACCTTGGTTGTTACAAATACAGTTCGCTGGAATAAGTTTTACCCCCCTTATTAACTTATTTATTTTTAGCACATAAGAAAAACGCTCGGATAGGTCGATTTTTAAAATAATCATAGTATATTATAGCGTAAATGTTTCGAACTTTACGCGATCCCTCTTCTTCAGGTGACAGGCACAACTTTGATTTTTTTAAATAGGAAAGTAAGTACATCATGTGACACCTCATTTAAAGGCTTTTTTCTACAACCGTGTTAAAAATGCAATTTTTAGAACTCCATACGTGCGTTAAAAATGCTACTTTAAGGCAGGGCCGGTTTTAGGGTTCTGAGCGCCCCTGGCAAAATAAAATTTGGCGCCCCTTCATATAAGAATATACAAATTTACTGCAAATATAAAAAAAATAGGAAAAAATCAAAATTTTACCGTAAAGAACTATGTAAAAATATATTTATTTAAAAAATAGTAGGATAGTTATTACTTACAACTTATCCAACATAGGGCATAGCATAGCGAGCACATTTTAAGTTCAAGCGACGAAGAAGCGAGGTAAAAGATAAATGCACATTATCAACAACCAGTAAAAAATGTGATAAATAACTATTTAGATGGAAAATAAGCCACAATTAAATTGAAAAAAATAATTTTATTATCGTTTCGACGCCCAAATCGGGTGTCGTTGTCAAAATACTACTAAATTAAACAAAAATGTTGTTGCTTAGTAAAAAATTCGTCTAATAATTTATTTAATCTGACTCATTTATATCATTTAGTGTGTATAAATCTTCTACAAGACCAAAAAACATGTTGATTGTGCGCAAGATATAGCTGCATCCCCAATAACTAAATTGAGGGAGTGGCATCCACTTAGCATAAAATAACATGCGGATATTCTTTGCAAACGCGAGCTTGTACATCTTTATTTTTTCTCTTCCTTTTAGAGCCGTTGTGATATCCTTGGCCTTACAATCATCTATGCAAATTCAAATAAAATCATTCATTATTTTTTTTTATTATCTCATGAGCTTTTTATTATCTCTATGACTCGATACCTATAGAACCAAGCTATGGTTTTAGGTATCGAGTTACTAGGACAAACAATATGCTGCATACTAAAATTAAACCCGGTACTGTGGGATAAGAACATCAGTATAAAAACAAAAAGAAGAATATAATATAACACCATGACAAAAAGTATTCTGAATAATGGGTGTTGTTCGAGCCATTTAGATATTTAATTAATTGTTGTCTGGTTTAAAGCACCACCCTGTATTCAAAAATCGTTATAATATTAGGCGTTTCAAAAACCCTGAATAGACACATTCTTCTGCTCAGACATATACGTTTTCTTTTGATAATATTTATCTACTTCGAAGAAATCACGTCATGCTAAGTTTGACGATCTTTGACACATATATGTTCGTAACAAGAATTTCAGAATGAGAGCGTCGTAAATAGTTTTCAGTGTTGAAATGTGAATTGATAAGTCAAGATACGGGCGATCGAGATTTTCCGAGCCGCGTAATAAAAAACACATTTTAGTATTCACAGAAGATTTCCGGGGTTCATCGCCGGTAAATAGGGAACCTTTTTAAGATATCGTGTAGTGGTAATAATAGGTTCGACAAGAAATACTGTAATGCACGTTTGACATTCCGGATTATGGTATTTACTAACATTTTTAATTATACGCGGTGTGTTAGAACTTATCCATTTTAGAGATATACGGTTAATTTTTCGTCATTCAATAATTTTGCAAGCTGTTATCTTAAAGCTGATTATAGAAAGTAAAAGTACAAAGTCTTTTATTTAAACTCGAATCTCGGGGGTTTGTTTAGATTGGGTAAATCTTTAGAGGCCCCCACATTTTGTGGCGACCGTGACAGGACGGCTTTAAGTTAAAGTTAATCGTGTGTGCATACGAGGTGTGACGAAAAAGCGTATCGAGGATCGCTGAACTCTATCACGTTTCGCTTCTAGTTTTTTCGGTAAGCGTGTGTGTTTAGTTTGCAGTGAAAATGGATATTAAGGAAAAGCATCGCAAAGTGCTTCGTACCACTTTCAGCAAAGCAGCAAAAGAGTTAGAGGACCTATTAAAAGACCAAAAAGGTGAGGTACGACAGATCAAAATATCCTTAGATCTATTACGACAGAAAATGGATGATCTAAGGCAGTGGCGTAGCTAGCATATGTGACACCCGGGGCGGTAATCGATGGTGTCACCCCAAATTCTAATAACAAATATTGTTAAAATTAACGAAAATCCGATAAACGTATGCTTTGAATAATGAAAAAACTAAGAAATATAGTTAATAAAATTGCAGTAAATAGTATATTATAATAATTTTTATTTCTCGTTTTGCATTATGTGAATGAATTAAAATATTATTTTTTTTCTTTAATAGCGGCAAACTCTGAAATCACATCTTCTATGTGTTTGTTTTGTGTTGCTTTATGTTCGTTAGTTAATAAACCGAGGTTATTTAGCCTTATTCGCGTCATTGTTGCTCGCAAGTACTTCTTGATTAATTTTAGCTTCCCAAAACTTCTCTCATATGAAGCAACTGATACACAAATGGTAAAAAACAATTTTAATGTGACCATTAAGTTTGGTACGGATTCCATGAAATTCCATTCCACAATGAATTTTAAAAAGTCTACTCTACTAACCGCTAAGGGGCTGTAATATTGGCCGCTTGTAAATGTCTTCTGAGCCTTGGTATTTCTATCAGGAGGTCTGTTTCTAATACCTCTTCATGGTAAAAGTCACAAAATGTTGAAACAGTTAATTTCAGCTGTTCACTGTTCGCAAAAACAAAGTGTGTGGCTGCACAAACTCGAACAATGAAGCCCAGGGCCTATTTAACCAATAGGCCCATGAGGCACCTGCCTCGGGCCCGTATTTGAATGGGGCCCGGAAAGATCACCAAACAAAACATGTTTATTACAATAACAAAACAAATTTTCAAAACTCTTTCATTTTACGAACAGGCAATGATAAATGATAACCATAAGAGTTATAATTAAGTGGATAGGCGCAAACTTTCGGCTTCAATGCTCTTTAAATGCATTCATTTTTTCGAATCCTCAAAAAACTAATAAATATTTAAAAAAATTAGACGCACAATGACAGATTACATTATTACCGAGGGCCGAATGTCCCTTAGAATAAATAAAAAGTTCAGGGACTTTCGGCCCTCGGTAGTAACGTAATCTTTCATTCTGCGTTTAAATTTTTCAAAAATACTTATTAATTTTCTCAGGCTTCGAAAAAAATGAATGCATTTAAATAGCATTAAAGCCGAAAGTTTGCGCCTATCCCCTTAAACACTGTTTAATTGTTTAAATATCAAATTTTATTTATTGTTAATACAAATTTTATTTTCTTGTGCAACTATATTTCTATTACTTAAATACATTAATACATTTAAAAAAGTTAGATATTATTATTATTAAATTATATTTAGGGGCCCGAAAATTGTGTAGTGCCTCGGGCCCGATTTGAAGTGAAATAGGCTCTGATGAAGCCACATCATGAATGGACTTTGTTCTGGTTTCGAGTTTAACATTGAATCGGTCAAAACATTTTAACATATCCCTTTGAAGTTCGGTTCGAAATGTGAGTCCTGTATCAGTAGCTAACTCACCATCCATTCGTTTTTGATATCGAATTCGTTTTTCGATGGAAATATCGAAGTTCTCACATTTATTCATGGCAAAATATATTTCTTGATCTATAATATGACCACGTTTTTCTTCAATATACATAAATACGAAGTCCACTTTTGGTCGCTGATTCGTCAACGGTGGAACGGTGCCTTTATTTTGTAATTCGATTTGACGAAGTATTCATTTCTGGTTTTTCTTGTGTATCCACGGATTTAATTAATTGTTTTGTTTATTATTATTGAATATTATTGTTAATTATTGTTTAATATTACTTCTATGTTATTACTCTGGGTATTTTCCCATTGATTTTGTTTTTATTCATTTCTCTTACATTATTCAAAAAAAAAAAGATAGCAAACAAATGTGAAATTACACACAGCGGGCATAGGGTTATATGCAGCTAGCACCTCTGGTGTCTAAATTTTCTTGTTGATGACATAATTCCTCAATTGCAGCAACAACACTAGAAATGCCTCTTTGACCTCGACTTTTCTATTATCAATGTTCATATATCGAATCACTTCAGTCATTTGATCGATATGAATCGAGATAGAATATGCAACGTCGTGTCGGGAAGACGGCAAAGAAGCAAACCGCACTGATTCTTAAGTATTTTCCAATTTAAGCGAGTGATGTCGCCAGTGGATTCGCAAATCGACGGCTCCAATTTTTGTCCATACCTAATTTGTCCGACAAAAACTTGGTTTCGTGTGTTCACAAAATAATATCGAATAGTATTTTGATTGTAAGATGAATGAAGTTACAAATTTTAACGATTTATTCTTTTGTGATCGGGTGTCACCCCCGAACGGGTGACACCCGGGGCGGACCGCCCCCTCCGCCCCACCCTAGCTACGCCACTGATCTAAGGAGAATAGATGAAGAAATTTATGATCTCCTGTTAAACGAGGATGCCAGTGAACAAGACATGTTGAAGGAAATAGAAGACAGTGACAGCTACATCAGAAAGTTTGCGGACCTGAGTATACAGTTCGAGGAACGGGTTCAACCAAGGATAGCTGCGTCCGTGGAGGATGAGGTGGCCTCTGGGACAACTGGTAAGAGCACAGGGAGCCTACAAGGTAAGCGTAAATTCAAATTACCTATGCTAGAATTCAAGAAGTACGATGGGAACATTAAAAGCTGGTTGCCCTTTTGGTCACAATTTCAAAAAATACATCATGATTCAGACATAGACTTAAGCGATAAAGTCGAGTATTTAGTTCAAGCTACTGTACCGGGCAGTAGGGCAAGGCAACTAGTTGATAGTTTTCCCGCGACTGGAGATAATTACACTAAGATTATAGACTGTCTAATTTCGCGTTTTGGCCGCGACGATTTGCAGATCGAGGTATATGTTCGGGAATTGCTCAAATTGGTAATAAATAATACTTCGTCTGGCAATAAATTAGACATTTCTTTATTGTATGATAGGTTAGAGACTCAGTTAAGGGCTTTGGAGACACTAGGTATTAAATCGGATAAATACGCGGCTATGTTATTTCCTTTGGTCGAATCGTGTCTACCCGCGGATTTATTAAGGATATGGCAAAGATTTCCGGAAGATGTTGGGTCACAAACGTCTATTAATAGTGCCGGTATTTCCACCATAGAAAATCGACTCAAAAGCTTAATGCAATTCTTGAAAAATGAAGTCGACAATGAACAGCATGTTTCTTTAGCGATCGAAGGCTTTGGCGTATCAGGTACTAAGTCTGGGAATTCTAAACGTAATGGTCCGAAAAAGAGGATGCCTGAAGAGGAAGAACCCCAGTTTCCTTCGGCGATGGGTTTGGTGAATTCCCATAGTACAAATCATAGATGTGTATTTTGCGAAAATGCACACGAAAGCAGTCAATGCTTCAAGGCTCAGAAGTTGACTTACGACCAAAGAGTGAATATTTTGACAGAGAAAGGTGCTTGCTTCCGCTGTTTGAAAATTGGACACCAATCTCGAAGATGCCGTGGTCAATTAAGTTGCTTACTTTGTCATAAACCACATGTGCCCCTAATGTGCAGAGAATTTTCGATGGGCAAGGCAAAAAAGGAAGAGGAAAATAAGATAGAGAATGATGGTCAAGCTGTGCCGAAAATAAATCAGTCCTTGGCCAATAGTGCTACTACTAATGTTTTTTTGCAAACTTTGCGCGTCAAAATGAACCACTTAGGCAAGACGCGAGTTGTACGCGCCTTAATAGATACCGGATCTCAAAAGACGTATATTCTGAGGTCCACTGCTAGATTATTAGATTATCCATGTAAACGACAGATTAACCTTGTACATGGATTATTTGGAGGTAGCGAACTAGCACAAAAACATGATTGTTATGACGTTAACTTGAGTTATAATAACTACAGTTGCACATTTGAAGCACTAGATCAGCCCGTAATTTGTAGCGATATTTCTTCCGTATTTAATGGTCCCTGGATGGAAGAACTGAAGAAGCTGAATATAGAGATAACAGATTCCGGTGATACATCTCCTATAGAGGTTTTAATAGGTGCAGATATTGCAGGAAAACTCTATACCGGAAGAAGACATATTTTAGGATGTGGACTGGTAGCTGTAGAAACCTTATTGGGCTGGACTTTGATGGGAAAGATACCTTTAGATCAACAGGACAATCGCACCGCGACAACGGTTTCACTTTTTATTAGCAACGCGTCGATTAGTCAACTGTGGGAGTTAGATGCTTTGGGTATCAATGATCCGGCTGAAAGGAAGACAAGGGAAGAAACAGCGCTAGCAGCAAAGCAACTTTTCTTTGAGACTGTTGCAACAGATTCCACAGGACGATATGAAACCAGACTGCCATGGTTAGAAGGACATCCGGCATTACCAAGTAACTACCAGATGGCTAAGAAACGGCTGGATACCACGTTGAAGAAGATAAACAAAGATGGATATCTTGAAGCCTACGGCCAAATATTTAAAGAATGGCTGGATGAAAATATAATTGAGGAAGTGTTCGAGGACCAGCCGAACCGAGGTCATTATTTACCTCACAGGCCGGTAATTAAGCCTAATAGCGCGTCCACAAAAATCAGACCAGTTTTTGACGCTTCAGCGAAAGAAAAAGACAAACCTTCTTTAAACCAGTGCCTTGAAAAGGGGGTTAACTTGATTGAATTAATTCCTGCTATTTTATTAAGATTCAGACGACAAGAAATCGGTGTAATCTCAGATATTCGCAAAGCCTTTTTACAGATTGGGATACACAAAGCTGACAGAGATTTTCTTCGTTTTCTTTGGATAGATGATGCAGGGAAAGAAAAGGTGTACCGCCACTGTCGTGTGGTATTCGGGATTAGCAGTAGTCCGTTTTTATTAGGAGCTTCACTAGAACATCATTTTTCCTTGATGTTAACAAGATGTGCGTCAAAACTGCTGAATGTTTCGGAAGACACTATTTTAAAATTGTCGCATAGTTTTTACGTTGACAATTGCGTTACTAGTGTTGCTAAGGAACAGGAGCTGCGAATTTTTGTAGAAGAGTCGAATATAATAATGGCTGAAGGCAAGTTTGATCTCAGAGGGTGGGAGTATACAGGCCAACCCTCCGATGACACTATTGATGCCTCGACCCAAGTCTTGGGAATAAAATGGAACAAGATAGATGACACCTTGTGTCTACGACAAGAGGATGAAGATACAGATCTACCTCTTGAAAAACCTATAACTAAAAGAGTCATACTCTCACAAGCGCAGCGCGTGTTTGAACAGTTGCTAGAGTCCAAATGGTGGGAGGGTCCGCAATGGCTTTATGAAGATCCATCATTTTGGCCTCGAAACAATCACAGCTGTGATGAGGAAGAGATTAACAAGGAGAAAAAGAAAAAGCTAGTTACGGTCCTTGTTAACCGTGAGAAAGATGGTATGACCTTAGCTGATTGGCATCTTAATTACTTTTCTCAGTATCTGAAGACATTGCGCATGTGCGCATGGATTTGTCGATTTACCAATAATGCTAGAAATAAGGACGACAAACAAAAGGGAGAGTTAACCCTTGAGGAGCTTGATAAAGCTGAAACATTGGTACTCAAGCTAGTACAAAAAGAGACGTTTTCGGACGAAAACGATAAAAAATTGTGTGGAATGGGAGCCTTCAAAGACAAGAGTGGTTTGATTCGATTGAAGTCTCGCATCAGTAATAGAAACGACGATGAATATTTTCGTTTTCCAGTAGTTTTGCCAGCCAAGCATTTTATAGTGAATAGCCTACTATTTCGCGAACATGTCAAGTCGTGTCATGTCGGAACACAAGGACTGATGGCTATCGTGCGCGAACGATATTGGATTTTAGGTGGTCGTCGCGCTATAGAATCCGCGATTTCCAAGTGCGTCGTCTGCAAAAGACATAATACCGGGTCGTTTGGGGTGAGTGCGACACTGTTGATAATAGATCATGTCCGGGACGCGATAGCATTCGAGACGACGGGTGTAGACTTTACCAAATACTTTATTGCCAGACGAGGTCGGTCGAAGACTATAGCCAGTGACAATGGGACTAACTTTGTCGGTACCGAGAACGCGTTTCGTCGAGGGGGCTTTGAGAAGATTGCTATAGATACAGGACAGTTTCTCAGACCCATTCAGCGTTTCTACCCATTGGATGCCCAACAGATTGGGTTCAGATGCCAGGTGACGACAGATCAGTGTGGAGTCGAGCAACAGCCAGGGACCGCCTTCAGAGAATGTGTGCGAAAGTGCGGGAGTTGCTATGGCCGAGAGTGTCGCGGAGCCGGGAGTGCCTAAGAGCAGAGTACCCGAAGCGAAAATAAGTGTAACGCGGAGTGGACGTGAAGTCAAGACCCCGCTGCGGTATACGAGGTAGACTCGGTTTTTATTTTTGTATTTTATGTTATGCTACTGTTGTTTGATGATCATGGTATTTTGATGTCTCTGTTAATTTTGTGAGCCATGTTCATTTTGTGTAACAAAAGAGAATGTCTCAGGTGGGAGAATGTTCGAGCCATTTAGATATTTAATTAATTGTTGTCTGGTTTAAAGCACCACCCTGTATTCAAAAATCGTTATAATATTAGGCGTTTCAAAAACCCTGAATAGACACATTCTTCTGCTCAGACATATACGTTTTCTTTTGATAATATTTATCTACTTCGAAGAAATCACGTCATGCTAAGTTTGACGATCTTTGACACATATATGTTCGTAACAAGAATTTCAGAATGAGAGCGTCGTAAATAGTTTTCAGTGTTGAAATGTGAATTGATAAGTCAAGATACGGGCGATCGAGATTTTCCGAGCCGCGTAATAAAAAACACATTTTAGTATTCACAGAAGATTTCCGGGGTTCATCGCCGGTAAATAGGGAACCTTTTTAAGATATCGTGTAGTGGTAATAATAGGTTCGACAAGAAATACTGTAATGCACGTTTGACATTCCGGATTATGGTATTTACTAACATTTTTAATTATACGCGGTGTGTTAGAACTTATCCATTTTAGAGATATACGGTTAATTTTTCGTCATTCAATAATTTTGCAAGCTGTTATCTTAAAGCTGATTATAGAAAGTAAAAGTACAAAGTCTTTTATTTAAACTCGAATCTCGGGGGTTTGTTTAGATTGGGTAAATCTTTAGAGGCCCCCACAGGTGTGAAAATTGAATAAAAAATACGAAAACCAAATGCAAAATAAGAGCAACAGAGATCGAATACCTAAGTAGAAGCTGTAGAAGGGATAGAATAAATAACATAGAGATTAAGAAAATAATGGTAATGAATTCAAGGGATAATAGACAACATAGAACAAAAGAGATTAACCTGGTACGGACATGGCAGAAGAGCAGACCAAAATCGTTGATAAACAGAATAACAGATTGGAGCCCGATAGGAAGAAGGAAGAGAGACAGACCCCGAAAATCTTTTAGAGATAAAATGGACGAAGCAATATTAGAAAAGAAACCTGCAGGACTGGAAAAACAGAAAGAACTGAAAATAACGGTCAAGTGAAATAATACAGGAAAAACTATGGAAATCCAGGGTGGTCAAGAAAAAACAGGATGTTTCTAAATAAATGCAACAAACTTTAAAGGGTAATTCTATATGAAAAAATAATGACAGTTTGCTCTATAAGCCTATGTCAGCAAATACTTCGTTTCCGAGATATGGGGTGTTGACATTTTTCTTACAAACTGACGATTTCTTTATTGTTCTAAAACCGGTTCAGATATGCAAATGAAATTTGATGTGTTTTAAGAGGTAATTATTGCGTATTTTTTGACATAAAATTAATAATTTTATATCTACTGTTGAAATGGTGTGAATTTTTTTAAAGAAAAACATAGTACGCCACTGAGATATTTCAAATAACAAATCATTTTGGAATTACTCGTTCAATTTATGATATATACAAAAATCTATTATTCCTTTTTTTCATACGTCGTTCGTGCCGTTTTTATGCAAAAAGTGAAACATCTTAACGCGTACAAAGTATTCGAAATAAATTTCTATATATTCATATTATGAAAAAGAACTTGTCAATTCTAATTCATATAGATATACCTGGTTTGTTTTTTTTTATTTCAAATTACACACCCACGGACACACGACAATGTTGATAAAGCAAAGTTTACAGAACAGGAAGACAAAAATATCTAACCATTGAGGCTATAATGACAAGTAGCAGTATAATAATATCACTGACTATTCATAAATTTGTTGATACTTCGTAAATCTGATCTTCGTGTATTTTAAGTATGTATGTATAACATTGTAATACCATAAAAGTGATATGTATTACCTGACAAAAATGACCTTTAAAAGCCATAACAGTTTTTAGGTTGCATTATTTTTATTAGAGAATTTTTGTGAGCTAGAAATAGTTTTCTTATTGTTACAATTATTTAATATTAATTGTCTTAGGAGTAATCTTAGCCCAAAGATAATCTATAAAGTCCAAAAAAATAGTGAATGTAAAAAATATTATTTTTTTTTTGTTTAGCTAATGCCTCGACAACTAATGGCCATTGGCATGGTAGGTACGGTAATTTTGAACAGTTAGGTACCTAGTGTCATGTGTAAGTAGTGTGGGTGTTGAGTAAGTGGCTTGTTACTTTGCAATGTCGACGTCATTGTCTTTGCAAAGAGACGCTAATTGTATCCGAACGTCTGCGGTCCCTCCGGTGAGAACCGATCCCACGAGGACAGAAACTATATTCATTTATTAATTTATAATAAATGAAAAATTTCCGACCCTGGTGAGATTCGAACCCACAACCTTTCGGATTTTTTCGATCCAAAGGCAGGCGCTCTTACCACTGAGCCACGGAGGGGGGTAAATATTATATTTATATATCAGCGTCTCTCAAAATTTGGCGCCCCCAAATTCTGGCGCCCCGGGCGGTCGCCCGGCTCGCCCGCCCCTTTATCCGGCGCTGCTTTAAGGCACTAGTGCTTTAAAATTTTTATGGCACTGCAATTCGTATTGATCGTATAGGCAATTTTGATGTAATGTCAAAAAAATATAAAAATGGAATGTCAGTCAAGTTTAAGTAAAAGTTTTTGTAGATATTGTCCTGTAATTACGTTTGTAGAAAAAATATTGCATGATATGCGTGTTAAAAAGTGCATTTTTAAGGCACTCATGTGAATTGCAGAACTCGCTGTCGCTCATTCTGCAAACTTTCACATGCGTGCCTTAAACGTGTACTTTTAACACTTATTATCATAAATAACTATTGAAATACTGATTACAAAAATTTATAGTATTTTAAGCCTTTCTGAGAGCATATGCGCAAAAATTTCGCTCGAATTATTTTTAAATGCGTTCATTTTTTTCGAATACTGAGAAAACCTTAAGTATTTTTAAAAAATTTAAACGCAGAAAGAAATATTACTGTATTATCCATGGTCGAAAGTCCTTGAGAACTTCTATAATATTTATTTTAATAAGTCACAGGGGTGAAAAAAAATAGCCTGATTTTTAATTTTAAATATATATTACAAAAGAAACTTTTTGTTCATTATAAGGGACTTTCTGCCCTCGGGAATAATGTAGTCTTCTATTTTGCGTTTAAATATTTTAAAAATACCTATTAGTTATCTCAGGATTCGAAAAAAAATAAATGCGTTTAAAAAGAACTCGACCGAAATTTTGCGCCTACGCTCTCAAAAAGGATTAAAGTATTAAACATTTTTGTACTGTTTGAATTTATGCGACGATTGACGATCCACTGTTTTAAAGATTGGTTGAACAGATGTTGCCAGTTGTATGGTCCTCACTATGTGTATCGTAAGTTATTCAACAGGGCATAGAATATACATGGTTAGAAAATATACGCCAAAGTCAGCGCCTCTATGCGGAAAATCTCTGAACTAAAAATTGATGTGGACCATACAAAGTGAGGTCCCACTTTTTTTTGTAAAAAAACAGTGTTTGCTATCAGTACATGTCTACGAAAAAGTCTTACATTGATTGACTAAGTGAGGTCCGTATACTGGACCTCACTTTGTACAGGACCTCACTTCAACCGCAGTTTCTTTTGATATGTGGCTCACTTCATACGCTGGGAGTAAATATATATATATATATATATATATATATATATATATATATATATATATATATATATATATATATAATGTGTCTAAAGATATTCAACCTCTCATCTTTATTGATAAGCCCAGAGAGGTTGAAGAGGACGAAACACATTTCTAAGAACTGGTGTTTGGATCTTTGATTCTATTCAAAAAATTTTTCCCAACCCGAAATGGTGGATGTGTGAATTGTTCGTAAGGGGATTTTTCCACATTCTCTATTTCATCTGTTTTATATATATATATATATATATATATATATATATATATATATATATATATATATATATATACACATATAAACGCTCTTATACAGGCCCGTACAAGATATATTTTGAACGTTTACAAGCCCGCAACTACCTTTTGGAGCCCGACTGCGGGTTTCGAAACGTCGCCCGAGTATCTAACAACCATTGGATTCCCCTTACTTTCTTACCCAACTGGACAAATTTTTGCGAAGGCTTCACAACGTACAGCTTATACATACACTTATACAAAAAGTTTCCAAAATCATGCGGTAGGGGGCGCTTTCGTGTATAAGTTTTATACATTTTAACTATTATATTTAAATAAATCGCTATGAAGCCCGACATTTGACAACGCCGCTGGGCTTGAAAACGTGCGTGAAATTTATTTTCACATATATACCATTGGGCGTAAATCACAATTGTTAGAAGTAAGAACGACACACATATATAAAGATAATCAATCTTAAGAATACTATACAGAGTGCCTAATTCAATAAAGAACACAAACATCGGTGTAGCTTCTCAGGGACACGAGTGGGTAATACCCACCTTGGAAAAATCGACAGTATTGGTGAAATATAAAGTTCTCCTTCTTTTCATCTTGAAAACAAAATTTGATACAGTATTTAGTATAAAATAAAACAAATACATTGTTTTATAATAAAACACCCTATACCTATATGTATTGTTAGATATTTCTTTACTCGATTTCATTGAGTAAATTTCCTGCAACAGGTATTACAGATTTAAAAAAAAATGTCTGAAAAACCAGAAAATAATACAAAATAATAAATAAAATATTATATTTCGAATTATGGAAAAAAATTTAAACTGAAAATACAAACAGCTGCAAGAAAAAAAAAGTACAAAAGTAAATACGAGTACTTCATTAAATATTTGGTTAAAGCTATTTTACATTTTATCTTATTTATAATTAATGCTGAGAATGACTAAAATAATTATTAAACATTGAAATAAAATTAAACGTTTATACTAGCGCAGTGCAAGTCTAAAATATTTAAAGTAAATTAGCAATTGTTTAACCTTTATAACAGTTATAAACAAAAGCTTTCACTGTGGCCCACGTCTTATCCTTGAATAAATCTTTATGTTTTTTCATTATCAACTCGGTTTCTTCTTTTCTCGGAGCTTTTTTGTTTTTTATGTGATCTTTGAACGCTGTTTTCAATACATTTTTTTGCTCTGAATTCCACTTTCCTCGCTTTCCTTTTTTTATACTATTTTCCCTTTCATCTAAAACATAACAGTTTATCTTTCATTCCACGTTCTTTAAATTCTTAGTTCTGGATAAGGAAAAATAGATAATTACCTAATACCGCATTTTTCATTGCTTGTTCTCCGAATTGCTGTTCCCACGTCTCTTCTATTTCATTTTCATTAATATTTTGATCTAAAAACAATATATATATTAAATCTTCATGCCTGCATATATTAATTTTTTCTAGTAATCCTAATGAAATATCAACCTGATTTGCTAAAGTTACGTGGTGAGTAAAGCATGTTTTAAATTCCTCCATATTTCGTAGATACTAGTTAACGTATTAACTGAAAATTTAAGCATCTATATTTTTTTAACGGGGCGAATTTTGAAAATAAACTGAAATTTAAAAATTTTCATTGCACTATTGTTTGTGTTCCGAATCAATATTACAGTAATGAATTTGGCGCAGTACTTCGTGTTCTAATGACAGCAAATAACAAACGATTTCATTAACCTATTAATTTTCAAACAAAATATTCACTTTTACGGTATTGGAATTTATGTTGTTGATTTTACAAAAAACTTTATTGTCATAAAAAAGTTTCCTTCATTCTGGTACCTTAAAAGAAAATAAATAATTATGAATTTCTTACCATGAAATAAAGGTTTTCCTGCTTCAGTCTCATCCAGCAATGATTCATTGTCTGACAAAGTTATTTCGTCAAGGGATTTTCCTTTATACTTTGCTACTTGTCCACTATTAACAGCGATAAGTAATTTGGCAACTTTTGCTGTCTGATACAAGTCTTGAGGAAGCCTACGAGACAGAACTAGTTAAAGTATCAGAAGTACGTACATTTGAGTATGTAGCCAAGTAGACTGACCTTTAGTTTCTGTTTTTTAAAAGAGGATTGGAAAACAGAACTTTCCCATTAAAAATGTATGCGAAATATGGACAGTGCCACAAAAAATAGGTAATAAGCACGGTTTTTAAATAAATAAAGCAAAATGAAAACGTTTTTGTACTACACATGAATTTTTTTAAATCAAAAATGTAGTAGATACTACTTGATTTTGGTGTAACTTGTTTAATTGGAACAAAAGCAATGAAATTAAGATTTTAAACCCCAAATACTATTCTAAACATATAGGTTCGATCCCCTACGGTGTAAGAAGTTTTTTATTTTTTCTTCAGATGTAAGTTGTTGTATTTTTATATAAATAAACTCAAATTGTCATTTATTTATGACCTGTGAATTATGATTCATTATTCACGACTAAATAAAGTTCATCATTATACTTGATAAAACACAAGTGAATGTAGTTTTTAAATGGTCGTTGATAAAAATGATAAAAAAATTGAATTTATAATTACCTATAATACGATTCATGTGTTTTTTTGGTGTGTCCCATGAAAGTAGCAAACTGTTCCATTTCGTCATCCTTAATATTGATTGCTTGCAATAATGTGGCAATTTGTTTTCTTAAACGGGTTGATGTAAACAGAGTTGTATCCGAAACATCAGCTTTTGTCGCCAGCTTTTTCACAATATGATAGCCACTCAACCACAGCTCTGTGTTAGGATTACCAAATAAATACGGATTTGTCGGAGTCACACAAATACTTCGGAAACTTAGAAGAAGTTCAATGAATTTCTGAAGGTCCGGTGGAAATAAAATTGCAACAGGTCTGCTTCCTTTTCCACCGGTCACTACTCTTTTGTAATTCTTGCACAAAGTTTGTTCAGTTTTTGAAAGACAATCTAGAAACTCGGTTTGCTGGTTTTCACTGACTGTTGAATTATAAGTCTCGGTTTTTAGGTACTGAATTTCCCCAATGCGCTTTCTATTTATTAATAATGTCAATGCTAACACAGACTCGATCAGCTTTCGATAGTTCAACTTAATGTGGATATTCTTCTTCAATGCATCTGAAGCTTCATGGGCTTCGTTCATTACAAAAGTTTGGAATTTTATAACATCTTGGGTCAATGGCAACAATTTTGGAGAAACATAATTATTTTCCTTTAAATTTTTCAGTGCAAGGCTTGAAATCTCAGATGTCCAATGGTTTTCAATAAGATTTTTTAAACGCTTAATGTCTTTAAGACTTTCTTCGGCAGTAGTACAGATTATAATAGGACATTCTTTGTAGCTATGTCACAAACTTGTTTAAGCGTGGTCCCCATGTGTAGTGCCAAACTGCTCGCTTGAAAGGTTTTGGTTTCTTCACAATATCCGCTAATAACTTTTACAGCTCCGACAATATTATCAAAAAACTGTGGTTTCAAAGCATCAAATAGTAGTTGAATTCCAGTTGTATTTCTCAAACTTATAAGAAGTCGTCCCAATTCTCTCATTTTATTTGAGATAACATTTCTTATTTGAGCACGCTTGTGCTTTCTTAGCAAGCTTTCAGCATATGAGCAAATGAGCATATCTTTCATAGCAGTTCTTGAAATCTCGTCACTTCGCATAATTGGAAAAACTTCTTTTTTTAAACGCAAAGAAGCAAGAAAATCACCGTGTACACCTGAACATACAGTGAATACTTGTGATAAAGATAAATGATTTTCACGTTTGACAGTTTTACATTTAGATCTGGCAGGACATTGCTTTCTATGTCTTCTTAAATAAGTTCTTCTAAAGAATCCCATGCAATCGGGGCAAGAAACAAATAATGATGTATCTACATCTTCAGCTTCCTTGGGTCTTCGTACAGGTCTTATATTATTAGTTGATAAGGAACTAACAAAATTTCCCTGACGGCGAATAGCATCTAACAATAATTTTCTTTTGTGGTAATTTGGAGGAAATGACGAAAATTCCTTAACAGCACCTTGATCACAATGTCTTCTAATCAAGTGTCGTGCAAAATGGGTTACATCGTCCAAGCAATACGGACATGTTGTTTTTTTGTCTTGTGAACGACTGAAGTGTGACTCAACTTTAACATGAGAGGGTCCTACAAATTTACCGAAGTTAACTATAAAAGGGTCTACGTGCTTACTTGTAGTTTCTAATTCAAAGCTTTCTTCTTTTGGTTTTAAATTTTGATCAAGCAAGGTAGTAGTTGTGGATATTTCATTAGACTGGTAAGAATAATTGTTGCTTATATATTTTTTTGTTTTTTTGGTACCTTTACCTTCAGCTTTACTAATTCTTTCATAACGTATAAGCGGAAATTCTTCATTTTCCTCATCATCGCTTGAAGGTAGATACTCACTCCCAGAAGATCGAGAAGGTTCTTCCATTTCATCAATATCATAGTTTTCTTTAGATTCTTCTGACGGTTCTCTTTGTCTTCGAGTTACATTTCTTAGAGGAGAGTACGCTCCTAAAATGTCCTTACTGGTGATGTCTGATGGTGGTAGTATTTGTAGATCTTCCAATATAACTATTTTTTTCTCCATTTTTTTATTGGGTCTTTGTCTTCGAGGTACATGTCTAAGAGGAGAGTACGCTTCTAAAATTTTCTCACTGGTGTGGTCTGGTTGCGGTCTTATTTGTTGATCTTCCAATACAACTATTTTTTTATTTATTTCTTCATTGCATTTCTCAATATTGTGTCTCTTAACTAGCTGTACATCTTTTTCTTCATGATCTTCAAAATCATAGACATCTTTTAGCTCACCTTTTGCAGCAGCTGTCAAACTTAGATGGGTTAATGCTTTATTTTTATAATATGTTTGTAAACCCTTTGTTGTCTCGTAATCTGGTAAAAAAAGTAGATTACTCTCGTCACGCCGCGTCAGATTTAGTATTTTTTCCGTTCGTTTTTTCATGACTGATGGAGGTTAATTTATTCTGGAAAAGAGCAAGTCAATCAATTGGAGTCGAGGTCAGATTATAACAAATATATAATGAGAAAAACATCCAAAGTATTCATTCATAGGCCATGATGATTAGGTGAATTTTATCTTCCTTGTGTAGTTAATGCTGCTTGTAGTTCTACCTTTTCAAACATAAACAATATTCCCATATTTATTATACATTAATGTAGGTAGGTACAAACTTATATTTTAAAAGTTTATCGCAAAGTAAATGACAAAAAAATAAAAATTATTTTAACTTTTTTTATGTAAATAAACAATATATTCAATTCTAAACCCCTTTTCTTTATAATGATTTTTAATATTGTCGAAAATAAATGTACTTTACTTTCAGCAATAATCACATTCACAGGTAAAATTAGTATAATATTGATAAAATCTTGATGGAAAATGATTTTTTCTCTTAATTATTATAATAAAATATTTTCCCCTGTATGCTAAAACTTATGTAAATACACTGTATAAGAGTTTTATTAACCTTCTCTCATCATCTTCCGTAGATGAGCAATAGTTCCTAAGCAATGTTTGATAATCTGATAGAGAGCCTCTATAATCTATCTTCGTTATAATACGATTCAGTCCATATTAAACTGAAAAAATCGTTTAAAATAAATAGTAAAATAATACTTACTTTATTCCCAATATCAAAGTAGTAATACTACCATATAAAAGCAAACAACACGAATGCAACTGTGAGAAGCCCGGTTCTTCTCCTATAACACTGATAATAATAATGGACAATATTCAAATATAACCTTGAGTCTAAAAATAGATGTACTATTAATAGTATCAGTAACCTAGCAACACCGCTAGGCTTTAAAACGTTGCAATAGTATATAGATTTTTAAACAGTGGGCTTCTAAAGGTTCAAGTAATATCTTTTGGGCTTCAAAAGGTGAAATTCGTTTCTAACGACAATTCTACGGAAAAAACTTTACCCCTCTGCTTTCCCCTCTATAGGTTTTAAGTGATTTTAAGGCGATAGGTACAAAGTATACACGCCGTAACCAATAGGAAGTGCAGGGCTCTGAAACTGCCCGTTTGTCTTCGGGCTCCGTTACGTGTCATTTATCAGTATATATATATATATATATATATATATATATATATATATATATATATATATATATATATGTTACACTTGAAGTTTCCGCGGGAGCTATATGTGCTTTCTGTTGTTTTCCGGGTTTGACTCCGCGTTGAATAAGTTTGGTTTTGAGAAAAACCATTATTTTGACGACGTTTCGGGAAGATCTCACTTGCCATTGTCAAGTCAGGTAGTTCCGCTTCTCGCTGTTGCTTGAAGTAGACTACTGTTGCTTGAAGTAGTCAAGCAACAGCGAGAAGCGGAACTACCTGACTTGACAATGGCAAGTGAGATCTTGCCGAAACGTCGTCAAAATAATGGTTTTTCTCAAAACCAAACTTATTCAACGCGGAGTCAAACCCGTTAAACAACAGAAAGCATATATATATATATATATATATATATATATATATATATATATATATATATATATATATATATATATATATATATATTAAAGTTGGAATTTGGTATTAGATTTGAGAGTAAACTAAATGTAAGCACAAATACTTACGATGTCTGGATGGTATCACGAGGTTTTTTCCTGGTTTTCCCTCGTGATTTACTATGGAGTCTCTAGCGCGAGAATTTTACTGACACCGTTGCATTTGGTTGTCTTTTTAAAGACAGATCACATTCTATGATTTTTTGTGGCGGATATTCTTGAGTTGGGTTGATTTCATGTAATCAAATGAACTATCTTTTAGTAAAGTCGTCCCAGAAACGCAACTCATCAATATTGGCAAAATCATTTTAAAGTCTTCTACTTTAAAATGTATAACACATGTCTGAATTGCCGATATAAATGAGTCAGATTAAATAAATTATTAGAAGAATTTTTTACTAAGCAACAACATTTTTGTTTAATTTAGTATTATTTTTTATTTTGAAAACGACACTTGACTTGGGCGTCGAAACGTTAATAAAATCATTTTTTTGATAAAATTGTGGCTTATTTCCCATTGAAAATAGTTTATTACTGTAATTGTCTGTTGCTACATTATTTTCATTGTCTAATGTTCTTTTGACGGTCATGTACTTCGTTTTTGCTTCGTTTATTTTAAGCCCCTTTTTCTTGCTTCGAGGATCAATTTCTTTGAACGCTTCCATTAGTCGTGGCTTGTTCCTACTAATGATAGCTGCATCGACTGCACATACCTACAGTAGTTTGTACTGTTTTGGTTTTTATATGGCCGGTTACATTGGTTTTTCTGATGACTGACTCAAGAACTAGGTTGAATAGTATGGTTGATAGAGCATCTCCCTGTCTCACTCCCATGTTGATGTCAAACAGAGGAGTCAGTTGTCCATCTACTCTGACTGCGGCTTTTGAACCCTGCAACGTCATTTTTATGAGGTTGATATAATATTTCTCAGGTAAACCTAGATTACGAAGGTCTTCCAGCATTTTGTCTCTTTTCGCACTATTAAAAGCTTGTTTTAAATCTATACCTACATATTATATATTTCTATGTCGTATTTGTCGCAATAGAAGGAACAATAAGAGCTACAGAAATAAAGGGTACAATCGACGTCGCAACTTGTGGCGTATGCTGACGACATAGCATTAATTAGCAGGAACCTGAACAGTTTAAAGGAAGAATTTATGAAGTTATGCAAGGAGGCATCCAAACAAAAGGGGTTTAGAAATAAATCAAAACGAAACAAAATACCTAATATGCTCAAGAAAAAATCCAGTTAATGTGACAAATTTAAATATTGGTGAATCTGAGTTTGAAAAGGTAGAACACTTTAAATATCTTGGAGTCTCAGTTAATGGAACTAATGATAGAAGCATCGTAATCAGTGAAAGAATCCAGGCAGGAACAGAGCCTACTGGAAATACAATAACTTCCTAAAAGATAAGAAGCTTACTCAGAATACTAAACTGAAAATTTACAAAGCAGCAATTAGACCAGTAATCACATATTATGGTGCCGAACGCCGAAGTAATGTGTCTGACCCAGAAAGAGGAAGAATTATTGAGGATCCTAGAGAGGAAAATAATTCGGAGGATAGCAGGCCCACTAAACTTAGGTAATAATGAAATTAGAAAACTCATGAACCACGAAGTAAGAGGACTTCTGAAAGGAGAAGACATCGTCAGATTTATCAAGGCACAGAGACTCAGATAGATGGGACATATAGAAAGGAGAAATCCAGAAGCCGTCATTAAGAAAATTTCCAAATGGAGACCTATATCAGGCAGACCACGGGGAAGACCCAAAACTAGATGGGAGAACTAGATAGTCGAGGACCGTAAGAAGATGGGAGTCAGAGAATGGGTAACCATAAGCAAAAACAAGAACGAATTGAGAAAAATTGTAGAAGATGCCAAGTCACACAACCAATTGTAAAACCAAAATGTTAATGCGGATTGATTCATTCCTTTGGCATTCGCACCTTGGTCCATATTAATGTTATTAAGTAATGAATTCTTCTCCAGAGTTCGGATGCATTCTGCTGAAATTCCGTCCGTTCCTGGCGGTTTATTGTTTTTTAGTTTCTTTATTATTTGAACGACTTCTACATAACTCGAATTTTCAATGTTCACCGTATAATATTGCGGTGCTGCTCCACAGTATATAATAATATTTTATAATAATATATAATAATATTTTATCTCGTTTTTATCATTTTTGCATTGTCTTCGTTTACGTTTTCTTCGAAGTGTTTTTTCCATCTCATTATAATTTTTTGATTTAGGTTTAAATTACTGTGTGCTTTCTTTTATTCTTTTATAGAATTTTCTGCTTTTGCGTCTGTTACTATGCTCTAGAATTTCCTGTACCTACTTGTTTTTTAAAAAGCCTCTTTTTCTGCATATTTTAGCTGCTTGTATTCTCTTTTCGTTTTAAATCTCCCTGCTATTTCTTGTGTTTCTTTGAAGTTAGTTAAGCCTAGCTTGCCTTTTTTCCTCTATTGCAGTTCTGCATTGATGGTCATCATACCATTCCGCATTTCTTTACTTTTTGGCTTTTCCGACAGTTTCCTCTGCAGACTTCGTTATTATTGTTTCTAATTGTCTCCATTCCCCCTCTTCAGTATCTTCTTCTCTGATTCCGTTGAGCTATATTTGGAGAGCATTTTGATATTCTTGTCTCTTTATTGGACTTTTGAATCCTTCAACATTCCATTTTTTAATTGATGATAATTATAATAAAAATTAAAACAACATTAATTATACTGTACAATTGTTTATAAACTTAATTAAAATAAATACAGAAATTATCTTATATCTAAATATAAATTAATACAATTTAAATAAGCAATTTTAGTCTCTACCCACTCTAATGTCAATCTGTGGAAGAGTTGATGATTCTACTGTAGGACTAACACCTGGGTTTTCACTGGAATTTTCTGGTGGTGTTTGGGTAGGACTTGGTCGTCCATTTCCGTTGTTGTGATTACAACCATGAGGGTGACTACCCCCGGGATAATGTGGATGGCCGTGTGGATACCATGGTTGATGGTGGGGGTGATATTTCGGTGGACCGTAGCCAAAGTTGGGATAGTTCTGGCCTAAAAAATAAATATTCCTTTTAGAATAATACATTGCTGATTACTATATCTGATTAGTGATTTGAAGCATTTGCAGTAAGTTGTGATATACCAACAAAATTCATTAAAAAGATTAGATGTTTTATGCATCATTTTTAAATCTTTATGCCCGTTCATTATACATTTTAATTATTTGGAAAGGATATTCAATACATAATAATATTTTTTCCCTGTCCGTATTATACAGTGAGCACGTAAAGGTTGGAATAAATTCATTTTTTCATGAATGGGCCATGTTGAAAATAAATCCCGAAACAGATTGATTTTTATTTGTAATATACCTACGATTTTTGGCGTAATATATTATACTATTGACGTCATCCATCTAGACGATGATTTTTTTAAATGAGAATAGGGGTCGTGTGCTAGCTCATTTGAAATTTTATTCAATTCTCTCTTCAGTACCATAATTATTTATACAGAGTGTCCAAAATTTTTTTATTAAATTAATTTACACAAAAAGAAGAATATATGCAATTTATTTAATTCAAAATACATTTTATTGCTGTCAGAAAACAAGAAAAAATGTTAAATAACAAATAAACATTAATTTTCGCTTAAATTCAATGTTCAAGTCCTACCTCTTATTGGCAGTTTGAACATTAAATTTAAGCGAAGAGCAATGTATATTTGTTAAATAAACATTTTTTCTTGTTTTATGATAGTAGTAAAATGTATTATATATTAAATAAATTACACACATTCTTCTTTTTGTATCAATGGATATATTTCAAAAAAAATTTGTCACCCTGTATAAATAATTGGGTACGTTAATATTTATATTACTGAATAGAGAATTGAATAACCTTTCAAATGAGGTATCACAGAACTATTATCATTACAAAAAAATCATTTATCACGTCATCACGCCCAGACGTATCGACGTTGAACATGACCAAACCATCTTAACCTATGCTCTCTCATTTTGGCATCAATTGGTGCCACACCTAGACTTCCCTTAATATACTCATTTCTAATTTTATTCTTCTTTCTCACTCCACTCATCCATCTAAGCATTCTCATTTCCGCCACATGCATTCGTTGTTCCTCTTTGTTTTTCACTGCCCAACATTCAGTTCCGTGCATCATAGCCGGTCTTATGGCTGTTTTATAGAATTTTCCCTTCAGCTTCATTGGAATTTTTCTGTCACACAACACACCACTCGCTTCTTTCCACTTCATCCATCCAGCCCTAATTCTACTGCATGCATCTCCATATATTTCTCCATTACTCTGTAATACCGATCCTAGGTACTTAAAACTATTGCTTTTCACAATCATTTCACCATCCAAAGATACCATTTTATTTGTAGTAACTCCATCTTTAAATGAACATTCCAAATACTCTGTTTTTGTCCTACTAAGTTTTAAACCTTTTTCCTCCAGAGCTTGTCTCCACTGTTCCAGTTTTTGTTCTAAGTCTCTTTCACTATTTCTTATTAACACTACATCATCAGCATACATTAGACACCATGGAATGCTACCCTGTAGTTTCGCTGTTATCTGGTCCAAAACTAATGAGAATAAATAAGGACTAAGCACCGAGCCTTTTTGCAATCCTACTTTCACCTGAAATTTATCAGTATCTCCTACACCTGTCCACTAGTCGTTACTCCCTCATACATATCACTCACAATCTTTACATATTCGCCAGAGACTCCTTTCTTATTGAGTGCCGACCACAGAATCTCTCGAGGAACTCTATCATATGCTTTCTCAAGATCAATGAATACCATATGAGCGTTGGTCTCTTTATTCCTGTATTTTTCCATCAGTTGTCCCTAATATTCGACTTACGTTATTATACAAATACCTATTTAGTAATATAAAAAAAATGATGTTTGCGAACCGCAAACAAAGTTTTCCTTGTGATAATGTTCGCATTCTTAGCTTGTTTATTTTGTTATGTTTGATGGTCCATTCTTCTACGCTGTACATATGTTGCTAAACACATAGATACTAATTTAACATTATTATTCGTAGAGGGAAACTTATATCACGAGTATTATATGTTCTCTTTATTTTTATAAAAAGAAGCTTTGAAATTTCAATACGACTTCGAACATTTTGATCATTCGTTTCATGTGACCAAAATTTGTATTTCTTCACTTATTTGAGAAGGGTTTTATTTATTATATATATATATATATATATATATATATATATATATATATATTGTTGTGATCTTGATTATTGATATGAGATAATATTTTCATATGTCATTTAATTTAATCAATGCATTAATAATAATCTAATTAATTTACCAGATCACATATCAATATGTTTTCAATCTCAGGGCTTTTTATAAAATTAATTACTTACATACGTGGCTTCTAAGTATTTCTTAATGGTTCCTAATCGGGATAGGAAAGAAAAGAGTAAAATAATAACACATATGGGTTACAATTGTAATCAAAATATTGTTTATTTTATTTAAATGGCAATCACTGCTTAATATTTGCTATATCTTATTATTCTTAAACATAACATTTACACATGGGAATCTTATTTCCTTTTGATTTCCAATTGAAAGTTTTTATTAACATTTAACTATTATGATTTATTAGCAATAATTCTATTTAAGTTTGATGAAGCTTTTCTGATATTATTGATTATGTTTCTTCAATTTTAAATGTGGTATTTACTACGAAAAACCCATACATTCATGTCCAAACAAATGAGACTGACCTTTTTCTGGTGCACTGAGAATGTCTTCACACAAGACCCGTTTCCTGCTATCCTTGGCTGCAATCAAAACCTCGTCCTGGCTTCCAGTAATGTTCTCCTCTGAAACTAGCTCGTATAGCTCTCGTTTCCTGCTTCTGTCGTGATGCTGTGTTCTACCTTTTTCGAAACTGCCATCAGCTACCGGGAACTCTTGGCTCAAGGAGGTTCTTTTACTCTCAACCTGGCCTACCTCTCGTTCTACGATAGATACTCCACACTCACGGAACTACACCGGCTTTCTCACTCTCCGTACACTACCGTCTACTACTCGACTTCACTTCTCGACAGCTCAAAACATTCTGCTCTCTATTTGTCATTCATTCCCCTACTTTCTAAATATCCCTTCCAGATTCACAAATCAAAATTCCACCACCAACTCTCATTCGCAGTATTCCTCAAAACCAATTTTTAAACTTTCTAAATATGCTTAATGGATTTCAAAGAAAATAGTTAATTCCCATTCTAAAATTACTTTCTACTATATACAAATTTTAATGACCTATTCTCTATTTCCACTTAGTCTTATTTAGCATCGGCTAATGATCGATCCTTCCGCGAACAACGATAATTACCTATTATCGATTTCACTTGAGTCTTATTTAATCACTTCTTAAAATTAAATATAACAATTTGTTGTATACAGGTTGTTCTAAATTTATATGCCCGTGGTTGAGAAAATTGAAAATATTTTATATTAAATTGAATTTTGTCTATAATTATCAAATTTTAATTTTCATATCAAATAGAAATATAACAAATCCCCGCCTTGTATTCGATAAAATTTATCTGCATTTTTAAATAAATTTTCTCGAGGCAAAACCAACTCCCTGTATATTTCCTTACTTTAATCTACGTCTTATATCCTAACTTACTATCTACTTCATGTAATTCTGTCTTTTATTCGTGATATTTGTATACATCGTGAATATTATAAATTCCTCGGATCTTTTCCGAGTTCCTGTGCCTCAACTCATAACTATTTATCCCATTTTCATTATTCACGATATACGGGCCTTCGAAAACAGGCATCAACTTTGCGCAAATGCCCCCAGGAAGATTTGATACTCGTAATGCCCTCACGAGTACTTTTTCACCCTTTTGGAAAGTCACTGGTCTTCTTTTTCTATTTTGTTCCTGTCTTTGGATATATTTTTCGTTGCTTCGCCGTAATCTTCTCTGTACGGTTTCAATCACCTGTTGATATTCTTTTGGCTCTTGGTCTTCCCATGGCCTTATCGGCAGTACACCCTTCATGATGTATTCTGGGGTCTCTTTTGTTACTGTGCTCGGAATTGTATTTAGATACCTTTCTATTTCCGCCATTTTCCTGTCCCAGTGGCGATGTTGACCATCTGTTGCAATGCGAAGAAATTTCGTCACTTCCTGTATGAATCGTTCCGAAGGATTACTCTGTGGATGCCTGATGCTGACAAAATTTGTCTCTATTCCTCGTTCTCGAAGTTGTCCCTTGAAACGATCATTTCGGAAATACGTTGCATTGTCCAGTAGAATCTTTTTTGGTGTTCCTACTATGGCTATAAAATTGTCGATTTTTCTTAATATTTCTTCCCCCTTTGTGGTGCGGCAACTATATAATTTTACGTATTTTGAAAACACATCCACCATTACCAGAATATGTTTGTTCCTTTTAGTGGTCATAATTAGATCGCTTAACATATCTATTGCTACAATGTCTAGTTTGTTTCGGGCTTCAATATTTTTGGCAACATTTTCGTTTTTGAAATTCCGACTCTTATATTTTTGACATACATCGCACTTCTGGGTAATTTCCTTTGCAATGCGGTAATCCTGTCGGCTTATGTAATTTTCCCAAAAAACGAGCCAAACTTTTCTGCTACCGATATGCTCATTGTCCTCATGTAATTTCTTTATTATCTTTTCGGCCAATGTCTGTGTCACTAAATATAGTTCCTTTCCGTCTATTCTCTTAAAATATATGTTATTTTCTGCTTCCGCTCTTCTTTTCTCTCTTTCCTCTAGGTCTTCCTGGTTTGTCCTTATCTCATTTAACGAATATATCCCTTCTTCTTGTATTAATCTATTTAGTCCCACCTGTAGAGTAATTGTTTCCTTTTTTCCGGTGTCCTCATCCCGTGTTAGAGCGTCGGCTATTATGTTGTCTTTTCCTTTTATATATCGGAACTCAAAATCATACTCCTGTAATAATATAATGCCTCTATGTATTCTATTATTTACTAATCTATTCTTCATGATATGTACTAAAGCTGCATGGTCTGTTTCGATTGTGAATTTTGCTCCCAATAAGTAAAACCTCAATTTGTTTACGCAATATAGTACACTGGCAAACTCCAATTCTGTAACACTATATTTTCTCTCATGTGTTTTAGTCACTCGAGATATAAAACATATCGGTACTTCTTGGTCGTTTTGTATTTGAGACAGAACTCCTGCAAATTTTTGTATGGACGCATCAGTTCGGAGTATAAAAGGTAAATTGTAAATGGGGTGGTATATTTTCGTTCCTTTTGAGAATTCTCGTTTTAATGTTTCGAAAGCTTCCTCCTGTTCTTCTTTCCAATTCCATTTTATTCCTTTTTTAAGCAATTTTATCAGAGGGATTTCCTTTTGGCTCAAATCGGGAATCAGCTTTTTAAAATAATTTATCGTGCCAAGAAAACCTCTCAATGTTTTCAAATTCGTTGGTCTTGGGTATTCATCTATGAGCTTGACTCTGTCTTCGGCTAATCTTACTGTTTTGGTGTCCAATTGAAAACCCAAATAAATGACTTCTTTTTGAAAAAATTGACATTTTTCAATGTTTAATTTCAATCCCGCTGTGTCCAATTCTTTCAGAATTATTTCTATGTGTTCCAGATGACTCTGAGTATCTTGTGAAAAAATTAATAAATCATCGATATAATGAACTATGAAATCTTCATGGCGATTCAAAATGGTATGTAAAGCTCGGACGAGTGCAGCACAAGCACTCTGCAATCCAAATGGCACTACCTTAAACCGGTAGACAATACCATCAATAGAAAAAGCGGTGTAGTTTCTACACTTTTCAGCTAACGGTATCAACCAAAAACTGTGTTTTAAGTCAATTTTCGAAAATATGTGTGACCCGGTGATTCTTCCAAAAATGGCCTCGATGTTTAGAGGTGATTCATATTGTGATACAGTGTGCTGGTTGATATTCCTGGCATCTAAACATAATCTCAATTCTCCATTGCTTTTCTTTACTATCACAATCGGGTTAACATACGGTGAATCACATCTTTCGATGATTTGATCTTCCAACATTTTATTTATTTCTTCTTTCACCTCTTGTCGATACTTGTATGGAATCGGGTAAGTCTTTGATCGAAAATTTCCCAAGTTTTTCACCTCAAATGAATGTTCGTACTTTTTCGCCACTCTGTTTTCCTCATTGATCAAATTTTCGTAGTTTCTTAACATCAACCGCAATTCTTTTTCTTTCCCTTCTCCACATATCAATTTTCTGTCTTTTTTTTCAGATTCTTCACACATGTTTACCGTGCATTCTGCATCCTCGTTTGCATATACCTCCTCTTCAAATACTACTGTTTCAATCATATTCTTTTCACTTTCATTTTTTAGCTTTATTTCTTCTTCTCCTGAGCTCGTCTCTTCTTTTGAGGAATTCCAGGTTTCCTTTGTTTCTGATACTCTCAAACTTTCTTCTTCTGGGCTCAACTCTTCTTTTGAGGAGCCACAGGTTTCATTTTCTTTTATCCTTTTCCGACCTTTTCTCCTTTTTTTTCTTTGTCCTTGCTT
The DNA here is from genome assembly GCF_917563875.1 of Diabrotica virgifera virgifera. NCBI lineage: Eukaryota > Metazoa > Arthropoda > Insecta > Coleoptera > Chrysomelidae > Diabrotica > Diabrotica virgifera. The sequence continues at coordinate 74,502,147 of NC_065445.1, read as the reverse complement.
CGCTGCCAAATTCATTTCCACTGTTTGTTCTTTACCTGATTCGTCCGTATTTTGTTTCTCATGTTCCTTGTCCTGTTCTTTTTCTTTTTCTTCTGTTAGTTTCATCGTATTATTTTTAAAATCTATCACTACATGTTTTTCTGCCAATTCGTCAACTCCTACTATCATGTCATGTGACATATTTGGCATTATTACACATTGTAGTGCATACATATTCTTACCCAGTCGTACCATTACTCGTATGCCTTCATTTATAGTTGCCAATGTCCGTTTGTTTGCGCCCACTAAATTTACCCTAGGTATTTTGTAAATTAAATTTGTTAAGTTAACTTCTTCTATTAGTTTTCTGTTGACCAATGTTATTTCAGATCCAGTGTCTATCATAATTTTAATTGGTTTCTCGTTGATAAATCCATCCACAAATTTTAAATTAACTCCATTTTTCTTTTCGTTGTTTCCTGCCAATTTAATAAACTCCTTGGGGTGACAAAAGATTCCTGTTTGATTTTTGGTTTTTAGTGAGCGCCGTCGTGAAAAAACGCCGGTTGCTCATCGTTGTTTATATTTTCGTCATACTGTCTCTCTCCGTCATATTCATCTGTCTGGGTATTATTTACTTCTCTTCTATTTTCTCTTGGTCTGTCGGATCTGTTTCGGTTTTCTCGATATCCCTGTTCATTTTGTCTACCATTATTTCTGTTTTCTTGATTTGAGCGTGTGGTGTTTCTATTCTGGTATTCTCGATTTCTATCCTCATTCCATTGCCTATTTCTTTGTTCATAATTTCCTCTTCCGTTGTCTCTATTTTCGTTTTCCCTTCTGGGATTAAAATCTCGTCTTGTATAGTCCCTCCTATTTTGATTTCTATCTCTGTAATCTTGTGTTTCTCGGGGCCTGTAATCTTCTCGCGACCTTCTTGATTTTCTTTCTCTTAGACGTGATTCTCTTATTTGTAGGAATTGGCATAAACTATCTATGTCTTTGTAATTTTGCAATGTGATATGGTCTTCCAGCGTTTCCTCGAAATGTCTTGCAATCAGTTCGACTAATTGTTCCGATGAGTAATTATATTGTAAATGTTTTGCATTATTGTAAATTTGCAAAGCATATGTCCTTTCTGATACACCCATCCTATCATTGTATTTCCCATTTTGCAATTCCTTGTTAATTTCCAATTGTTGGACCTTTCCCCAGAAATAATTCAAAAATTTTTGTTCAAATTGTTGCCAATTGCCGAATTCTTCTTCTTTGCTATCGAACCATAGGCTTGCTTCATATTTGAGATGGTTTCTGATAGTTTCTTTTGCTGTTTCGAAATTTCCGATGTGCTGTATTTTCTTTTTCAGGCTATTTATGAACGGCACTGGGTGTAATCTTCTTACATCCCCGCCAAACCTTATCTTCACGTCATCTGTGCTATGTATAACCATTTCTCTTCTTTCTCCGACATTCTGTTGCGTCCTGTTTTCGGTGACTTGTTTTTCTATTTCTGTGATTCTTTTTTCCACTTCTTCTCTGTCTACTTGAATAGCATTTTCCAACTTATTTTCCAAATTTTCTATTTCCTTTTTCTGGCAATTCGTTACCTCCTTTATTTTGATTTTGATTTCTTTAATCTCTAACTCCTGTTTCTCGCTCTTTTCTGCAATCTCTTCTATTTTTTTAACCATTTCCTTCTTAATACTCTCTATATTTCTGTTGTTTTCTTCTATGGCTTGTTTTGTTTCCTGTTGATTGTCATCCATTTTTTTCTGTGTTTCATCCATTTTTTGATCCACTTTATCCATTTTTTTTTGTGATTCATCCATTTTCTTTGATGTTTCTTCCTGATTTTTATCCATTGTCCTTTTTGCTTCATCCATTTTTTGTGACTGGAGTTGCATCAGTTGTAATAGTTTATCTATTCCTGATAATTCTTGCTGTTCTGATGCCATGATTGTCGTGTCTAAGATATCTTCTTGGTCTGAATGTTCTTTTTGTTTTTTGTTGTCTTTGCTTTGGCTTCTTGTCACAGACATTTGTTTTCAAGAAGTACTGTCCCCGCCAAATATGAAATTTTACTAGTATGTTACCAAGACGACTTTTTCTCACCCAAATATTATAAATTGTCAATAAATATATCAAATGTAAATATCGTAAAAATAAAATATTAAATCAGTTATGTAAAATTTGTACCTAAAGAGATCTAAATTTTTATGTTATCAAATGTAAGTATCTCACTTTTTACCACAGGCATATAAATTTTCAAATACCGGCTTTACTCTTTCTATCCTTCAAATTTGCCACTAGAAATACTTTACAATGCCCTCCACGTTGGACGACAGTTGTTGTGATCTTGATTATTGATATGAGATAATATTTTCATATGTCATTTAATTTAATCAATGCATTAATAATAATCTAATTAATTTACCAGATCACATATCAATATGTTTTCAATCTCAGGGCTTTTTATAAAATTAATTACTTACATACGTGGCTTCTAAGTATTTCTTAATGGTTCCTAATCGGGATAGGAAAGAAAAGAGTAAAATAATAACACATATGGGTTACAATTGTAATCAAAATATTGTTTATTTTATTTAAATGGCAATCACTGCTTAATATTTGCTATATCTTATTATTCTTAAACATAACATTTACACATGGGAATCTTATTTCCTTTTGATTTCCAATTGAAAGTTTTTATTAACATTTAACTATTATGATTTATTAGCAATAATTCTATTTAAGTTTGATGAAGCTTTTCTGATATTATTGATTATGTTTCTTCAATTTTAAATGTGGTATTTACTACGAAAAACCCATACATTCATGTCCAAACAAATGAGACTGACCTTTTTCTGGTGCACTGAGAATGTCTTCACACAAGACCCGTTTCCTGCTATCCTTGGCTGCAATCAAAACCTCGTCCTGGCTTCCAGTAATGTTCTCCTCTGAAACTAGCTCGTATAGCTCTCGTTTCCTGCTTCTGTCGTGATGCTGTGTTCTACCTTTTTCGAAACTGCCATCAGCTACCGGGAACTCTTGGCTCAAGGAGGTTCTTTTACTCTCAACCTGGCCTACCTCTCGTTCTACGATAGATACTCCACACTCACGGAACTACACCGGCTTTCTCACTCTCCGTACACTACCGTCTACTACTCGACTTCACTTCTCGACAGCTCAAAACATTCTGCTCTCTATTTGTCATTCATTCCCCTACTTTCTAAATATCCCTTCCAGATTCACAAACCAAAATTCCACCACCAACTCTCATTCGCAGTATTCCTCAAAACCAATTTTTAAACTTTCTAAATATGCTTAATGGATTTCAAAGAAAATAGTTAATTCCCATTCTAAAATTACTTTCTACTATATACAAATTTTAATGACCTATTCTCTATTTCCACTTAGTCTTATTTAGCATCGGCTAATGATCGATCCTTCCGCGAACAACGATAATTACCTATTATCGATTTCACTTGAGTCTTATTTAATCACTTCTTAAAATTAAATATAACAATTTGTTGTATACAGGTTGTTCTAAATTTATATGCCCGTGGTTGAGAAAATTGAAAATATTTTATATTAAATTGAATTTTGTCTATAATTATCAAATTTTAATTTTCATATCAAATAGAAATATAACAATATATATATATATATATATATATATATATATATATATATATATATATATATATATATATATATATGATGAATTGGATTCGTAGTTAACATCATTAACTTATAATATCGGTCTGTGTCTTTATAAATTTGTAAAAAGCTCAGACAACAGATAGTTACCAAGGATTTCGCACTCCGACCTATTAATTGAGACTGGCTGAATGACTATAGTCCAAGCCAAAAAAAATATTAGGCCATCATTAAGATGAGTAGATCTTCTAAAAATAATTTGGACAAACAATTTGCTGAATATTATATTTCTAGCCTTTTTTAACGACAAAAATACATAAAAATCTAGCGTATAATAATTATCGTCAATTTTTTGAAAGATTGCTGCTACAAAGAATATACGCAGGTCATGAGTTCCTAACATTACTACCAGAACATCAGTTTGGTTTTCGGGAAAATCACTCTACTACACAACAAGTCCATCGAATAGTAAATGAAATATAAAAAACTCTCGAAGAAAGGAAATACTGCAACGCTGTATTCCTAGATATCTCACAAGCGTCTGACAAAGTTTGGCACAGAGGTCTGCTTTACAAAGTAAAATTAGCTCTATCTAGTAACTATTTCCTCTTAATCAAATCCTACTTATCAAATAGATATTTCTCTGTAAAATTCAAAGACCAACAATCCAGCCTCTGTCCTATTAACTCCGGAGTTCCGCAAGGTAGTGTTCTCGGTCCGCTGCTTTTCTCACTCTACCTACACAGCCGATATACCAGAGTCTCATAATACTACGATCGCTTCATTTGCTGATGACGTAGCAATACTAGCTGTAAATGAAGATCCCATACAAGCCTCACAAGACCTGCAACACCATCTGGACATACTCAGTGAATGGTACACAAAATGGCGAACAAAAGTAAACAAAACAAAATCATCTCAAATAACGTTTACCAACCGCCACAACACATGCCCACCCGTAAGAATGGAAAATGTACGAATACCAACAGTAACAGACGCTAAATACCTTGGCCTCCATCTTGAAGAACGTCTTACTTGGAAGAAACATATCCAGACAAAAAGAAGACAGCTAGACTTGAAATTCCGGCAAATGTATTGGCTCCTTGGGCGCAGATCAAAACTCAACATCCAAAACAAAATTCTTCTCTATAGAGCAATACTCAAACCTATTTGGTACTACGGACTTACACCTCTAGGGCTGTGCAAAGTCAGCATCACTGAATATCATCCAAATATTTCAGTTTAAAGTTCTAAGATCAATAGTGGATGCACCATGGTACGTTAGTAATCAAACACTTCACGAAGACTTAAATATACCTTTCGTCAGAGAAAAAATCCATCGAGCCACGGAGTCACAAAATGAGCGTACCATTCACCATGAAAATGAGTTAGTAAGGGAATTATTCCATAATGGCCCTGCTACAAGGAGACTAGATAGAACCTGGCCTCAGGACCTATTTTAAAACTTAAACATCTTCTTCTTCTTCTTCCTCTTTATAAGCAATTCTGCTTATTCATTGGCGGATTGATACCTCTATGGAAGGTTTTTCTCGATATCCCTGTTCATTTTGTCTACCATTATTTCTGTTTTCTTGATTTGAGCGTGTGGTGTTTCTATTCTGGTATTCTCGATTTCTATCCTCATTCCATTGCCTATTTCTTTGTTCATAATTTCCTCTTCCGTTGTCTCTATTTTCGTTTTCCCTTCTGGGATTAAAATCTCGTCTTGTATAGTCCCTCCTATTTTGATTTCTATCTCTGTAATCTTGTGTTTCTCGGGGCCTGTAATCTTCTCGCGACCTTCTTGATTTTCTTTCTCTTAGACGTGATTCTCTTATTTGTAGGAATTGGCATAAACTATCTATGTCTTTGTAATTTTGCAATGTGATATGGTCTTCCAGCGTTTCCTCGAAATGTCTTGCAATCAGTTCGACTAATTGTTCCGATGAGTAATTATATTGTAAATGTTTTGCATTATTGTAAATTTGCAAAGCATATGTCCTTTCTGATACACCCATCCTATCATTGTATTTCCCATTTTGCAATTCCTTGTTAATTTCCAATTGTTGGACCTTTCCCCAGAAATAATTCAAAAATTTTTGTTCAAATTGTTGCCAATTGCCGAATTCTTCTTCTTTGCTATCGAACCATAGGCTTGCTTCATATTTGAGATGGTTTCTGATAGTTTCTTTTGCTGTTTCGAAATTTCCGATGTGCTGTATTTTCTTTTTCAGGCTATTTATGAACGGCACTGGGTGTAATCTTCTTACATCCCCGCCAAACCTTATCTTCACGTCATCTGTGCTATGTATAACCATTTCTCTTCTTTCTCCGACATTCTGTTGCGTCCTGTTTTCGGTGACTTGTTTTTCTATTTCTGTGATTCTTTTTTCCACTTCTTCTCTGTCTACTTGAATAGCATTTTCCAACTTATTTTCCAAATTTTCTATTTCCTTTTTCTGGCAATTCGTTACCTCCTTTATTTTGATTTTGATTTCTTTAATCTCTAACTCCTGTTTCTCGCTCTTTTCTGCAATCTCTTCTATTTTTTTAACCATTTCCTTCTTAATACTCTCTATATTTCTGTTGTTTTCTTCTATGGCTTGTTTTGTTTCCTGTTGATTGTCATCCATTTTTTTCTGTGTTTCATCCATTTTTTGATCCACTTTATCCATTTTTTTTTGTGATTCATCCATTTTCTTTGATGTTTCTTCCTGATTTTTATCCATTGTCCTTTTTGCTTCATCCATTTTTTGTGACTGGAGTTGCATCAGTTGTAATAGTTTATCTATTCCTGATAATTCTTGCTGTTCTGATGCCATGATTGTCGTGTCTAAGATATCTTCTTGGTCTGAATGTTCTTTTTGTTTTTTGTTGTCTTTGCTTTGGCTTCTTGTCACAGACATTTGTTTTCAAGAAGTACTGTCCCCGCCAAATATGAAATTTTACTAGTATGTTACCAAGACGACTTTTTCTCACCCAAATATTATAAATTGTCAATAAATATATCAAATGTAAATATCGTAAAAATAAAATATTAAATCAGTTATGTAAAATTTGTACCTAAAGAGATCTAAATTTTTATGTTATCAAATGTAAGTATCTCACTTTTTACCACAGGCATATAAATTTTCAAATACCGGCTTTACTCTTTCTATCCTTCAAATTTGCCACTAGAAATACTTTACAATGCCCTCCACGTTGGACGACAGTTGTTGTGATCTTGATTATTGATATGAGATAATATTTTCATATGTCATTTAATTTAATCAATGCATTAATAATAATCTAATTAATTTACCAGATCACATATCAATATGTTTTCAATCTCAGGGCTTTTTATAAAATTAATTACTTACATACGTGGCTTCTAAGTATTTCTTAATGGTTCCTAATCGGGATAGGAAAGAAAAGAGTAAAATAATAACACATATGGGTTACAATTGTAATCAAAATATTGTTTATTTTATTTAAATGGCAATCACTGCTTAATATTTGCTATATCTTATTATTCTTAAACATAACATTTACACATGGGAATCTTATTTCCTTTTGATTTCCAATTGAAAGTTTTTATTAACATTTAACTATTATGATTTATTAGCAATAATTCTATTTAAGTTTGATGAAGCTTTTCTGATATTATTGATTATGTTTCTTCAATTTTAAATGTGGTATTTACTACGAAAAACCCATACATTCATGTCCAAACAAATGAGACTGACCTTTTTCTGGTGCACTGAGAATGTCTTCACACAAGACCCGTTTCCTGCTATCCTTGGCTGCAATCAAAACCTCGTCCTGGCTTCCAGTAATGTTCTCCTCTGAAACTAGCTCGTATAGCTCTCGTTTCCTGCTTCTGTCGTGATGCTGTGTTCTACCTTTTTCGAAACTGCCATCAGCTACCGGGAACTCTTGGCTCAAGGAGGTTCTTTTACTCTCAACCTGGCCTACCTCTCGTTCTACGATAGATACTCCACACTCACGGAACTACACCGGCTTTCTCACTCTCCGTACACTACCGTCTACTACTCGACTTCACTTCTCGACAGCTCAAAACATTCTGCTCTCTATTTGTCATTCATTCCCCTACTTTCTAAATATCCCTTCCAGATTCACAAACCAAAATTCCACCACCAACTCTCATTCGCAGTATTCCTCAAAACCAATTTTTAAACTTTCTAAATATGCTTAATGGATTTCAAAGAAAATAGTTAATTCCCATTCTAAAATTACTTTCTACTATATACAAATTTTAATGACCTATTCTCTATTTCCACTTAGTCTTATTTAGCATCGGCTAATGATCGATCCTTCCGCGAACAACGATAATTACCTATTATCGATTTCACTTGAGTCTTATTTAATCACTTCTTAAAATTAAATATAACAATTTGTTGTATACAGGTTGTTCTAAATTTATATGCCCGTGGTTGAGAAAATTGAAAATATTTTATATTAAATTGAATTTTGTCTATAATTATCAAATTTTAATTTTCATATCAAATAGAAATATAACAATATATATATATATATATATATATATATATATATATATATATATGATGAATTGGATTCGTAGTTAACATCATTAACTTATAATATCGGTCTGTGTCTTTATAAATTTGTAAAAAGCTCAGACAACAGATAGTTACCAAGGATTTCGCACTCCGACCTATTAATTGAGACTGGCTGAATGACTATAGTCCAAGCCAAAAAAAATATTAGGCCATCATTAAGATGAGTAGATCTTCTAAAAATAATTTGGACAAACAATTTGCTGAATATTATATTTCTAGCCTTTTTTAACGACAAAAATACATAAAAATCTAGCGTATAATAATTATCGTCAATTTTTTGAAAGATTGCTGCTACAAAGAATATACGCAGGTCATGAGTTCCTAACATTACTACCAGAACATCAGTTTGGTTTTCGGGAAAATCACTCTACTACACAACAAGTCCATCGAATAGTAAATGAAATATAAAAAACTCTCGAAGAAAGGAAATACTGCAACGCTGTATTCCTAGATATCTCACAAGCGTCTGACAAAGTTTGGCACAGAGGTCTGCTTTACAAAGTAAAATTAGCTCTATCTAGTAACTATTTCCTCTTAATCAAATCCTACTTATCAAATAGATATTTCTCTGTAAAATTCAAAGACCAACAATCCAGCCTCTGTCCTATTAACTCCGGAGTTCCGCAAGGTAGTGTTCTCGGTCCGCTGCTTTTCTCACTCTACCTACACAGCCGATATACCAGAGTCTCATAATACTACGATCGCTTCATTTGCTGATGACGTAGCAATACTAGCTGTAAATGAAGATCCCATACAAGCCTCACAAGACCTGCAACACCATCTGGACATACTCAGTGAATGGTACACAAAATGGCGAACAAAAGTAAACAAAACAAAATCATCTCAAATAACGTTTACCAACCGCCACAACACATGCCCACCCGTAAGAATGGAAAATGTACGAATACCAACAGTAACAGACGCTAAATACCTTGGCCTCCATCTTGAAGAACGTCTTACTTGGAAGAAACATATCCAGACAAAAAGAAGACAGCTAGACTTGAAATTCCGGCAAATGTATTGGCTCCTTGGGCGCAGATCAAAACTCAACATCCAAAACAAAATTCTTCTCTATAGAGCAATACTCAAACCTATTTGGTACTACGGACTTACACCTCTAGGGCTGTGCAAAGTCAGCATCACTGAATATCATCCAAATATTTCAGTTTAAAGTTCTAAGATCAATAGTGGATGCACCATGGTACGTTAGTAATCAAACACTTCACGAAGACTTAAATATACCTTTCGTCAGAGAAAAAATCCATCGAGCCACGGAGTCACAAAATGAGCGTACCATTCACCATGAAAATGAGTTAGTAAGGGAATTATTCCATAATGGCCCTGCTACAAGGAGACTAGATAGAACCTGGCCTCAGGACCTATTTTAAAACTTAAACATCTTCTTCTTCTTCTTCCTCTTTATAAGCAATTCTGCTTATTCATTGGCGGATTGATACCTCTATGGAAGGTTTTTCTCGATATCCCTGTTCATTTTGTCTACCATTATTTCTGTTTTCTTGATTTGAGCGTGTGGTGTTTCTATTCTGGTATTCTCGATTTCTATCCTCATTCCATTGCCTATTTCTTTGTTCATAATTTCCTCTTCCGTTGTCTCTATTTTCGTTTTCCCTTCTGGGATTAAAATCTCGTCTTGTATAGTCCCTCCTATTTTGATTTCTATCTCTGTAATCTTGTGTTTCTCGGGGCCTGTAATCTTCTCGCGACCTTCTTGATTTTCTTTCTCTTAGACGTGATTCTCTTATTTGTAGGAATTGGCATAAACTATCTATGTCTTTGTAATTTTGCAATGTGATATGGTCTTCCAGCGTTTCCTCGAAATGTCTTGCAATCAGTTCGACTAATTGTTCCGATGAGTAATTATATTGTAAATGTTTTGCATTATTGTAAATTTGCAAAGCATATGTCCTTTCTGATACACCCATCCTATCATTGTATTTCCCATTTTGCAATTCCTTGTTAATTTCCAATTGTTGGACCTTTCCCCAGAAATAATTCAAAAATTTTTGTTCAAATTGTTGCCAATTGCCGAATTCTTCTTCTTTGCTATCGAACCATAGGCTTGCTTCATATTTGAGATGGTTTCTGATAGTTTCTTTTGCTGTTTCGAAATTTCCGATGTGCTGTATTTTCTTTTTCAGGCTATTTATGAACGGCACTGGGTGTAATCTTCTTACATCCCCGCCAAACCTTATCTTCACGTCATCTGTGCTATGTATAACCATTTCTCTTCTTTCTCCGACATTCTGTTGCGTCCTGTTTTCGGTGACTTGTTTTTCTATTTCTGTGATTCTTTTTTCCACTTCTTCTCTGTCTACTTGAATAGCATTTTCCAACTTATTTTCCAAATTTTCTATTTCCTTTTTCTGGCAATTCGTTACCTCCTTTATTTTGATTTTGATTTCTTTAATCTCTAACTCCTGTTTCTCGCTCTTTTCTGCAATCTCTTCTATTTTTTTAACCATTTCCTTCTTAATACTCTCTATATTTCTGTTGTTTTCTTCTATGGCTTGTTTTGTTTCCTGTTGATTGTCATCCATTTTTTTCTGTGTTTCATCCATTTTTTGATCCACTTTATCCATTTTTTTTTGTGATTCATCCATTTTCTTTGATGTTTCTTCCTGATTTTTATCCATTGTCCTTTTTGCTTCATCCATTTTTTGTGACTGGAGTTGCATCAGTTGTAATAGTTTATCTATTCCTGATAATTCTTGCTGTTCTGATGCCATGATTGTCGTGTCTAAGATATCTTCTTGGTCTGAATGTTCTTTTTGTTTTTTGTTGTCTTTGCTTTGGCTTCTTGTCACAGACATTTGTTTTCAAGAAGTACTGTCCCCGCCAAATATGAAATTTTACTAGTATGTTACCAAGACGACTTTTTCTCACCCAAATATTATAAATTGTCAATAAATATATCAAATGTAAATATCGTAAAAATAAAATATTAAATCAGTTATGTAAAATTTGTACCTAAAGAGATCTAAATTTTTATGTTATCAAATGTAAGTATCTCACTTTTTACCACAGGCATATAAATTTTCAAATACCGGCTTTACTCTTTCTATCCTTCAAATTTGCCACTAGAAATACTTTACAATGCCCTCCACGTTGGACGACAGTTGTTGTGATCTTGATTATTGATATGAGATAATATTTTCATATGTCATTTAATTTAATCAATGCATTAATAATAATCTAATTAATTTACCAGATCACATATCAATATGTTTTCAATCTCAGGGCTTTTTATAAAATTAATTACTTACATACGTGGCTTCTAAGTATTTCTTAATGGTTCCTAATCGGGATAGGAAAGAAAAGAGTAAAATAATAACACATATGGGTTACAATTGTAATCAAAATATTGTTTATTTTATTTAAATGGCAATCACTGCTTAATATTTGCTATATCTTATTATTCTTAAACATAACATTTACACATGGGAATCTTATTTCCTTTTGATTTCCAATTGAAAGTTTTTATTAACATTTAACTATTATGATTTATTAGCAATAATTCTATTTAAGTTTGATGAAGCTTTTCTGATATTATTGATTATGTTTCTTCAATTTTAAATGTGGTATTTACTACGAAAAACCCATACATTCATGTCCAAACAAATGAGACTGACCTTTTTCTGGTGCACTGAGAATGTCTTCACACAAGACCCGTTTCCTGCTATCCTTGGCTGCAATCAAAACCTCGTCCTGGCTTCCAGTAATGTTCTCCTCTGAAACTAGCTCGTATAGCTCTCGTTTCCTGCTTCTGTCGTGATGCTGTGTTCTACCTTTTTCGAAACTGCCATCAGCTACCGGGAACTCTTGGCTCAAGGAGGTTCTTTTACTCTCAACCTGGCCTACCTCTCGTTCTACGATAGATACTCCACACTCACGGAACTACACCGGCTTTCTCACTCTCCGTACACTACCGTCTACTACTCGACTTCACTTCTCGACAGCTCAAAACATTCTGCTCTCTATTTGTCATTCATTCCCCTACTTTCTAAATATCCCTTCCAGATTCACAAACCAAAATTCCACCACCAACTCTCATTCGCAGTATTCCTCAAAACCAATTTTTAAACTTTCTAAATATGCTTAATGGATTTCAAAGAAAATAGTTAATTCCCATTCTAAAATTACTTTCTACTATATACAAATTTTAATGACCTATTCTCTATTTCCACTTAGTCTTATTTAGCATCGGCTAATGATCGATCCTTCCGCGAACAACGATAATTACCTATTATCGATTTCACTTGAGTCTTATTTAATCACTTCTTAAAATTAAATATAACAATTTGTTGTATACAGGTTGTTCTAAATTTATATGCCCGTGGTTGAGAAAATTGAAAATATTTTATATTAAATTGAATTTTGTCTATAATTATCAAATTTTAATTTTCATATCAAATAGAAATATAACAATATATATATATATATATATATATATATATATATATATATATATATATGATGAATTGGATTCGTAGTTAACATCATTAACTTATAATATCGGTCTGTGTCTTTATAAATTTGTAAAAAGCTCAGACAACAGATAGTTACCAAGGATTTCGCACTCCGACCTATTAATTGAGACTGGCTGAATGACTATAGTCCAAGCCAAAAAAAATATTAGGCCATCATTAAGATGAGTAGATCTTCTAAAAATAATTTGGACAAACAATTTGCTGAATATTATATTTCTAGCCTTTTTTAACGACAAAAATACATAAAAATCTAGCGTATAATAATTATCGTCAATTTTTTGAAAGATTGCTGCTACAAAGAATATACGCAGGTCATGAGTTCCTAACATTACTACCAGAACATCAGTTTGGTTTTCGGGAAAATCACTCTACTACACAACAAGTCCATCGAATAGTAAATGAAATATAAAAAACTCTCGAAGAAAGGAAATACTGCAACGCTGTATTCCTAGATATCTCACAAGCGTCTGACAAAGTTTGGCACAGAGGTCTGCTTTACAAAGTAAAATTAGCTCTATCTAGTAACTATTTCCTCTTAATCAAATCCTACTTATCAAATAGATATTTCTCTGTAAAATTCAAAGACCAACAATCCAGCCTCTGTCCTATTAACTCCGGAGTTCCGCAAGGTAGTGTTCTCGGTCCGCTGCTTTTCTCACTCTACCTACACAGCCGATATACCAGAGTCTCATAATACTACGATCGCTTCATTTGCTGATGACGTAGCAATACTAGCTGTAAATGAAGATCCCATACAAGCCTCACAAGACCTGCAACACCATCTGGACATACTCAGTGAATGGTACACAAAATGGCGAACAAAAGTAAACAAAACAAAATCATCTCAAATAACGTTTACCAACCGCCACAACACATGCCCACCCGTAAGAATGGAAAATGTACGAATACCAACAGTAACAGACGCTAAATACCTTGGCCTCCATCTTGAAGAACGTCTTACTTGGAAGAAACATATCCAGACAAAAAGAAGACAGCTAGACTTGAAATTCCGGCAAATGTATTGGCTCCTTGGGCGCAGATCAAAACTCAACATCCAAAACAAAATTCTTCTCTATAGAGCAATACTCAAACCTATTTGGTACTACGGACTTACACCTCTAGGGCTGTGCAAAGTCAGCATCACTGAATATCATCCAAATATTTCAGTTTAAAGTTCTAAGATCAATAGTGGATGCACCATGGTACGTTAGTAATCAAACACTTCACGAAGACTTAAATATACCTTTCGTCAGAGAAAAAATCCATCGAGCCACGGAGTCACAAAATGAGCGTACCATTCACCATGAAAATGAGTTAGTAAGGGAATTATTCCATAATGGCCCTGCTACAAGGAGACTAGATAGAACCTGGCCTCAGGACCTATTTTAAAACTTAAACATCTTCTTCTTCTTCTTCCTCTTTATAAGCAATTCTGCTTATTCATTGGCGGATTGATACCTCTATGGAAGGTTGTCACTCCATCTTTTGCGCGGTCGGCCGATACTTCTTCTACCGATTGGTGATTTATCTCGTGCTATTTTGACCACACGTGTCTCCCCCATTCTGGTTATGTGGTTGTTCTATTCTTTTTTTCTATTTAGTGTCCATTCGTTTATACACTGTACGTTACATTGTCTTCTAATATCTTCGCTCCTCTTTCGATCTCTCAGTGTATTTCCTGTAATTCTTCTCGGTACTCTCATCTCTGCCGTTTCCAGTAGTCTTTGTGTTGTGGCTGTATCGGGTCTTGTTTCTGATGCCTATGTCATTATTGGTCTTACACTGGCTTTATAAATTCTTGACTTCATCTCAGTGTTAATATGTCGGTTTCGCCATATAGTGTTATTAAGGCATCCTGCCAATCTATTTGCTTTTTGTACTTGATTTCTCACTTCTTTGTCTAGGTCTCCGTAACTTGACAATGTAATTCCAAGGTATTTTACTTCCATTACTTGTTCAATACTGATACCATCAATTTCCATTTTGCATCTGATTGGTTCTTTACTGATTACTATTGTTTTGGTTTTCTGAGATGAAATTGTCATATTGAATTCTTTTGCTCTTATGTTAAATCTGTGGACTAATCTTTGCAGACTATATTCATCTTAGGCTATCAATATTGCGTCGTCTGCGTAGCAGAGTATTTTAACTTCTTTGTTTCCCATTCTATATCCTCTTCCTTTGTTGACGTTTTTGATGATTTCATCCATGATTAAATTGAAAAGCATAGGACTCAATGAGTCCCCCTGTCTTATTCCGCTGCCTATATCTATAGGTTCTGTAAGTTGTCCATCTATTCTGACTTCCATTTTGTTGTTTTGGTAGATGTTCTCAATAGTTTTTATGATATCTAGAGGGACTTCTCTATTATACAGAAGATGGATTACCTACATCTTTGAGTCTTACTCTGTCAAATGCTTTCTTAAGTCAATCAGACATGCTGGTCTATTATACTCTAGTGATTTCTCAGTAATTTGCTTTATGACGAATATTGCATCTGTACACGATCTTCCAGTACGAAAACCCTGTTGTTCATCTGCTAAACTTATCCTGTGATTCATTACGTCTTCGTCTTGTAAGATTTTAGTTGTAAGTTTTAGGCTTAGATTAATGAAAACCCCTTCTTAAATCTATGGTTTTAGGGTAGTATTTAACAAGTTGATACCTCTGTAGTTTTCTGGCTGCTTTTTATCTCCTTTTTTGAATAGTAGAATTAGTTCGCTCGTTCTCCATTCTTCCGGTATTTTATTGTGTTTTATGATTTTGTTAATTAATGTTGTTAATTGTTCTGTCATTGCTGCTACACAATATTTCAGTAATTCGTTCGGTATTCCATCCTTACCTGCAGCTTTTCTGTTCTTCAGCTTTTCTAGTGTTTTTCGTACTTCCTGTGCACTTATATTAACATCTTCATTTGTGGTAATTTCTGGTGTTTCCGGTTCTAGCATCATTTGTTCTTCCTCTGCATAGAGCTTTTTTAGATAGTCAATCCATGTATCCTTTTCTATGTGTTTTGGTTCTATTAGTTACTTTACCTGCGTTCTTTGACCTCTTATATAGCGCCATATTTCCTTTTGGAGACCATAAAAATCATGTTCCATTTCTTTCGAAAAACGTTCCCAATGATCATTTTTTATTCTTCTTACTACTGAATGTGTTTCGTTTCTTATAGTCTTATAATTATCGTATGCCTCTTGTGTTTTAGTTGACATGTATTTTAGGTAAGCTTTTTTCTTCTCTTTACATTTTTCCTTCACTTCTGTACAAAACCATGGAGTTCTTCGTCTTGGAAGCGATTTATTTTTATTCATGTTTCTTTCACCAAGAACTTCCTGGGCTGAGGCTAAGATATTAGACTTAATTTTTGCCCAGCTTTCTTCGACTCCGTCACTTTCTGTAATATATATGTTGCTGCTTTTTTCCGTTAGTCTTTTTTGGAATAGGTATCTTGTGGAGTCGTCCTGTAAGCTTTCGACATTAATCTTGGTGGTGTATTCTGCTGTTTTGTTATCACATATATGTGTTTTCATTCTGATTTTGCACAATACCAATTTATGATCGCTTCCTATTTCTGCTGATGTTAGTGCTATTACATCCAAGATTAGAGACGGGTGTAACTCTCTATTCAACAGAATATAGTCTATCATAGATCTTTGTCCTCTAGTGTTTTCAAAAGTGTATTTGTATTCTTCTTTCTGAGGGAAAAATGTATTGTTAATTCGTATTTCATTTATGCTGCAGAGGTCCGTCAGAAGTTTTCCGTTTTCATTTCTGATATTTTCATTATATCGCTGTTTTATTCCCGGAACTGTGTCATTGCCAACACGGGCATTAAAGTCACCCATAATGATTATATATTCATCATTTGGGATCTCGTTTATTACAGTCTGAAGGTGTTCATAGAAGTTTTCTCTTATGGCGGCATCCCTGTTGTTCTCAGGTGAATAGATCGCTATCACGTTCAGAAGTTTGACATCCAGTTTGACTTTTACACTAACTATTCTTTCGGAGATATATCGGCACTCTTGTACTTGGTGTACAAATTTTTTGTGAACTAGCAGTGCGACTCCTTCCTTGACTCTTGTATCTTTTGCAACACCACTGTAAATCATCAGATAGTCATCCAGCATAATTTGACCCTTTCCTTTTTTCTTGGTCTCTTGTAGTGCACATATGTGTATATTTTTTTCTACAAGCTCTTTTGTGATTTCCTGCTCTCTTGTGTTTAGAGACTTCACATTCCAAGTACCGATGCGAAGTATATTTTTCGTTTTCCATAAATTCGTTGTCCTTTTTCTCGCGTTGGTCGTCGTAATGAAATCAATCCTGTACCGAGGCATAATCCTGTTTCTATGAGCTATGGTTTTAACGTCTATCAGTAGGGTGCTAACCTGGCTGTAGACCCCCTCCTCCTTTATCCGGGATTGGGACCGGCAACAGTTCTGTCGAGCTACTCGATCACACCAAACAAAACTGCAGGCGAAGATAAATATAATAAGATGAGACATCATTGGAAGTCTCTTCTTCATGCCCAAAAACATGGAACAAATTTACTTAATACTCTTTTAATGATGTAGATTGTAAATGAACATAATTACCTACATAAAAAAATTTTTTTCCAACAAATAATTTGGGAATCCGTTTTTATTAAAATTCAAACAATCACCTTTAAAACCATAAAAACATAAACATAATTTTAAGGAAAAAATATTAAAAATATACTTATTATAATAACCGGAATTTGTAGTTTCTCTTAGTAGGCCTGGATCCCTCGTACCAAAAAAAGTTTTTTAATAGCAAGCTAAAAATTTGTTAATAGCTTAACGGTGTTTAGTCGGACAAACTTTGATGTACGGGAACACTGGAACAGTGGAAGTTTTAATTGTGGAACGGGTTACAGTTTCGAACATCAGGCTACGAAAACGTCCCATGTATTTTGTCGGACAGAACTTCCAATTGATTTGTGACCCTTTCATCAAACTCTCATGCAAAAATCAGGCTGCTATTTACCACCAACAGAATTCCTGTCATTGGACATGTTCTACGTGTCGGACTTATTAAAATACCCAACATATCTGTCGGACAAACATTTTTTCATATATTACCTATATAAAGTTAGCTACTGAATAAACTTAAAAACAACCTGCTTGTTTTCACAACCATAAACTTGTCAGGATGACACGTTCCACAATTAAAATCACGTTCCACAATTCAGACTTTACCTGTTCCAGTGTTCCAATACATCAAAGTTTGTCCGACTAGACATCGTTAAGCTCATCATCATCCAGCCTTCTGCATCCAAAGTTGAACATAGGCGTCCCCTAATTTCTTCCAGTTTTGTCGATCTTGGGCTTTCTGCAACCAATTCCCAGCAATCCTTTTGACGTCGTCAATTCCACTTCAGCCATGCTACTCGCTCTATGACATCTGTGACGCCTGTCCTTCTTCTGATTTCTTCGTTTCTGACCCTGTCTCTGAGAGTCAGTCCAAGTAGTGACCGTTCCATTCTTCTTTGGGCCACTCAAGTTTCGTTGCTGTGGCCTGGGTTAACGATAATGTTTCGGCGCCGTAAGTCATGACTGGGAGCACACATTGGTTGAACGTCTTCCTTTTCAAATAATTTGGCAAGTTGCTCTTGAAGATGTCTGATAGAACTCCATATGCGGCCCATGCTAAGGTGATCCTTCTCTGTAATTCGGCAGTTTGATTGTCTCTGGCAATTTGAATTTCATGCCCTAAGTATTTATATTTATGGACCAATGCTATTTCGTTGACGTCGACTTTTGGATTTTCGTTTGGTACCAGGTTTGTCATGTATTGTGTCTTTCCAAAATTTATGTTTAAACCAACTTTTTTACAGGCGGCATCTAACTCGGTAAGTATAGTTCTAATCTTTTTTAAGTTGTTTGTTATAAGAACTATGTCGTTTGCGAATCGTAGGTGAGAGAGCCTTTCTCCGTCGACATTTATTCCTTTGGCGTCCCACTCCAATTGTTTGAAAGCATGTTCAAGTACTGCCGTAAAGAGTTTGGGAGATAACGTGTCCCCCTGTCTAATTCCTCATTTGATTTTTATAGATTTGGTATCTTTGTATAGTCGGACGGTCATGGTTGCTTTATTGTATATGTTCGCTATCAGTTTGGAGTACCGATAATCTATACGACTTTCCTCCAATGCTCTCATTATGCTGTTAATTTCTATCGTATCAAATGCTTTGCGAAAGTCTACGAAAGCCAGGACGAATGATCGGTTGTATTCGATAGATTTTTCTATAATTCCTTTTAGACAGTGTAGGTGGTCGTTAGTGCCAAAGTTTTTCCTAAAACCCGCCTGTTCTCTAGGTTGGTAAAAATCCAATTTTGTTTCCAGTCTATTTGTTATTATTCTTGTGAATAACTTGTAGAGGTGGTGTAATAGGCTTATGGGCCGGTAATTCTCGAGGTCTGTTGGATCGCCCTTTTTGTGTAATAAGATGGTAAGTGCACTGTGCTATCTTGTAGGTGTTTCACTTTGGTGCAGACATAAGTTGAACAATTCCTCTATGTTGTTTAAAAGTTTGTCTCATCCAATCTTTACGGCTTCTATAACGATATTGTCGTCTCACATTTATTACATTTCTTTATTTCTTTTCATTTTTCTCAATGCGTTCCTGATTTCGTCTGTTGATATATCAGGCATCAATTCCGATCCTTGGTTGACTAACCTTTTTCCTGAATCTTCTAGTGGCTCATCATGGTTTTGTTGGCTGTTGTATAGTTCTGTATAGAAGTCTTCTACTACCCTTAATAATTCATCTCTGTTGATGATGATATTTCCATATCTATCCTTTAATTTCGTTATTTCTTTTTTGCCTTTTTTTAATTGTCTTCTTAGAACTTTGAGGCTCTTGTTATCTTCAATTATTTGTTGAATTTGTTCGTTTTTATATTTTCGGTTGTCCGTCCTAATAGATTTTTGTATTCTTTTACTATCTCTCTAAGTTCATGGTGTTCTTTACTTCTATTAATTTGCATTTTTCTCCGCTCTTCCATTAATGCTTATGTTTGGGGGCTTATTCTTCTCGTTAAGCTATTAACAAAAAATTTTCATCTTGCTATTAATCAACTTTTTTTTGGTACGCGAGATCCAGGCCTATAGGTTTTTATACTATAGTTACTAATTTTATTATTCGTTATTATAAATTATAAGATGTTTACTACCGCAGATGCGTATAATTTAGATTTTATAGACTTGATTAAAGGTGTGGGACAAGCTTATTTCAGCACGTGGAAGAAGGTGTTTATAATTTTAACAAATTTTTTCGCTTTAACTTCATGTTATTTTTCGCTTCTTACGAATTTTCTTACATTTGGGTCTATTTTATATATTTCATTTTGTGAAGACTACCTACCTATGTATACAGGGTGATTGATTAGTACGGTAAAGCTCAATAGCTCCGCTATAGTAATAGATAGCAATAAAAGTTAATAACAAAAATTTTAGCCACCTTTTAGCTTCACATTACAAAATTAGTTAGAATGTTAAAGGGTGTTCGATAACACAGTGGCAGACCTAACTTATGTTTTTTTTTTTAATGGGACACCCTATATTTTATTTTATATTCGAAATCCCGTTAACTTCTCCATCACAAAAATATAAAGGTTTGTAATGTTATACAGGGTATTTACAAAGTTATAACCAATTTTGTATGAAAATCGTAACAAGTTCAACTTCCTGGATAAATAAAAATAAGCACAACAGCAATGGTTTATTAATGACATATTTTTTTATTTATTGTCAAAATTTTAAGAATTATTGATATTGCTAATTTTCTTGATATCAAATACAGGGTGAGTCAAAACGCAAGTACATTATTTTCTCAGTAATGTTAAATGGAACACCCTGCATTTTATATCATTATTGAAAAGTAACATTAACGTACTTTAATTTTTATATAACATTCCCTATGCCCAAATTTATTAGTTTTCGAGATATTTTCATTTTTCAGAGCAAATTATTTTAGGTGTTTAAATTTATCTTAATTTTAAGTAAGCCATGACTGAATTGACAATTGAAGATTACCGATTATCAATCCGGTAATCAATGTAACACTGTAGCAAATAGAGAAATAAAAATAATTTATTAGTAATACATTTAACAAACAAAAACACAACCATTACATGCAACATTTTTGATACAATTAAAAACTATCTTTTTATATAAATGCAACAAATAAACAAAGAAAATTAGTAATAAATTTTACAAAAAAAAACACACAAACAAAAAATACAATATTTTGTGAAGACAATTAAACACTACTTTTGTATGTAAATATAACAATGTAACAAATAAATAACGAAACATAATTTATCAGTAAAACATTTTGCAAAAAAATATGTTTGAAAAAATTAGAAGCTACTTTTAATAAAATATTTTTAATATTTAATTACATAAGGTGTTCAAAATTATCTGCTAACACATTTATGTACGCCTAAAAACGATCATTGAATGAGCTACTTACTCTATGGATCATTTTTTGTAAATTAACACATCGAAATACACTTTGTTTTCATTTTTTCATCTCAACCCTTGTTGTTGGAGGTATTGTATAAACTTCATTATTAACGTAACCCCAAAAAAATCAGTCCAGTTTATTAAATTCTGGTGATTTTTGTGGCCACGCTACTGGTCCATTGAAAAATGAAAATATCTCGAAAACTAATAAATTTAGACATAGCGAATGTTATCTAAAAATTAAAGTACGGTAATGGTACTTTTCAATAGTGATATAAAATACAGGGTGTTCCATTTAAAATTACTGAGAAAATAATGTACTTGCGTTTTGACTCACCCTGTATTTGATATAAAGAAAATTAGCAATATCGACCATTCTTTAAAATTTTGACAATACGTTAAAAAATATGGCATTAATAAACCATTGTTGTTTTGCTTATTTTTATTTATACAGGGAGTTGAACTTGTTACGATTTCCATATAAAATTGGTTATAAATTTGTAAATACCCTGTATAACATAACAAACCTTTATATTTTTGTAATGGAGAAGTTAACAGGATTTCGAATTTAAAATATAATATAGGGTGTTCCATTTAAAAAAAAAACATAAGTTTGGTCTGCCACTGTGTTATCGAACACCCTGTAACATTCTAACTAATTTTGTAATGTGAAGCTCAAAGGTGGCTAAAATTTTTGTTATTAACTTTTATTGCTATCAATTACTGTAGCGGAGCTATTGAGCTTTACCCTACTAATCAATCACCCTGTATTATACAGTCGGAAAAATGAAAGAATACCCATGAACGATCACATCAATCACTTATTTTGTATTTGCTGTCTTTTTCTATAAATAATAACAAACGTTTGTTATAGAAAAAGACAGCAAATACAAAATAAGTGATTGATGTGATCGTTCAGGGGTGTTCTTTCATTTTTCTGACTGTACCTACATTATACTACGTGCTTTTCAGATAAAACTATCCACCTTAAATAACTTTTGAACCACTGATTTTTAGAAAAAACGCAAAAACACGTCAAATAATAATTGAAGGCGGAGACATCATGCCATATTTAAGCTTGCCGGGAAAGGCACCCTCTCACAGCCCTTATCATCCCTTAATTATTTTTAAATCA
Source organism: Diabrotica virgifera virgifera (assembly GCF_917563875.1). NCBI lineage: Eukaryota > Metazoa > Arthropoda > Insecta > Coleoptera > Chrysomelidae > Diabrotica > Diabrotica virgifera. The sequence continues at coordinate 74,479,792 of NC_065445.1, read as the reverse complement.
CTTTCACATTTTTTTATTTGATATTTGGATTCTCCTCTTTGTACTGATTTCAAAAATGTATAGATAACAAGTGATGCTTAAAGTGATTAGTTAAATAAATACAAAAGCAAGAAAACTTAATTGAATAAAAAATATTTTTTTAACAATTATATAACATTTAGAATGAACATTTCCCTGCCAAAAATTTTAACAATATTTATTCAAAATTTTAACAAGAATTATTCTAAACTCGTATAATTTAGATTTAGATATTTAGATCTTTTTTTTAGAATTTAGATATAAACTCATTTTGAATACTTATTGTTAAAATTTTTGGTAGCTAAATGTTGATTCTAAACGCTGAAATGTTTTATTTTAGTAAAAGTTTTGTTTGAATGGATTGAATTTTTTATATCGCTTTTAAATAAAAATGGCAGATTTTTGAAAAAAATACGTTGTTGACTTTTTTATTAAAACATCCAGTATATTTTTTTGTAAATTGAAAGAACGGTCATTTACCTATCCAGCGATATATAGTTTTTTTAAAATCGGTTGTCAAATGACTGAGTAACTAACTTTTAAAGTGAGAGATGCAATGTGGAAATCACATAACAGAATAAATATCATGTTGCTTAGTTATTTTAATAGTTATTTATGAAACAGTTCATGAAGTATGCTTTTTGCGAACGCACGCGATGTTTAGAGCACAAGCGACAGCGGAGCGAGTGCTATACATCGCGTAAGTTCGCAAAAAGTACTTCACGCACAGTTTCATACAATATTTTATCTACGATAAACAAATAAAAAAACTGTAACTCTTCGTCACTGGAATTCATTTCCATTCTACAATTTTTAGAACTTTAACATTTAAAAATTCTAACTTCTTTCAAACCACAAAACAGTCATAACTTTTGTCGTAATTTATTGCTGACAATGTCAGCATCATGACAACGCGAAAGTTAAGGATATTTGATTATATGAAAGTATGTCAAAAACAGTGCGAAAAAGTAAATCCCATTTAAAATACATTGTTACTTCACGCACACTTTAAATCCTTCACGCACTGCTATCTATAATGACAGTTTTCACAAACTAAAAACTTATACATAATATGAGATAGAGTAGATAAAATACGTTATTTAGTTATGTGATTACCACGTTGCATCTCTAATTTTAAAAATTATAATTACTCGGTCATTTGACAACCGATTTTAAAAAACTTTAAATCGCTGAGTAGGTGAATGACCGTTCTTTCAATTTTCAGAAAAATATACTGAGTGTTCAATTAAAAAAAAATCAGCAACCTTTTTTTCAAAATACCGCCATTTTTTTCATAATTGAAAGCGATGTAAAAAAATTCAATCTATTCAAACAAAACTTTCACTAAAAGAAAATATTTCAGCGAAAACCGCATATTTCTATCTTGAGCCATTTAGAAGTTATAGGCAGTTAAAATGGGGGAAAACATAAGTGGACACCCGGTATAACCAAATTTACGGTTTAAGTATAACGAGCGTTTTTTTTAAACAAGATTCCCACTTTCTCCCGCCTCTTATCTGATATCTTCATAGAATAAAACTTGTGAAATAAAATCCATGCACAAATTTGCGAAGAATATTAGGGTCATATTTTCAGTATCCTTTCCTTCTCCTTATTATGTAACATCTCTATTCAAGTTGGCAACTAGTATGGAAAAGACTTATCTATTGTGAGGTTGGTGTATGAGAGTGTTTCCTTCAGTTCTAGTAGAGTCTCCTATAATCATGGGTCATGATTTCTTCTTTCTTCGTACACCACGTTTTCCTTCAATTTTCCCTCAATAATTGAGGTATAGGTATAGTTGTTAGTATTCCTTTTGACGCATTAAACGTTCGAGGAATGACGCTTCCTAACTTTGACGACCTTCAACAGATTTATGTTGGCTAGTATTCATCCTTCACAACACTTCTACGTTGGTTGTTCTTGTGGTCTAGCTTATTCGCAACATTCTTCTGTACAGCCACATTTTAAATGCGTTTATCTTGTTCATCATCTTTGGTATTTACAACTCTTCTTGAGTCTTTGCCGCGTTTACTATTGTCTTCCATTTGTTCCAATCCTGTGCTACTATTTCCCATGGTCTCACTTCTATCTTCTCCAGGTCTTCTCTGACTGCATCTTTCCACCTTTTTCTAGGCTGTCCTGCACAGGGGCGTAACAGAGGCCCCCGCAGCATGAAGCTTGCGGGGGAGCCCCAATCAGTCAGGGGCCCCAATCGATTATGGGTCCCATCTTGTCGTCTGATATTAGGTAAACATCTCTTATTGTTATATTATTTTACGTTGTGTGTTTAAATTTAAGAACGTAAATTTCTCAATAGGCATGTTTGGCAAGTGAATCATCTCACATCTATAAACTTAATCCTTTCCGGTCTTCCGAAACTTTTATGGTGACGATAAAAAACTATAATGCTTTGTACGTGACCATTGAAAGATTTGAGAATTGCAATTTGCCGAATTTTAGAACAGTATTTCTAAATCTAGAAATGGGCTTTCTCTTTACATTAAATGCTAAATTTTAGTATTTCGATACAATTACTATCGGTAGTAGTTTACAGAGGCCCCCGCAGTATGGTCTTTTAATATTGCGTCGTCTGCATAACAGAGCATTTTTACTTCTTTGTTTCCCACTCTGTATCCTCTTCCTTTGTTGATGCTGTTGGCGATTTCATTCATGATTAAATTGAAGAGAATTGGGCTCAATGAGTCCCCTGCCTTATTCCATTGCGCATGTCTATAGGTTCTGTAAGTTGTTCATCTATTTTACAGGAACTTCTCTATTAATATATTATACAGGAGATGGATTACATATTTAAGTCTTGAAGCTTGGGGGCCCCATCTTGTCGTCTAAGATATGTAAAAATTTGTCATTTTTATATTATTTTACGCATACATACGCAACGGTTTTTTAAGCAGTGTAGTATTGAAAATAAAGTTGTCCATCAGATAGATATGTATTAATAAAATTGTAGATGTATTCAGTAGTAATTGCACAAGAGCTCTAAAATTATTGAATTTTTCCCGAGTGACACTTTGACAATTTTTTATTTCACGAGCCGAAGGCGAGTGAAATTATGTCAAAGTGTCACGAGGGCAAAAATTCTATATTAATTTTAGAGATCGATTGTAATTTGTTGCGATTATTTCATGAATAAAACTGTTCAAAACCAAAATTTTATTGTAATTTATTTATGTTACAGTTGTTATAAATATTTTACGGTTGAAAGTTATCACTTTTATAATTTTTAAAACATTAATTTTCATTAATGTCACTGAATGTAATTTTTCATAGCAACGAAGGGCATCTGACGTAATATACTTGACGACGGGAAATTAATTGCACAAGACGGGAAATTAATTGAATAAGAGCTCTAAAATTATTGAATTTTTCCCGAGTGGCACTTTGACAGTTTTAATTTCACGAAATTATGTCAAAAGTCTCAAGAGGGCAAAAATTCTATATTAATTTTAGAGATCGAGTGCAATTTGTTGCGATTATTTCATGAATAAAACTGTTCAAAACCAAAATTGTATTGTAATTTATTTATCTAAGTAGAAATTAGTACAATTAAACACACAGTTGTTATAAATATTTTACGGTTGAAAGTCATCACTTTTATAATTTTTAAAACATTAATTGTCATTAATGTCACTGAATGTATTTTTTCATAGCAACGAAGGGCATCTGACGTAATATACTTGACGACGGGAAATTATCAAAAATTATCAGTTTAATTTAGATTTCTGTAGCTTTCTATCGGCGGGTGTATTTTCCTCACCAAAATAATTTTTTACCTGCGTTTGGAAGGGTATGTCATAATACCACAGGTATTTTCCTCACCAAAACCGAAATGGTTCTTTCAGGTAGATTTTACTAAAAGGCATTCAGGGAATTATTTATCTACTATAAAATTACAGTAGGTACCTATAATAATAATTAGTTAATTGATTGTAGTATTTTATTTTTAGTCACAATTGGAATTTTGACAAAAATGGCATGTTTAACAGAAAGTAATTGCGGTAAACCTTTACGGGTATTTGAAAATTTTATTTTTTATAAAATGAAAGTTTTAATAAGTGAAGAAGTGTTCTGGAGGTGTAATAAAACAGCTTGTAGTGCGAAATTTTTTACTATTGGTGCAAATTTTACAATATCTCGAAGTAGCCTACAACATAATCATGAACCAGATCGTCAGAAGATATATCTAAAAATTGTTTCTAACTCTTGTAAACGTAAATCCGAAGAGAATCTAACTGAAAAACCAGCAAAAATTATACGCCAAGAGCTTGCAGGTAATTTGACTGAAACAATTACTACGATTGATGTCAGTTACATAAGAAAATATATTTATATATTTATCGACGAAAAATGATGCCTGGTCAACCTCCTCCCAATATTGATGAGGTTCAAGAATTTGTGAAGAGCTGTGCTACAAAAACAACCAAGGGGGAAAATTTTCTCTTTATAAACTGTGTCAAAAGTAAGATAATTGTATTTAGTTGTGAAACAAATATAAGACTTTTAGCCACATTGAATTTTATACAGAGAGGGTAAAAATTATGGAATAAATTCATTTTCTCTAAAATGGACGATCTTGGAAAAAAATCCGAAACAGGTTTTTTTATTTTTAAATTAAAATTTTATGGCATATATTTCATACTAGTCACGTTTGGTAGCTCATTTGAAAGGTAAAATAATTCTCTATTCAATAATATACATAAACATTAACATCATTATTTATGCAGGGTGACCAATAAAATAATTTTTGAATTGAATTAATTGACGCAGAAAGAATGTAGGTATAGTATTTTTACTACAAAAGCGATATTACATAGGTCAAAATTTTTGACGTAAGAGAACTGTCAAAACATTAGAATGTGACTTTTCATTATTGCCACGTTTATAATAAACATGGCAATAATGAAAAGTCACATTCTAATGTTTTGACAGTTCTCTTACGTCAAAAATTTTGACCTACGTAATATCACTTTTGTAGTAAAAATACTATATGTAGGTACTTTATTTAATAGGCCAGGAACCCAAGCTTTTCACCTCGCAATTTTTATAGAATGGATAGATTTGCTTGAAAATTTGAAAATAAGTAGTAGATAGGCGACAGGCGCTTTTACCATGGGGGGGGGTTGTCACCCCATCACGGGGGTGGAAATTTATTATATTTTGACCGCAAAAGTTGATAAAAACATTCATTCTAAGCAAAAAATGTTCTATACATTTTTTTGATAAAATTAACAGTTTTCGAGTTATTTGCCATCGAAAATGTTCGTTTTATATCGAAAAAATCAATGTTTTGATAGGTATACTCATTTACGATTCACTCAATTTTTGCCGTAGAAAAAATTTTTTCAAACTAAGTTCTTGAGAATTGAATAACCTACATTTTTTTATTGAAACATATTTTCGTATCTGATGCTAATCTTTATATTCTGAAGAAAATTTTTTACCAAGCTACAAAAATTCGTTATTCGCTTTTAACTCCTGTTTTTAAAAACTAATCATTCTAAGCCAGTCAAACGGGTGAAGTCGAGTTCGCTCCGCTTCGTTCAGGTATATTTTTGAAGGGTACGAATTGGCTCCCGCATGAATGCGGGTAGGCTCTCATATAATCGCGGAAACATTAGACTTTGTTGCCAAATCGTGTAATATTTATACTGCTTAGGAAATTTACATAGTGATATAGACTTTTTATGGGAAAATTATACTTGTAGACAAATACTTTTAGAGTTTGTTTTAGTTCAACATTGGCATATGTGGCAATTTTAACACAAATTATCGGTGTCGGCCGGTATGCGCTCGACCGTTTTGCGCTCTTACCTGAAATCGGCCGGTTTGCGCTCTACACTCTAATACCCGAAAGTTAAGTTAGGACCGAAGGGTTAGGTCTTCCTCCTTTCCCATAGATATTTCTAGGAAGGTACCTGTTTCTAACAAAAAGAGAAAATTTGAAAGAAGTGACAACGCTGGGTGATATTTTCGACATGTTTAGGTAAAATAAATTTTGTCTATGGGAGCCAATTCGGACTCTACCTTTTTTAGTTCAGGTAAAATTCTTACCATTGGGAGCGAACTCGACCTCGTCCAGTCAAACATCTAGAATCTATTAATAATATATAAATAAATAAGAATGAATAAGGCCAATGACTAAAAACACCGCTAACTTACATTATTATGCTTCCAATTGGATTTCTCTTTTTTTTTCAAAAAATATATTGATTTTTTAACCCTAACATTTTTAATTTTGATCCTAGAAGCTTGGTAAAAAAGAATTTTGTAGGTTTTTATCAGGTCTATAAGGCTATTAATATTAATTATTGTTAAAATCCTCAGTCACAAAAAGAGGTGACTTTAAAAGGGTTGGTAAAGGTGGTTTTTGCATGTCATTACAAGTTTTAATTGTCGATAGCTCAGTTAATTTTTGCCGTAGAGAAAATTTTTGCAAACCAGGTTTTTGGAAATTAAATCGGCTACAATTTCATATTTGAACATTTTTTCGTATCTCCGATGCTAATCTTGCTATTCTGAAGAAAAAGCAATTTTTTCCAAACTTCAAAAATTCGTTATTTGCTTTTAACTCCATTTTTTTAAAAACTGTTCATTCTAAGCCGGTCAATCATCTAGAACCTATTACTAATACATAAATAAAAAAGACCAAATAAGATCATTGACTAATTTTAATTAGGGTGGTGATTAGGGGGTTGCTTCCAATCACTTTTTCGCTAAAAAAAAATAGGGACTGATATTCTTTTCATTATAAGTTACTTAATTTTTGAGCTAGAGACTTCTTTTTATTTCTGGAGATCGATATTTTTAATACTTTAAATTAGTTTGAACAAGTTGTCCTCGAAAAATGCATAGTTTTCTCGTCTTTTGACTTTGAAACTACAATATTTAGCATTTGACGAAGAAGAGCCAACATATAATAAAGTATAGCTCGATTACTATTGGTCTTAAAGAAAATCTAAAAACAAGTTTTTGTTCATTTTTTCAAAAGGTACATTTTTGTTAAGTGAAGTTGTTTTGATAAAACGAAAACTTTTGGAGTTATTAGCAGAAAACTTATTAAAAACATTGATTTTTTCTATATAAAACCAACACTTTCGATAGCGAATAAATCGAAAAGTATCAATTTTATTAAAAAAATGGTTAGAACGTTTTTTGCTAAGAATGAACGTTTTTACCAACTTTTGTGATTAAAATATAATAAAAAATTTCCACCCCTTAGATGGGGTGGAAACCACCCAAATGGTAAAAGCGCCTTTCAGCATGATATAGATTTTGATCCTTGGACTATCCACTACTTATTCTCAGTTTTTCAAGCAAATCGATCCATTCTAATTTAAGCGAGAAGCAATGTTCATTTGCCAAATAAACATTTTTTTCTATTCTCTGGCAGCAATATAATGTATTTTGAGTCAAATAAATTAAATATATTCTTCTTTTTGTGTCAATTAATTTAATCCAAGAATTATTTTTGTGGCCACCCTGTACAAATAAATATGTTATGTTTATATTACTGAATAGGGAAGTAAACACCCAGCAATATAATGTATTTTGAGTCAAATAAATTAAATATATTCTTCTTTTTGTGTCAAATAATTTAATCCAAGAATTATTTTTGTGGCCACCCTGTACAAATAAATATGTTATGTTTATATTACTGAATAGAGAATTAAACACCCTTTCAAATGAGCTACCACACGACCCCTATTCCCATTTAAAAAAATTATCGACTACGTGATCACGTTCAGATCGATGAAATCACTAGTATGAAATATAGGCCAAAAAATTGTAATTTAAAAATAAAAATCGACCTGTTTCGGCACTTTTCTCCAAAATCGTCCATTTTAGAGAAAATGAATTTATTTCATAATTTTGCCCCTCTCGTATGTATGGTACATTTCTTACTGTACCACATATTATTTGCAATTATTCACTAGTCTTGGGTTAAGTAATGGGCATTATATCTTTATTAGATATACTGTTTACTGCCAAACAAAAAACAGAAACTTACAACAATTTTTTTATTTATTAAAATCAGAAATTTTTAAATCCCTCAAAATTGAGTTTGGGGGCGTTCAAGTATTACGTGACGCAATTTTTAAAGATTTTTGACCCCGCCCTCCCCCCTATGTAACGCACCGTAATGGGGCATTCACGTATTACGTAACGCAATTTTTGAAGATTTTTGATCGCTCCTTCCCCCAATCAATCCTAGTAAAATTTTTGTAGATTTTGAAAAGGCTATACATTATACCTACATAATGCAATCATTCAAATGTGTCCGAACACTGAAATGCATGGTTGTAGATTTTATCTACACCAAGCTTGGTATAGAAAAATTCAGTCTCTTGATTTAACATCAGAATATACAAAATGATTCTGAAGTAGGTAAGTGGCTCAAACAGACTTTTGGCCTTACATATTATATATAAAACCGTAACAGATTGTTTTGTGTTTGATTTAATGTCATGCAAATCAGAAATTAAAATTTTATATAATATGTTGATTATTAAGTTGAAACTTATTTATGTAGACGAAAATACCATATTTTTCCCATATTTGTGAGCAGAGGCAAATTCTTCTGTTATTCGTACTACGAATGCTTGCGTATCTTTTCAGTCGCATTTTAGTTCATTGTTTTATAATACGCATCCATCCATATATATATCTTCTTAGAATAAATTAAAAAGAATTTCAGATATACGTATGTTAAAATTTAAAGTTTGCATATTGCTAAACCTATCAAAGATAAAGAAGTTAAACTGAAATTGAAAAATAAGTGTATAAAATTTATTAATATCAGTCTAATCAAATGAAATGGATTTTTTAAAGCGTGTCTCTTAGTATAATAGTAAATATTAAATAATAACTTATACATTTTGCTTATTATCTATATTATAAACTATTATTATAATGTAAGGAATTTATGCCTGGTTGCACCAACAGATCTTAAGCTCTAGCTTAGCTAATCTCTACTTAGAGATAGGGCCTCCTTGAGTATCACTTACGTTGCTCCATAATTTTAGATTCTTACCTTATTATCAATTATATCTATTATTATATTATGGTATTCGTATTGTAATATATTATAATAATTATATTATGTTCATTCTTATGATATTCTCGACTTAAGCTTAAGATATGTTGGTGCAACCGGGCATTAATGTCTTTTATTCGGATTTTGGATGCTTTCATAATAATCATTCTTAAATTACATCTATATTTTTATTTCATTACCTGAGTGAGTTGGTGAGGAAAATACCTACCGGATTAATAGGAACCCTTAAATTTGGTGAGGAAAATACCGGTCGGATTATATGTTTTTACTGGTTGGTGAGGAATTTACCTCCGCCCCTTTCTATTGGTCAGAATCTCCTATGAATGAAATAATCAGCGTCACGACGTATTTGCTTGAAAATTTTGATTTTTATTCTACTTACCCTCCACTTGGGAGGTAAAAAACATACGTTTAAAATAAGTCCGGAAATGGTTAAATTGACTAATTATAAGCAATAGTCCACAGTACATCTTCCTTTTTGGAAGATGATTACCAAAGTCTTAATTATCTTAACTGCTTCGTTTGAGCGAGTCTACTACTTTCTGAAAAATTTCAGAGTGCAATTTGGACGCGTTTCCGCGTCTTGTGTCATTAACATATTTACGTTGTCGGACTAACGAAACGCGGCTACAAATATGTCGGACAAGAGATCGACAATCTTTATTATTTAAATATAAGTACTTTAAATTGAAAATTAAGAGTTTTGTGATAACAAAATCGTAGAGTCCGACCGTAGAGTTTTGTTATTACAAAACTCTTAATTTTCAGTTTAAAATACATACTTATATTTAATTAATAAAGATTGTCGATCTCTTGTTCGACAAATTTACAGCCGAGTTTCGTTAGTCCGACAACGTAAATATGTTAATGACGCGGGACGCGGAAATGTGCCCAACCTGCACTCTAAAATTTTTCAGAAAGTGGTAGACTCGCTCAAAAGAAGCAGTTAAGAACATTTTTAAGACTTTTCTAATTATCTTCCAAAAAAAAGATGTACTGTGGACTACAACTTTTGTTCAATATGTTTCGAGTTATTGCGCGTGAAATTTTTTATTTTTCAACAAAAAAAACTAAAAATATTTCTCGAATTAAATATTATTAAAAAAATATTTGTAGCAAAAATGTAGCTTATAAAAAAATGGTCTACTCATGAAGTCAATCGATACAGTAAAAGCAAAGTTAAAGCTCATGAAAAATTGTTCTTATTCGTCAAAATAACCAAAAAATGAAGCACTTTTTGGGGAAAACTCATTAAAATGTTTTTTAAATGTTTAAAACAGCTTTATTTTTAATATTTATAAACGTTTCTGGGATCAAAACTAAGCGAGTTACCCTCAAAACAAAGTTGGCCCGTTTTTTTGGTAAAAAAAAATCGTGAAAATCTCCCCTTGTTTGGCACCTCAAATAAAATTTATCATTAGCGCTGTACCATTTACTTTGAATATGTATTGTTTTTATGATTTGTAAGTTTGACCGGTTCAAAAGTTTGACCGGTTTGTACACAAGTCGTATTTAGTAACTTTTTAAAGGGGGCCCCATTTCCAATCCTGCGGGGGGACCGACGGAGTTTGTTACGCCACTGAGTCCTACCGGTCTTCTACCTACCGTCTGGTCTTTCCCAAACCAAAACACATTTCTAATCAGTCTGGCGTCATAACTTCGTACCACGTGGCCTGCCCATCAGTCTATTAGCTTTTATATATCTCACATGTTTATCTTGTTGATTTCTCCTTATTAGAGTATCCATGTTTCGTGGACACTCGAAAGCGACAAGGAGCAATATAACATTTTACCTAATGTTCTTACTCTTATTATTGATCTGGCCAATTTCGGGTGGCAAAGTAGGTACCTATTAGTGTTGCCAGGTCCGATTTGTTTTTAATCGGTACATAAGCAAAAACAAATCGGGATTTAGGGTTGTAGATCGGGACAAATAAACAACACTAGCCCAGTAAATGACCGTTTTGGAGTGTAATTTTTTCATAGTCAACTCCGAATTGCATGAAAATCTGGTTTTAGGTTCTACTTACTGTCTGCTTCAAAGTTGAACTTGTACCGTTGGTTGCTTTTACTTGGGGGGGTGACAGTTACAGCGCGTTTTTTACCCCTTCTCGGGGGTAAAAAAACGGGCGTTTAAAGTAAGTCCCAAAATGGATCAACTGACTAGCTCTAAAAAACTTTTGTTCAATACAATTTAGGTTAGACTAAAATTGCTCCTTGGTCAAGTATGACCAGATTGTAATTGTAATAATCATCATCGTAGAGATGATTAGGGGAAAAAAATATAATTTTTAAACTAAGTCAATACTTTTCGAGTATTTTTATCGAAAAAAATATTCTTAGCAAAAATCTTTTAAAAAAGCAAAAAAAATGTACCTATGTTCAGAAAGTCTATGAAACCAGTAAAAGGAAAGTTGTAGCTCATCAAAATACGTTCTTATTCGTTAGATTCCAAATCGAATTTTTCAACTTGAGGTAACCAAAAAATTAAGCAATTTTCGGACAAAACCTTAAATTTTTAAACCATTAAAAATTTTTAAAGTGTTTAAAAAATCGTTAATTTTGTTTTATATAAAAGTCTCGAGCATTAAAACTAAGCGAGTTACGCTCAAAATAAAGTTGGACCCTTTTTTGGTAAAAGAAAAACGTGAAAATCTCCCCCTATTTAGCACCGTAAATAAAATTAATCGTTACCGCTTTACCATTTACTTTATATGTGTATTGTTTATAAGATCTGTAAGGTTTACATGTTGGAAGTGCTTAGTTTTGAAAAAAAAATTGATTTCATATTAAAAAAAATTTCCTAAAATATTGGAAAATGCCCTTTTTTCAAAATAACTTAACAAGTATTAGGGATACTAAAAATCTCAAGGAATAAAAAGTAGGTAGGTTTTGATTTTATAAATATGATAGATTCATTTTGCTTTTCTGTAAGACAAAAATTGGTTAAAATATGGCTTTTCATATTTTGTATACACTCGTGATTAGTGACTCGCTCAGGCCCTTTCAGTCATATAAAAAAAACATAAGTAAAGTAAATTGTTTGTAAAGCGGTAACGATTAATTTCATTTGGGGTGCTAAGTAGGCGGAGATTTTCACGATTTTCCTACCAAAAAGAGGAGTCAACTTCATTTTGGGCATAACTCGCTTAGTATTGATGCTAGAAACTTTTTTAAAATATCAAATAAAGCTTTATTAAAAAAGTTTTAATTGGTTTTTCCCGAAAAGTGCTTCATTTCTTGGTTATTTCACGTTGAAATATTTGATTTGGAATTTGACGAATAAGAACGTATTTTTCATGAGCTACAACTTTGCTTTTGCTGGGTCTATAGACTTTACGAGTTCACAATTTTTTTCATTTTTTTATATTATGCTACATTTTTGCTAAGAATATTTTTCTCTATCAAATACTTTTTGACTTATTTGTGAAAATCCCCTGAAAACGTGATTTTTTTTGTCGAAAAATAAACATTTTCAATCGTAAATAACTTGAAGAGTATCAACTAAGTTAAAATTCTATAGAACTAAAATTGCTTAGAATTAGTCAATTTATCCATCTCGGAACTTATTTTAAACGCGCGGTTTTTCACCCCCCAACTAGGGGTGACTGTCATCGCCTGAGTAAAAGCAACCAACGGCAGAAGTCGTCCAAATTTTCATGCAATTCGGAGTTGATCCTAAAAATTACACGGTATCGCCGTATTTTCCGTTCATTTATTGGACTACAAGGTGATTCTAAATACTAAATAATAATAATAATCAGACAAAATTACAAAAAAAAATCGTATATTAAGTAAATTATTTATTTTTTATTAAAATTATATTTTTCATTCGACTTTGCGCTTTTAGGAGTGCTTTGTTTTTATAACATAGTTATAAAATTCACAGCAAGTCCTCCTGAAAATGGTTTTCGTGGGTGAAAATCGGGATATTTAGTGTCCCGATCAGGTACAAATCGGTACGCGTCCCCAGACCCCTGAAAATCGGGACACCTGGTAACGCTAGTACCTATAACCTATGTTTATCACATTCACAAATGCTCTGGCAATTTCAATTCTGTGGATTAATTTTTTGATGTTTGATTCGATTGATTTCACTTGTACAGTGATCAATTTCATAATTTATTTAAAAAAATCTGAAGATCTAAAAAAATGATACTAACAAAATAATATTAAATTATACAAAATTCCTATTTGAGAAGCCAACGAGTAAGGTTCGCTTCGCTTATCGCTTCTACTAATAGTATTTTATATAAAAAACTAGTTAGTTAATCTGTTGTGTTTGTGTTTACCAACTAAAAATACTGGTAAGTTGATTTTAATTAACAGCAACTATCGACAACCAAAAAATTAGGCCAGTTCTTACTGGCCATACATATTTAATATTTTGACATCCAGAATATTAAAATCAAATTATGGCATCATCATCATCACAAACAGTACAACCTAGCTTCGCTGCAGTAACCAAAATCACACCGAAAAAATCTACAACAGCAACATCATGTCCCAGTAGAACTCTCACCATCGTTATGAACGCTCTTCCAGACGTCGTGCTATTTGATTACATCAAGGGAATTGGAAAAATTGTTACCCCTAAAGAAATAACCTTTGCTTCACGAATTTCTAACCAGCGTATATCTATCTTTCTTCCTTATCCGTAGTTGATAATCTTCTGCAAAATTATCCGACCATTACTGTTAGAAATCAAACAATATCTATTCGCAGACTTATTACACCTGCAAAGAGGCTACTACTGTCCAACGTGTGCCCTTCGATCCCGAATTCACTCATAGAGCAAGCACTTAAAGACGAAATTCGATTACAACTTGCTTCTCCTATCTCTTTTATCCGATGCGGTTCACCTGAGGACGAATACGCTCACATTTTCAGTTTTCGACTCTCTATCTATATTATACTGGATAAAGAAAACTGAGTTAAATACCTCAATTGTAATATCGCATGAAAATACTAATTATAGAATCTTTATCACTTCGAATAAACTTGAATGTTTTTTATGTAAACAATCTGGACACACTGCAGACTCCTGTCCTAACTCTCAAGAAATATCTAGCAATCCTTCTCAAAATACAACTTCTAGCCTAATCCCATTTGAACCTCCTTCTACTATATCTCCTCCTTCCTCCTCCTCAAAAGAAGAAATCAATCCAACTAATATCGACTTAACAATTCCAAACGAACAGTCTCTAATGTCAGTGTCCTTGCCTTCAAATCCTTGCATCAAAAGAACTAATTCTACCAACACCAGTCTCGAATCACCCACTTTATCGGTTACTGCTAACCTTATTCTTCTTCTTTAAGTACCGTGCCCAAATTTTTAGGCGTGGGTAGCTTCCATAACAATTTGCCGATATCGTTCTCGATCTTGTGCGGCATATAACAATTGATCTGCTGATAAGCCAGTCCATTGACGAAGGTTTCGGAGCCATGAATATTTCTTTCGACCAATTCCTCTTTTTCCGTCGATCTTTCCATTGAGTATTAACTGCAGCATCCTGTATCTGCTACCTCTCATTATATGCCCCAGATATTCAAGTTTTCTCTTTTTTATCATCTTCACTAAGTCACCTTCGCCTTGACCTACTCTGTTTAAGACTTCTCTGTTTGAAATGCGTTGAACCCAAGATATTCTGAGCATTCTACGATACGACCACATCTCAAAGGCTTCTAATTTGTTCATCATGTTAACCTTCATGATCCAGGTTTCACATCCATATAGTAATACAGGATACACATAACATTTTAGGAACTTGATTCTTAGTTGTAAGTTCAGCTGAGAGTTGCTCAGAATAGATCTAAGTTTCATAAATGCTCCTCTTGCAATTTCTATACGAGTTTTAATTTCTTCATCCGGATTTAGTGTCTCGTTTATCCAACATCCTAGGTATTTAAAATGGTTAACTTTTGTTATTGATTCACCATTGACAATTAGTTGCATAGGGCCGACGTCTTGTTTACTAACCACAAGTAACTAACCCCCCAGACTTAAACCCTATAAATGCTCAATATACCACAGCCTTTGCAACTCCTAAATCAGCTCCTAAAAAAAATTAAAAACTGATGGCAAAGAAGTTGGTAAAATTACTCCCTCTGCTCAATCAACTATTCAACAATTAATTAGTGCTAATTCAGAAAAATTTTCGTTGAGAGCATTACAACTTATTGCCTTCCTGGAAAATTCCTTTGGTAGCAGTGATCCTCTTAAAGAAGCTCATAACTTTACCACCAACATTAAGTCCCTTCTAGAAGACCTTAGGCAAATATATCAAACTGTATCTGATAGATCGCTTAAAAATCGCATTACAGGATTATCTAAAAAGCTAAAGATTATATTAAATCCCGTAGACGCTGACGAAGTTGCCAGCCTTACGTCCAATAATTCATGTGACTCCAACACCAATGATACCGATCTTTTCTAAAAATAAAAACTATATTTTCACTATTTTACAATGGAATTGCGACGGATATTATCCGCGTCTTGAGCACATACAATATCTTACATCAATTATTTACCATCCAGATTTTATTTGTCTACAAGAGACTAATTTTACTACAAATAATATTCCTCATCCTAAATCCTTTGAAGGATACCACTTCATTAGGACGAACTGGATCAGAGCTAGTGGAGGTGCATCAATTTTTGCTTCCAGTGAAATCTACCCAATAATCTACCTTTAACAACGAATCTTGAGGCAATTGCCATAACTACATTTTGCCCTAATAAGCTTACTATCTGCTCCATACTTCCCTACTAAGGAAGAGCTCCTAGACCTTATATTCCAGCTACCTCAGCCGTTTATACTCACAGGAGACTTTAACGCACCTAACAGTATATGGGGTTCTAAATCTACATTTGGTCGTGGAAAAGTAGTTGAAAATATCCTTAACTGCACAAACTCCTGTCTTCTTAACACAGGATCTAATACTCACTTTAACATTTCCTTTGGATCATTCTCTGCTATTGACCATAGTATTAGAGACCCTAATCAGCACCTTTTCTATCCTGGCAAACAGCTGATGATCTCTTTGACAGCAATCATTATCCTATAATAATTTCCAACAACTGTAGTGGAGTTGTATCTTGCAAAAGTTATTGGCGCTTAAATAAAGCTAACTGGTCAGAATATTCAAAATCTTTTGATACTCTCTTGATCGCAAATGAACATCCGACAACCAATGATGTTGACTATTTATTAACGTCAATATCAGAGACAATTCTCTCGGCTGCTAAGCAACATTCTCTCCAAATCATAAGGCAGTTCATTGGTGGAACTCTTCTTGTAAAGAGGCAATTCGTCTATCCAAAAAAGCTCTAAACAAGTACCAAAAAACAGAAGCCTTGAAAATTTAATAAATTACAAAAAATTTAAAGCCAAAGCCAAACACATAGTAAAAAAAGCAAAAAATCATCCTGGCAGGATTATGTATCATCCATTAATGAAAATTAAAATCCTAGCCAAATTTGGAAAAAAATACGACAAATTCAAGGTCACAAAACTAATAATAAAATTACTCGTTTAATTTTAAATGGTATAGAGATCACTTCACATGAACTTATTCCTAACACCTTTGCTAAACATTTCGAAAATAAGTTCAGAAACAAAACTAATCATATTAATATGTCCCATCATGAAATAAATCCACACAGAAATACCCTGATATCTTCTGGGCCCCTTAATTCTCCTTTTACTATCCATGAGCTTATATCTGCTTTAGCTAATAGCAGAAACGCCGCAGCTGGGCCCGATGATATTCCTTATGCATTTGTAAAGCACTTGTCTAATTATGGCCTTAAAAAACTCCTAACTTTATACAATCTAATCTGGAGCTCACATAAATTTCCATCTCAATGGAGCAAGTCCTATACCTATACTCAAGCCAAATCAGCCAACTAGTTTTCCACAATCTTACAGACCCATCTCCCTCACATGCACTATGTGCAAATTAATGGAAATAGTGATCAACAAACGTCTTCTATGGTATTTTGAAAAATACAAGATTATTCCACAGGAACAATCTGGCTACCAAAGACAGCGCTCCACAAGAGATAACCTTGTACTACTTCAAACCCATATATCTAACGCGATTAATAGCAAACAAGATCTGATAGCAACAATCTTCGACATAGAAAGCGCATTTGACACCATCTCAAGAAACGCAATTCTTGACAAACTTTTTCAATGTAACCTCACTTTTATAAAAAACTTCCAAACATCTAGAACATTCAGGTTTTCTGTCAATAACTTCCTTCCTTCTCCATATATCCAATATGACGGAGTTCCTCCAGGTTCACTTTTAAGCACATCTTTATTCATTCTTGCGATTAGCCAGTTATGTCACAATAGCCCTCCACCTATCAGATGCTTATTATATTCCGATGACCTAATAATGTACTGCCAGGGTAAATCCAACGCTACTACTAGTAAAATTCTGCAATTAGCAGTAAATGATTTACAAATCAAAGTTGCTTCCCTAGGACTTACTCTCTCCCATTTTAAGTCCAAAGTTATTAAATTCAGTAGAAGAATTAACTCTTTTAACCCTGAAATTACCGTCAACAACTTTAAATTACCGGTCGTTGATAATTGCAAAATATTAGGGCTGATAGTTTTGATTCAAGATTAACCTGGAAACAACACATTCAGGAAACTAAAGGAGCGTGCCTTAAAAGGTTAAATATAATTAAAACACTCTTTACAGATCACTAATCCGTTATAAGTTTGACTATGGATGTTTCATCTATATGTCTGCATCTAAGTCAAACCTAAATTCACTAAATACAGTGCACAACACGACTATCCGTCTATGTCTTGGAGCATTTCGTTCTAGTTCGGCAGAAAGTCTTAACTGTGAAGCCAATGAACCTCCTGTGTGGCTTAGACGAGAATACCTTCTTTCCTCCTATGCTGCTACAATTTCTTCCAATCCCTCCAATCCAGTGTATCCTTTAATTACATCATCACATCAACCTCATAACAATGCTCCTCGTAACTTAATTATACATCCTTTTCCTCATCTTCTACAGCCGTTATTAAAAGACATAAATTTGTCTGAAACCAGAACTCTACCATTCTCCAATAATCCCTATTGGACCAACCTACTCCCTCATCATGATATGTCCCTCACCAAATTTAACAAGGAAGATGTCAGTGTTAACACATTAAGAAATCTCTTCCTAGAACTCATAAACAAAAATAAATATAACATAGTTCTTTACACTGGCGCGTCAAAATCTGAAAGTGGAGTTGGATACTCTCTAACTACTCTTCAACAGCCTATCGAACTCTGTAAAATTTCTTCTTGGTATAGTATTCAGACTGGCGAACTGCTAGCTATTTTGTGTGCTTTCAAACATGCTCAAAAATATCCAAGCACACACATAGCCATATGTACTGATTAACTTTCCTCTATACACTCCATCAATACTATAATCACCAATCATCATCTTGTCCAAGATATTCATGACATTTATCAGCTTCTTATTAATCAAAATACAAAAGTCACTTTATTATGGGTACCATCCCATGTTGGGATTAGTGGTAACGAAAAAGCTGATTGCCTTGCCAAAAAAGCTGCATCATCGATGGATACCATGCTTAATATACAAATCTGCAATGATCTAAAAGCCAGACTGGATGAAATTAAGCCCTCAGTGAACCTATTTACCTGCCCTAGTTTATCTCGGAAAAATATGGCAATCATACGGAGACTGCATATAGGACATACCCGTCTAACACATGGCTATTTGATGACATCATCTCCACTACCAAAATGTCAACACTGCAATACTATTCTCCGAATCAGACATATATTACTTATTGACTGTCCTTTTTATGCCAAGGAACGCCAACAGCTTGGTATCAGTCCTAACTTCAAAGAGGTACTTAACAGCACAGACCATTCAACAATAGTCTAAGAGCTAGTGAACCCTTCGACTAACGGTCGTCCTGTAAGGTTAGAAATTTGTCTAGTGATAATTCATAGCACACCAAGGCTAAAAACCATGACCTGGCAGGCCTCAGCGGTGCACGTGTATCTACCAGGTGAATCGAAAAGTGCAAATTTAGGGGGTAAAATAAACTTTCTCCTGTAAGGTTTAAATTTAAGTATGTGTTTGAGTAAGTCATTTAGAAGAAATTTGTACAATGACAGGCGATTCTGAAGAGGATAAGACCTTGCCAGGTGAGGGGAAAGATTAGGGGTTTTTCCTAAAATTATTCTTTTTCCATCGAACAATTTTTTTTTAAGTTTTTTGAATCATTCCAAACAGAAAAGGTCTTTAGTGATTTTTCTCTTAAGTTAATAGTTTTTGTTATATAAGCGATTGAAAATTTTGAAAATTGCGAAATCGACCATTTTTAACCCTAAATCGGACATTTATCTAAAAATTTCAATGTTGCCAAGGTACGTAGATATTCTTTAAACATTGATTGATGAAATTCCGAAGAGTTTTTTGCAATAAAATATCGAAAACCCCTTTGTTTTATTAATTGCTGATCAAGCGGGCGCGGCACTGTAGTATAAGTGAGGACGTTTGAGTTTGCATAAATTCATTATCTCGAGAATGGGCAAATTTCAAGAGATATCCTCAGACAGGTTGATTTTTATTTTTGAATTAGGACTTTTTGGTATATATATATATATATATATATATATATATATATATATATATATATATATATATATATATATATATATATAATACTAGTAACGTCATCCATCTGGGCGTGATGACGTAATCGATGATTTTTTTAAATAAGAGTAGGGGTTGTGTGACAGCTCATTTGAAAGGTTATTTAATTCTCTATTCAGTAATATAAACATTAATATAATTATTTATACAGGGTGTACAAAAAAAGTATCTTATATTTGTCAAATTTAATCAAACTTAATTTAATAAAAAAAAATTTTTTGTACACCCTGTATAAATAATTATGTTAATGTTTATATTAGTGAATAGAGAATTAAATAACCTTTCAAATGAGCTATCACACAACCCCTACTCTCATTTAAAAAATCATCAATTACGTCATCACTCTCAGATGGATGACGTCACTAGTATTATATATATGCCAAAAAGTCCTAATTTATAAATAAAAATCGACCTGTCTGAGGATTGCTCTTGAAATTGCCCATTCTCGAGATAATGAATTTATGCCAACTCAAACGTCCTCACTTATACTACAGTGTTTCATCAATCAATGTTTAAAG
Organism: Diabrotica virgifera virgifera; assembly: GCF_917563875.1. Taxonomy (NCBI): domain Eukaryota; kingdom Metazoa; phylum Arthropoda; class Insecta; order Coleoptera; family Chrysomelidae; genus Diabrotica; species Diabrotica virgifera. The sequence continues at coordinate 74,459,469 of NC_065445.1, read as the reverse complement.
AATATCTACCTACCTTGGAAACTTTGAAATTTTTAGATAAATGTCCGATTTAGGGTTAAAAATGGTCGATTTCGCAATTTTCAAAATTTTCAATTGCTTATATAACAAAAACTATTAACTTAAGAGAAAAATCACTAAAGACCTTTTCTGTTTGGACTGATTCAAAAAATTTAAAAAAAATTTGTTCGATGCAAAAAAAATAATTTTAGGAAAAACCCCTAATCTTTCCCCTCGCCTGGCAAGGTCTTATGCTCTTCAGAATCGCCTGTCATTGTACACATTTCTTCTAAATGACTTACTCAAACACATACTTAAATTTAAACCTTACAGGAGAAAGTTTATTTTACCCTCTAAATTTGCACTTTTCGATTCACCTGGTAGATACATGTGCACCGCTGAGGCCTGCCAGGTCATGGTTTTTAGCCTTGGTATGCTATGAATTATCACTAGAAAAATTTCTAGCCTTACAGGACGACCGTTAGTCGGAGGGTTCACTAGCTCTTAGACTACAAGTTTATCAAATTCCTCGAGAAGAATCAACTGTTACACAAAATATAATAATTGTTGATAACATGATAACTGATTTTTTTTTACTTATGTTAAGTAATGTAAACTATACTATTTGTAATTTATAATATACAAGTTTGTTCTAGCAAACAGTCAAACTAGACAGAAACCGTCAGCAAATAGTTGGTCAGTGAGAGAACATAATACAGTCACCAGTGCTATCCCCTCTACTCGCGCTGGTCCACTATTCACTGATGGTTTCAAACCGTTTGAAACTGATTCTAGAACAAACCTATTACCATGTAAACTGTAACTCCTGCTAATGAACATAGATGTCACATGCACGTTAATTTAAATAAAAAAATATATACAAAATTATTATGTAGAGGTATATTTTTTATCACCACCATATATTTCTAATTTTATAATTAGTATTTAAGCAAAAAGCATTTTATTTTAGTTCCCATATAATACCATTACTATTATCCTGTAGGTCTACCGCAAAACATTAAATTTCGGATCAGAGACAAATAATTATTAACAAAATGGTTTAAAATGATTTTCAATTTTTATCGTAGATCTTGCACTTTTGTCAGTCAATATTTCTTTCTATTTGTTCATCTTTTCGCTAAAAGATTTTCGTCTTGAAACATGGAACACAATCATTTTTTGCCTGTAATTGTATTTTAGGTGTGCTATTCTTTAGCACATTTCCCCTTGCTTCATTTCAGTATTTTTTCCTTTCTAATTCCCTGATCTTGGTGTCATCAAAGTATGCACCTCTTACGATTTTGTGTTTTTCTTTGTCTAATAGATAGTGCCTTTTTAACTATGTCTAGAAGTATCTTCATTTCTGTTCCAGTAAAGCTTTTGGTTTTTGATGGTTATGTTCTAGTTTATGGATGTTGTAGTAATTGTAATTCTTTTGTAGATTTTTGATATTTTTCAATGTTGTTTTCGTTTTGCCATATGGTTACCTTTAGACATTTCACCACTTTACTAGCTCTGCATAATTTACATTGCATTCAATTTCAATCTTATTTTTCTCATTGTACATTCTTTCTTACGTCAAAAGTGATAATGAATATCATTGCTTTTTACAGGCGATTAAAAAATACAGTCGCTAGAAGAAGAGGGAATGAGAACAAAGAGAACAAGCTAAGAAACTTGGAGAAATTTGCATTATGGTAATACACTTGAGAGCAGAATAATCGACTCACTTGCTGAATCGTACACGTTAGAAGTCTCAAATTTCCTAAACCTATTGTCCGATTCGAGTGATTTTTTTAGTATGTTACAGCCTTATTTTTTAAGAAAATCGATGTAATATTATCATTGCTAGACAGGTAAAGGTCATTTTATACCGGGTGTAACAATCATAGGGTGTTTTTTTCTTAAACGTACCTAACTTTTTTATTATCCAACATAAGCAAATGAGTCAAAAAAGAAAATGTTAATAAAGCCTAAGCCTACAATTGAATTTTAATTTAAATATTTTTATATGCTAGAATACTCCACAGGGTGTTCCGAACTTTAAGAAAAAATACAGTATGATTGTTACACCCGGTATAAAATGAGCTTTACCGTATAGCAACAATAATATTACATCGATTTTCTTAAATAATAAGGCTGTAACATACTAAAAAAATCACTCAAATCGGACAACAGGTCCAAATTTTTAGGAAATTCCACGTGTACAATTTTTCAGCAAGTGAGTCGATTATTTTGCTCGCAAGTGTATATCCTGCTCTGTCCAAATTGTGAATGCTGAAAATTGAAAATACGTAGATATCAGAAGTTACATCTTTAAGGGTAGATTAAGAAAACTATGAAATCCTAATAATCGAGATTAATGACATGGTTTAACAATTCACTATATTGATTTCAGCCATTTTGAAAAAATGTGAAAACCTTGAATTATTCATATCTGTCTGTCCCTGTGAGATGTTATGTTTTCTCTATATTGTTGTACGAAGCGGAGGCATGGACGCTTACAGACACCAATATTAAAAAACTTGAAGCATTTGAGATGTGGCTTTATAGAAGAATGCTGAGAATATCATGGACAGCAAGCATCACTAATAAGAAAGTCCTAGGAAGAATGAAGAAGGAACCGGAGATTGTGTTTACCTTCTTCTTCTTAAAGTTTCCTCTCCTATCGGAGGTTGGATATCAAAATAGCTATGGTCACTTTGTTGGCTGCTGCTCTGAATAGTTGTAATGAACTAAAGTTAAACCATGCTCTAAATTTCCTCAGCCAGGAAATGCGTCTTCTTCCTATGCTTCTTCTTCCTTGGATCCTTCCTTGCATAATAATTCTCAGCCACTCATATTTTTCTCCTCTGGTAATGTGACCCAAATATTCCAGTTTTCTAGTTTTTATACTTTTCATAATTTCTAACTCCTTATTTAAACGTCGTAGCACTTCAACATTGGGAATCCTTTGAACACACTGAATTTTCAATATTCTTCTGTAACACCACATTTCGAACGCTTCTATTCTTCTTATGTGTTGTCACTTCAGTGTCCAAGCTTTCATTCCGTATAGCAATATAGAAAATATGTAGCATCTTAGAGCCCTCAATCTGAGAGGCAACTGAAGGTCTTTGTTTGTAAGCAGTGTCGTCATTTTTATAAATGCTTGCCTTGCAGTTTCAATTCGGAGTTTCGGAATTTCTTTGCTTTGGTAATTTTTGTTATCAACTCAGTTTCCCAGATATTTGTATGTCTTAACTTTTTCTATTTGGGTTTGCTCTATCATTAACCTTTCATTTCCGTGTTCTGTTTTTGAGACAATCATAAATTTAGTTTTTTTCTTGTTTATTTTTAGTCCGTATCGAATGCAATAATCGTTAATTCTATTTAGCAATTCTTGTAGCCATTCCAGGGTGCCATTATAACGGTGTCATCAGCGAATCTTTTGTTATTTACTATTCTTTCGTTTATAGAGATTTCATCACTTAGCTCCGCTATCGCTTCCTGAAATATGGCTTCACTGTACAGGTTAAACAGTAGCGGCGACAGAACACAACCGTGTCTTACTCCTATCTTTATATCAATATTCTCGGATTCTTGTTCTTCTATCTTTATATTGGCCTTTTGATTCCAATACAGATTGATGATAATTCGTAAATCTCGTCTGTCTATATCTCTGTTTTTCAATAATTCTATTAGTTTTTCATGTCGGACCCTGTCGAAGGCTTTTTCGAAGTCGATGAAACAGGAATAAATATCCAGGTTTATATCTAAACATCTTTGAGAGAGGACATTAAACGCAAACAATATCTCTCTTGTTCCAAGTCCTTTGCGGAACCCAAATTGTGTATCATCCATATCATATTCTAGCTTTCTGTATAATCTTCCATGAAGCAACATTAGAAATATTTTGTTTACCATCAAACGCATAAAATTGCAGTGTCTGGGACACGTTATGAGTAATCAGCACCGTTACTTCCTGCTGCAGTCCATATTGCAAGATAAAGTCAAAGGTAAGCGAGGACCCGGTAGAAGGAGAATATCATGGCCGCGGAATTTGAGAACATGGTTTAAGAAAACCTTAACGGAACTGTTTCGAGCCGCAGCGATATCATAACTGCCAACATCATTTCCAACATCCGAAACGGATAGGAACCAGAAGAAGAAGAAGAAGGTCTGTCCCTTTGTAAACATAACTCCTCCGTCATTAGACTAGATAGAATGACAGATAAAGTATCGAATGATAGCTTATAAGCCAAGGATGGTATTAAAGGTAAGAAATTTGAACTAGGACTTCCGGTTTTAGAGTTGCAACTGGAAGTATTGTTTTAATATCGCAGAAATAGTACATGCGATATATTATTCGATGCAAGGCGAGAATGAATATACAGGGTGTCTCCGAAAAAGTGCGTTCCTTAAAGGTATAGGTAGAAGGCAGAATGTAGAGAAAAAAGTTTTATAACATTTTTTTCTAAATTGGTCCTTTTGACCAAAAAACGAAAATACATTTTGATATGCAAATTGAAGTCTGGCAACAACGCGCAACTCAAAAATCTAAAGATTAAAAAAGTAGGTTTGTAGGTCAGTTGCATCTGGTAGGTAAAATAATGTAAATATCAACCAAACCCTTATCCATTATTTTGCAGGTAGGTACCTAGGATGTCAACAACCCCAAAAATCACACCTCAAAGTAAATAAACAAGGGGTTATTAGGTTAAATTTCCACAGTCACAGCAAGTTCTTCTAGGCTACGTTGCCATGTCATTCAAATTTATGAAAATATAAATTCACTTATATGGAGAACAATGTAATTTTTTTGGAAACGGTTAACTTTACTTAAAGGAATACCTTAAAGGAACGCACTATTTTCGGGGACACCCTGTATACTTCCGTTTTATATCACTTCCGGTTAAAAAAGAGTAATCGGAAGTGCCACATTATAGTCGCAGAAATAGTACATGTGATATTTCAATCATCGCATATCGAACAGTCAAGCTCGAATATTTAGTTCCGGTTGATATCATTTCCAGTTATCAGTTGTCATGGTGGTGTCATGATGGTGTCATGGTGGTGTCATGGTTGTTCCAGTTGTCATGGTGGTGTATTGACTAAACGTGCACGGCAGGGTATGGTGCTGATAGAAAAGGCATTCAGGCATCAAATATCCAAACAAAATCTTTTCAGTCCATAAAAATGAAAAGACCTTCTCCAAAGATATAAAAACTTATACTGAAATGATGTCATTTCCTGAGGTAAAATATACCGGAAGTAAAATGAGCCTCCGTTCGGATCTCCGGGTGAGAACTATCTCAGGGGGAACACCATTGCAGGTTAGAAAAATCAGGATAGGGTCGTGGAATCTTGGTAGTCTTACAGGTAAGAGTCTGGAGTTAGTGGATGCGTTCAAACGAAGGAGAGTTCAAATTGCTTGCATTCAATAAACTAGGTGGAAAGGTCAAAGGGCGAAAGAACTAGGTGAAGGTTACCAATTGTGGTATGCAGGGAGTAGTAACACTAGAAATGGAGTTGGTATAATTGCTGATAGTGAAATGAAAGATAACGTAGTGGAAGTTGTAAGAACGAGTGATATTTGATGTCAGTGAAATTTGTAATTGATAAAGAGGTATTGAATGTTGTGTGTGTATGCTCCTCAAACAGGTCTGGGTGAGAATGAAAGAAGAGCTTTCTACGACCAATTAGGAGACGTCTTGAGTGATATTCCGTCAGAGGAGAAAGTTATAATAGGAGGTGATTTCAATGCACATGTGGGCCAAGCCAAGACAGGATACGAAGCAATATATGGGGGATTAGGCTTTGGAACTAGAAATGAAGCTTGAGACGACATGCTTGAATTAGCAACAGCATTGGAAATGGCGATTGTTAACACATTCTTTAAAAAGAGAGAAACTCAACTTATTACCTACAAAAGTGGACAACATTAATCCCAAATAGATTACTTCATGATAAGGAAAGAAGACATACGTGAATGCAAGAACTGCAAGGTAATAGTTAGTGAGACAGTAAGCCAACAACATAAGCTGCTTGTTCTGGACATCGAAGTAAAAAGCGAAACTAAACAAAAATATCGAAGAGGACCACAAAAAATCAAGTGGTGGCTGCTAAAAGATGAGAAAGAAGGCCTATTCAGAAGAAGAATAGTAGAAAAAATATGTTGGAACATGAAAGGAAGCCCTAATACAATATGGAGAAAATGGCCAGTAGAATTAGAGAGACTGCTATTGAAATACTTGGGAAAACGTCAAGAAAAAAAGTTTGAGGATAAAGAGTCTTGGTGGTGGTCAAACGAAGTACAAGGAAAAATAAAATAGAAGAGAAAATTATATAAAAAGTGGCAAGAAATCAGATCCGACACAGATCTTCAAAACTATATGGTGGCGAAAAAGGAAGCGAAAGTAGCAGTAGCAAAAGCCAAAGCAGAAGCGTATTCAAACCTATACGATCCACTTAATACCAGGGAAGGTGAAACGAAGATATATAAAATAGCCAAACAGAGAGCAAAGAAAGCAAAAGATTTTAATCAGATTAGATGTATCCGAGATGAAAATAATAAAATACTAGTTCACGAAAGGGATGTCAAAAAGAGATGGAGAAAGTACTTTGACAGCTTATTAAATGAAGAATTTGACAGACAGCCTGTAGAGTCAACGGAGATAGTAGCAGCAATGGTCACCAAAATAACAAACGAGGAGGTGGCTCAAGCGCTTCAAAAAATAAAGAAAGGAAAGCGGTAGGACCAGATGATATTCCTGGGGAAGTATGGAGAGCATTCAGAGAGACAGGAACAAGGTGGCTAGCAGGTCTATTTAATAGAATTATGGAAGTTGGACAAATGCCAGACAAATGGAGAAGCAATATACTGGTACCTCTTTACAAAAACAAGGGAGATATACAACAATGTACAAACTACAGGGTTATAAAACTGCTTAGCCACACCATAAAAAAATGGGAAAGAGTAATTGATAGACGGATACGTGAAGAGACCGAAATATCCGAGAATCAATTTGGCTTTATGCAGGGCAGATCAACAACAGATGCAATTTTCATTATAAGGCAGTTGATGAAAAAATACAGGAGTAAAGAAACAAACGCTCATATGGTATTCATTGATGTTGAGAAAGCATATAATAGAGTTCCTCGAGAGATTCTGTTTTGGGCACTTAATAAGAAAGAGTCCCTGGTGAATATGTAAAGATTGTGAGGGATATGTATGAGGGAGTAACGACTAGTGTTAGGACAGGTGAGGGAGAGACTGATAAATTTCATGTGAAAGTAGGATTGCACCAAGGCTCTGTGCTTAGTCCGTATTTATTCTCATTAGTTTTGGACCAGATAACAGCGAAACTACAGGGTAACATTCCATGGTGCTTAATGTATGCAGATGATGTCGTGTTAGTAGGAAATAGTGAAAGAGACTTAGAACAAAAATTGGAACAGTAGAGGCAAGCTCTGGAGGAAAAAGGTTTAAAACTTAGTACGACAAAAACAGATTATTTGGAATGTTCATTTAAAGATGGAGTTACTACAATTAATAAAATGGTATCTTTGGATCGTGAACTGATTGTAAAAAGCAATAGTTTTAAGTACCTGGGATCGGTATTACAGAGTAATGGAGAAATAGATGGAGATGCATGCAGTAGAATTAGGGCTGGATGGATGAAGTGGGGAGAAGCGAGTGGTGTGTTGTGTGACAGAAAAATTCCAATGAAGCTGAAGGGAAAATTCTATGAAACAGCCATAAGACTGACTATGATCTACGGAACTGAATGTTGGGCAGTGAAGAAGAAAGAGGAACAACGAATGCATGTGGCGAAAATGAGAATGCTTAGATGGATAAGTGGAGTGACAAGGAAGGATAAAATTAGAAATGAGTATATTAGAGAAGTCTAGGTGTGGCACCAATTGATGCCAAAATGAGAGAGCATAGGTTTAGATGGTTTGGTCATGTTCAACGTCGAGATGTTAATCACCCAATACGAAGAATAGCTGAAGTGCAGATTCCTGGAAGGAGTAGGAGAGGAAGACCATAGAAGACCTGGGGGGAGACGATAAGGCAGGACATGTTGGTAAAGGGGATTTACATTGATATGTCCCAAGATAGAATTGTGTGGAGAAATGCAATTAGGGAAGCCGACCCCGCATAGGGATAAGGCAAAGAGAATGATGATGGTGATGATGTCATTTCCAGTTAAAAAGTTATGACCGGAAGTTTGGCAAGAATGACTCAAAACGTATAGTGAACTCGTATATCAATCGACGCAAAGTTGCACGAAGAGTTCAAAAATAAGTATCGACTTTCAGTTCTACTTTCGGTCACGTTTGGTGAAAATCTTGGACTTACGAAGTCCAATTATTGCTTGTTTATAAATCTTTCAATTGATCAATACGATTCAAAATAAGATTCAATTAAATGTATGTTAGAACGTGCTTACTTACCCAAGTCATGTCCAGAGTTCCAATGGCGATATCCCCGTTTTGGTCCCCGATTCCAGTGTCCTGGAGAAGCAAAAATTGGAATATATACATGACCTACAGGAAGACGACCAAATTGTCCGCAATGCACAGGCACATGCAGGTAATGAGCAATATTACAAAGATGGTATAAAAACTTACCAACTACGTGATTATATCCATGGTGATTGTTTTGCCATCCACGACCGAATCTTGTTTCTATGAGAGCTTCTGATTGTGGGTCGTCATCAGGGCTTCGTCGAAGACGAGTTAATAGTCTGGAGTCTAGAAAAATTTATAAATTAACTCTAAATTCTTTCGATAAGTTATCGAATGGTAAAAACAGAATGCACGCAATTCGGAATGCACGTCATAGATTTAATGACATCATAACCCACCGATACAAAACTGACGGCAAACAACTTCAACAAAGGCTATAGCGGGATAAAATGGTCAAAATTGCACCAGGCTCGATTCAGTTTTGGGTTTAGCCATTCGAAAATATATCATTGAAAACTCACTTAGTCAAATTTTCAAGTCCCTAGGTGCTTCTGGGGGTCCGATATGGAAAAAAACGTGTTTTTTTGAAAAAAAAATTTTCAGACGCTGTATTGCTACAAAAAATTTGAAAAAATTAACGAAGACGTATCTCCCAATACAAAGCTACCTGATTTTTTTCAGATTTTTAGCTTCAAAATTGAGCACAGGAAAATTTTTGAAATTTTCAAAAAAATTTTAGGTTATGTTGGAAATTTTTCGCCAACTTTAAAATATTGTTTTTTGTGTATTTTTTCCATTCTTTCGAATGGTATAGGCATCATTATCATTTTCGACGTGGAAAATACCTAGAAATCGAAAAAACTGTTTTTTTTTAGATTTTCTGGTTTTTGACTCATAATCTCAACAACATACAGCTAAATTAATCATTATTTACATTTTTATATGTATTTTTACCTTTACAATCAAAATCAGCTAGATAGAACTTTTTTTTCCTACAGCATGCACAAAAACCCAAAAAACCCGTTTTTTGGCGTTTTTACTAAATAGCCTCAGAAATAAGTAAAAAAATAATTCTTTTAACGTTTAAAAGATTAAAATTTTGTTGCTATCGATAGAATGTAATACAATTAATACTCAAATAAATGATTTTTTGTTTTGCACGATTGTTTGAATTTCATATAATATAATAATATCGTCCCATTAAGGGTACCCTGCCAAAGGCTTATAAAAAAAATTATTGATTTTTTTTATAAACCTTTGGCATATACGTTTAAAAAAATAAAATTCTTGTAGTATTCGATAGAAACTGTTGTCCCCTTATAAAAATGCTCGTTGCGGTAGTGATTTTCAAAGCGTGCTTAGATTTAAAAAAGCACGGCACTTTGGTGCCGTACGCAACGAAGCGCTTCTAGCCACGTTTTTGAAAAAAACTCAGGAAAAACCAATCCTAAAGGACCTGCCGTCGAAGCCACTAACTACTTACATAATAAAAATATTTTTATTAAACGTTAATGAGGAATTATTATTTAAATAAATAATTATTAAATTATTTGAATTACTTAATTGATTAAATAGTGCAACGTAAAGAGTGCAGAGTTTTTAAAGGGATTAATAAATTAATCATTAAAAAGTTACTACACAATCATGAAATTACAAAATTCAAATTAATATACAGCATGGCATGATGCAAAGAAAGGAATAAATTCGTTATTTAGTAAACTGGCGACTTTAGGAAAAATCCCGAAACGGGTCGAGTGTGACACTGGTGACGTCATCCATCTGGGCGTGATGACGCAATCGATGATTTTTTTAAATGAGAATATGGGTCGTGTGGCAACTCATTTGAAAGGATATTCAGTTCTCTATTCAGTAATAAAAACACTAACCTAATTATTTATACAGGGTGACCAAAAAAAATTTGAATTAAATTAGTTGACATACAAAGAAGCATTTAAGTAATTTATCTACTTCAAAATATATTTTACTGCTGTTAGAAAACAAGAAAATGTTTGAGATATAAACATTGCTTTTCACGTAAGTTCAATGTTCAAGCCAGCTCCTGCCAGCCACCTGCCTCTTGGAAGTTTGAACATTTAATTTAAGCGAAAAGCAATGTTTATTTTTCGAATAAACATTTTTTTCCGTTTTCTGAAAGTAAAATATATTTTGAATTAAATAAATTACATACATTATTTTCTTTGCAAATTAATTTATTTCAAAAAATTTTTTTTTGGTCACTCTGTATAAATAGGTAATAATGGTAATGTTTCCATTATTTTCAATCTGGTGGGATGTACATAGAGTAATATTTTTGATGTTATTTTATGTGCTATTAGATTGAAAACTTAGTCTTTTCTAATAATGGTAATGTTTATACTACTGAATAGAGAATTGAATAACCTTTCGAATAATCAAATTATAGTAAAGTCCCAGTGATTGGCTGTATACCATAGTTAAAAAACTTACACAGAAATAAAAAACTTCGGTTTTTTATCATCGTATAAAATTCGGATCGCGGACGTTTCCCCAACTGTCATCATTACGACTAACTTCACTCGTAACTTTGATACGAGAATTAAAAAAAATATGCATTGAACTCCAGATTCCGTAATTTTTTGAGCGTTATAAAGTGAGTACAAAGACATACATATTTCTTTTTTTGTAATTACAGCTTCAATTTACCGTACACTTCTCGTAGACTCTGCCGATAAGGTAGAGTCGTGTTGGGGAAACCTCGCGTGCCCATAAAATTCTATTAAAAAACTTTTAAAAAATTCATCCAAATAAATTATAGAAAAACACCAGAACATTTTCTATCTAGTCAGATCATCTTCAGTGACACTCTGTTTAGTAATTGAAACTAGTCCGCTAGTTGATATATATAGTCTTCAAAAATTACATAATTATTTATTAAAATTATACTTTTTAAATGCGGCACAATGTCGATACTAATGGATTTTACTATTAATATTCACAGCATGGCTTCCCTGCTCGAAAAACTGAAGGGGTACTTGTCAAGACGAGTTCGAGGTCAAGACGAAATTTGGTCTATGTCACTCGTCTTGACTTGCCATTCCAAAAGTATAATTTTAATAAAATTATGTAATTTTTAAGACGCTATAGCAACTAGTGGGCTAGTTTCAATTAGTACACAGAATGTCACTGAAGGTGATTTGACTAAATCGAAAACGTTCTGGACGTGCTTGGATGACTGTTTTAGAAGTTTTTTAATAAAATTTTATATCATTACACAAACCGAAGTTTTTTACTACTATGGTTTTTCAAATACCCGTAATTCTCATTAAAAAAATATCGATTACGTCATCATGCCCAGATGGATGACGTCACTACTAGTATGATATATATGCCAAAAAATCATAATTAAGAAAATCGACCTCTTTCGGGATTTTTCCTTAGAGTCGACAGTTTAAGAAAAAACGAATTTATTCCTTTCCTTTGCATCATACTGTATATTAGGAATTTGAATTTTGTAATTTCATGAGTACGAGTAATTTTTTAATAATTAATTTATTAATCCCTTTAAACACTGCACTCTTTAGGTTGCACTATTGCCTCATATTGCCACTAATTCCTCATTAACGTTGAATAAAAAGATTTTTATTACTTAAGTAGTTAGTGGCTTCGACGGCAGTAGGTGCTTAAGGAGTGGTTTTTCCTTAGTTTTTCCCAAAAACGTGGCTAGAAGCGCTTCGTTGCATACGGCACCAAAGTAGCGTGCTTTTTTTAACCTAAGCACGCTTTGAAAATCACAACCGCAACGAGTATTTTTATAAAGGGGGAACATTTTCTATCGAACACCACAAAATTTTTATTTTTTAAACGTAAAAAAACTTAATTTATTGATTTTTTTATCAGCCTATGGCAGGGTACCATTAATGGGACGATATTCAAATAATCGTGCAAAAAAATCACTTATTTAAGTATTAATTGTATTACATTATATCGATAACAACAAAATTTTAATTTTTTAACCGTTAAAAATTATTTTTGATTGATTTTTGAGGCTATTTAGTAAAATCGCCGAAAAACGGGGGTTTTGAGTTTTTGTGCATGGTGTAGGAAAAAATAAGTTTTATTAGCTGATTTTGATGGTAAAGGTAAAAATACATATAAAAAGGTAAATAATCATTAATTTAGCTGTATGTTGTTGAGGTTATGTATATAAAAAAATTTTTTTCAATTTTTAGGTATTTACACGTCGAAAATGATAATGATGCCTATGCCAAACGAAATAATGGAGAAAAATTCACAAAAAAACAATATTTTAAAGTTGGCGAAAAATTTCCAACATAACCTAAATTTTTTTTGAAAATTTCAAAAAATTTTCCTGTGCTCAAGTTTGAAGCTAAAAATCTGAAAAAAATCCAGTAGCTTTGTATTGTTAAGATACGCCTTCATTAATTTTTTCAGATTTTTTGCAGCAATACAGCGTCTGGAAAAAATTGTTTTCAAAAAAACACGTTTTTGTTTATAGCGGACCCCCAGAAGCACCTAGGGACGTGAAAATTTGGCTGAGTGAGTTTTAGATTATATCTTTCCAAATGGGTAAACCCAAAACTGAATCGAGCCTGGTGCAATTTTGACCATCTTATCCCGCTATAGCCTTTTTCCTCACATATTAGTTTTTTTAGCTACCGTCAAGTTTGGCAGGAAAGCGCTGTTGTCAAATTCAAACAAATATGTATTTACAACAGCAAGTAACGGCTACACTGTTTCTCTTTGTCTTTAAGAGTGTGAAACAAACATAACTGTCTCTAATATAAGTGTCAAAGTCATGTCCTATAGAAGGTTCTGTAAGATTTTTGTTTGTTTTTGAAGTTATACTTCTTTAGGCGCGATTGAGAGTAAATTTTCATAATTCTGCGCGCATGCGCACACAGACAGTATGGTATAAACATTATACGGGATGTGATTGTGTGTTAAAATCATCTGTCAATAATTGTTCAATATGGAGATTTTGGATAAACAAATTAATGTTGTGTATATTAGTTTTTATTGTTGTGATGGCAGAGAAAAATGCAAGTTCATAATATTGTAGTGACTTTTTAAATACTTTTAAAAGGGGCAGTTATGTAATTATTTTAAATGTTTCAGTATCCTAATAAAAAATTTCATAGGTAGAACCTACCTATTTGGAAAATTTAAAAAGAACCTACTAAAATAGTATGTAATGCTTTGATTTACATAATTTGATTACCATCAAAATTTCTATCAATATTCACCTAATATATTGTTTTCTTACTCTATGTTTTGTTGTATTCTAATATTTCTTTCAATTCTAAATAATTTCAATTCAAAATCAAAATAATTTGGTTAAATTCAGAACCGTCAAAAGTTTAATCCGTTTAGTTAGTTGATCTTCGCACATGATGACACATGGTCTCCGTGGGTAAAAGTTTAAGGTGAATGAATTTCAAAACTAACTGCGTTGATAAGCGGGTTCGAACCCCAGTGGAAACTTTTATATTTTTTATTTTTTTTATACATTTTATGATTATAAGTTTATTATATAATTTTTTTTTTCAGAAAATACGTATTCAGTTAAAAAAATTTTCCTACATTGTTCAGAAATCATTTGTGGCATTCTTCAATGTGTTTGTTTGTGTGTGTTTTATTCTTTTATTATTTTAATTTTTGGCACTGTTTTAATAAAAATTTTTGAGAAGTAGTAAGTATTAAAATTAGTTTAATATTTAAATAAAATATAAATAAACTGTTTAAAGTATATTAATTTCGTTGAAATCATATAATAGAAGTATAACTTCTTACGTGCGTACAAAGTACACACACGTTCTTTTTTTTTTCTTCTTCTTTTATGACCTTTGGGAGCTGTGCCCATTTAGCCAGCAACATTTGTTAAAATTAACGCCTAACTAAACCTACCATGCAGTGGAGCAGTGGAGCAATGACCAGGAAATAAAGTGACGCATAGGAAAGGCAAGAATGGTTTTTAACAAAATGAGCGCCATCTTCAAAAGCCCCATCATATCCCTAGATAAAAAATGAGACATTTGAGATGTTATGTTTTCTCTATATTATTGTACAGAGCGGAGGCATGGAAGCTTACAGACACCACTATTAAAAAACTTGAAGCATTTGAGATGTGACTTTATAGAAGAATGCTGAGAATATCATGGACAGCAAGCATCACGAATAAGGAAGTCCTAGGTAGAATGAAGAAGGAACCGGAGATTGTGTTTACCATCAATCGCATAAAACTGCAGTATCTGGGACACGGTATGAGAAATCAACATCGTTACTCCCTGCTGCAATTCATATTGCAAGGTAAAGTCAAAGGTAAGCGAGGACCCGGTAGAAGGAGAATATCATGGCTGAGAACATGGTTTAAGAAAACCTCAACGAAACTATTTCGAGCACAGCGAGGAAGGTTATTATTGCCAATATGATTTGCAACATCCGAAACCGATAGGAACCAGAAGAAGAAGAAGAAAACCTACCATAAATCAAAAACATTACGAACCTAATCGACCAATCAAGGATAGAGAAGGGAAAGTGAAGCTGGTTAAAAATAAGCTGTCGTTAAAATATAAACGAAATAAGTAAAATGTAATTTGAAAACAATAATTTGACAATATATTTAACCTCCAATATTATGACAGACGTCAGTTACCATTTTTACAATCTCAGCAAATATAATAATGACGCCATGTAAACTCGTCACTAATTCTAGCCAATGAAATGCTCGGTGTAATAAGTAATCGCATGTCAAAAATATCTGATTATTTCCTCTAAATTTTGTTGAAATTTAGAATATGGTAACAAGGGGAAAATTACCTGCATTCCTTCTTGTTTGACTTTTCCTTTAAAATCTCATTTTCTTAACATTATATATTCTAATTAAAAAACAAACTCTAATAAATAGAATCTAGGAGCATTAGAAGAGACTGAAATAAGAGAGAAATTTGAACAACAGATGAATAAAAATATATACAACCTCACTAGTTCATCCACAAATATAAACGAAAGATGGCAAGAATTAAAAATCAAAATAAATGAGACGACAAACAAAGGAAAAAAACAACAAAAAGAAATGAAGACTGGTACGATTAAGATTGCAAAACAGACAGAACTCTAAAAAATTCAGCCAGAATGACATGCATCAACAACCCGTTAGAACAAAATAGGGAAGAATACAAAATAGCGAAAAACAAAGCCAACGCAACAAATAAAAAGAAGAAAAATGACTGGTTAAATGAAAATCTGGAGGATATTGAAAAAGACAGAAAAAAATACAAAATAAAACAATTTTATAAAAAAGTCAGAGCGACAAAAAATACGCCCAGCATTAAAACAAGAGGACTAAAAAACCAAAAAGGAGAAACCGTGTTTGAAGACAAACAGATCAGCAGAATATGGGAACAATACTATGAAAAAATGCTATTCACCACGAAAGAAGCACACCGCGATGAAGAAGTAAGACCAATAATACAAGATAACGACGAAGTAGAAATTCCCACAGAAGAAGAAGTACAAAAAGAAATTAAAACCTCCGGAAAAGCAGCAGGAGAAGATGAAATAGCAGTGGAATTATTAAAATACGGAGGAAGAGAATTACATAAAGAAATAAACCAGCTAATACAACAAATATGGACACAAAACAGAATACCAGACGATTGGAACAGAGGTATAATAGTACCCACATATATATAAAAAAAAGGAGATCGGGAGGAGTGCGAGAATTACAGAGCAATAACTTTATTGAACACCACAAAATTCTAGCAAACATAATAAACATGCGACTTAAATTATGCGCTGAACGAATATTGGGAGAATACCAAAACGGGTTCAGACCAGGAAGATCGACAATTAATTCCATACATACAGTGGAGCAAATAATTCAAAAATCGAGAGAATACAACAGAGAAATACACCTAATATTCGTAGAGTTCAAAAGCGCTTTTGACACAATTAATAGAACGAAAATGATGGAGGAGCTGGAGAATCTTGGAATCCCAGAAAAATTAATACATATGCTAACAGTAAGCCTAAAGAACACCACAGCAAAGATTAGTTTCAACGGAACAACTTCAAACGAAATCAATATAAACAAAGGCGTGAAAGAAGGCGACCCTATCTCACCGACACTATTTAACCTGATGTTGGAAGTAATAATAAGAAGAACAAACTTTGCAAACAAAAACATTATCAGATCAACTTCAACTGGTAGCATATGCAGATGATCTAGTCATCATAGCGAAGAAGAAGATGACACTTATAAAAGCAGTTGAAAAATTAGATAAGGAAGCGAAGAGAATAGGGCTACAGATAAACCAGCACAAAACAAAATACATGACGATAGGGAAGGACGACACAACAAATCAGAAATATCTAATAACACAGAACCATAAATTTGAAACTGTATCCACCTTTAGCTACTTGGGAGCAACAATAGGGAAAACCGGAAAAGAGAGAACAGATGAAAGAATTCTGAAAGGCAAAAAAACATATGGAATGAATAAAAAATCTGCTGAGAAGCAAAACCCTAAATAAGAAAACCAAGAAAACCAAGATGATAAGACCTTAATAAGACCTGTTGTTACATATGGGATGGAAACAACAACGATTAACAAAAAAGAAGAAGATAATCTTCTGAAATTTGAAAGAAAAATAATGAGAACAATACTGGGCCACAACGTAACAAGAGAAGGAGAAATACGAATGAAAACAAATACCGAAATTGAAGAAGAATTAAAGAGAGAAAATATAGTCAGATACATAAAATCGCTTCGCTTAGAATGGATAGGACATATACAGAGACGCCCACAATCAGATATGCTGAGAAGGATAACTAACTGGACACCACTATGGCCTAGGTGCAGAGGGAGACCCAGAAGAAGATGGCTGGGTGATGCATTTTTTTTTTTTTTTTGAAAAATGGCTTTGGCAGAGCCAATTAGCCAGACTTGTTTCTGATTGATTGCAGATTCATAGTCATAAATTTCTTATAACATAAGTACATTCTACAATTTTATTTTTATAGATACATTGGTATATTGTGTAACTTTTTTTATTTTGTTTTTTTTTAATTATTTTACTGTGTTTTTTTTTATATATATTTTAATTTGTGCGAAATACTTTTTTTACTTCTTTTTTTTTTCTATTCTTTTTTATTTTTGTTCCTTTTTTTCTTTTTTTTTGTTTATTATTTTTTTTTGTTATTATTTTATTATGTGTTCATTTTAATATTATTTTTTTTTTATTTTTTCAAACAACATTAACAAATTATGCCTATTTATTACATATTACGTTTACAACTTGTATTTAGATAATTTAACATGTTTATAAATGAGAGGCTGGATGATGTAGAAGAAGACATAAGGGCAATGAATGTGAAAGACTGGAAAGTTCAGTGCAAGGACAGGAAGAAATGGAAAAGAGTCATGAGAACAGCAAAGATACACAGCAAGCTAGGAAATGATAGAGGAGTAATCCAAGAATAGGATTTTAAACGCCACGGCGTTAGTTATAATCCCTAGGGATTGTAATGCTTCATGAATGAATGAATGAATATAATCTTACGAAAGAAAAATTACTTTTATTTGAATTGTTTGTTTTAAAGCATGGCCTCTTTGTTGAGGTTTTCTTTCTGTTAATGTTTCTTATGCCGTGTCCATACTGGTAAAAATTTGCGAACCAGCTGTTCGTCGGAAATATTTGCGTGCTCGAGGTAAATTGTGCTAGTGTGGACGTGTTCGTCGCATAAATCGGACGCAAGAATTTTCGACGCACAGAACACACACGATCCATCGGTTGTCGGTTTTTGAGCGAAGATCACATGATTTGAGCACCACGTCCTCACTGATAAAAATTTTCGGCGCAAATTCTTGCGACGAGAATACGCACGAAAAATTTACCAATGCGGACGCGGCATTAGAAGAAGACAACTTAGATGTTTTTGCAAAAATTTTCAATAATAAATATCAATTTTTGAAGTTATACTTCTTTAGACGCGATTGAGAGTAAAATTTCATAATACTGCGCGCATGCGCACACAGACAGTATGGCGTTTAGTTGCTGAATCTTTCAAGTTATGTATAAATATATCAGTGCAAGAAAAGGTGTGAAAAGAATATATTAGTGTTTTTAGTAAATGTATTATTTATTATAATTTTTGTGTCTTTGGATTTGTCTTCCTCGGGAATAAGATATTTTATAATAATAGTAAGTATATTTAAAGTATTTTTGTATTAAATTTGTCAGCATGTATGAGAAATCTTGTAACCTGTCAAAGCAAAAGGGATATAGCTCAGTGGTAGAGCGTGTGACCGGAGATCAAGCGGTCCCGGGTTCAAATCCCGGACGATTCATATTTTTTTTATATTTTTGGTATCGTTTTAATAAAAAATTTTTAAATGTGGTAGGCAAAGAAAGTTAGTTTAATATTTAAATAAAATACAAATTACCTGTTAAGTATATTAATTTCGTTGAAATCATAATAATAGAAGTATAACTTCTTACGTGCGTACAAAGTACACACACATTCTTTTTTTGGCATATATATCATAGTAGTGACGTCATCCATCTGGGCTTGATGACGTAATCAGTGATTTTTTAAATGGGAATAGGGGTCATGTGATAGCTTATTTTACTATTCTATATTTTATTATTATTCTCTATTTACTAATATAAACATTAGCATAATTATTTATACAGGGTGTTCAAAAAAAATTTAATTAAATTAATTGAGACAAAAAGAAAAACGTATGTAATTTATTTAGTTCAAAATACGTTTTACTGTTGCCAGAAAACACGAAAACCATGTTTATTTGACAAATAAATATTGCTTTTTGCTTAAATTCAATGTTAAAGCTGCAGTTTTATGTTTTCTGACAGTAGTACATACATTCATCTTTTTGCTTCAATTAATTTAATTAAAAAAAAATTGGACACAATTGGTACAAATAATTATATTGATGTTTATATTACTAAATAAAGAATTAAATACACTTTCAAATGAGCTATTCTTCTTCTTCTTCATGTGCCTTGTCCGTTGCGGACGTTGGCTATCATCATAGCAATTTGAATTTTGTTTGCGGCTTTTCTGAATAACTCGATCGATGTTAGTCCAAACCATTGGCGTAAGTTTTGAAGCCATGAGTGTCTTCTTCTTCCGGGTCCGCGTTTGCTTTCTATTTTACCCTATATTATCAGTTGGAGTACCGAAGTTTCCGTTTCTTAATTGTGAAAGCTAATGAGCTTAAATGAGCTATTACATGACCCTTATTCTCATTAAGAATCATCGATTACTTCATCACGCCCAGATGGATGACGTCACTAGTATGATATATATGCCAAAAAATCGTAATTTAAAAATAAAAATCGACCTGTTTCGGAGATGTTCCTCAAAGTCGCCGGTTTACGAAATAATGAATTTATGCGTTACTTTATGGACGTACTGTATACAAAGCTTGCAAAATAATTCCACAAGATTTTCGTTTATCCAACTACACCATTCACGCTCCCACTTCGTCGCCAGTCGGATGTTGGATCTTCAAGTGGCCCCTCTACTCAAAAGTCTAAATGTTCCGACTCATACCACTAGATGTACCATTAATCTAGCTAGCCCATTCACGGTCCAATTTTAGATCCAACTACGAAAGTTGGACCACTAGAGGAATCACAAATCGGAACGTGAATGCCCCGCTTAAAAGTACATCAAAACGTAATAAAGTAAATTCTAAATTATCGTGATAAAGTAAAGCTCTATTTTCGTCAAACATTTAAGTATGTCACTTTAACTATCCTATAAAAAAAACCCAGTTTTTAGTATGTCATACTTTTTTAAAACTCCATTTCAATATCCAAGAAAAAGTGTTTTCACACGATTCATTCGGGTTTCATAATTTTCTTATAATGTGGACTATCTAAAAATCATTTAAATATGCATCTATTAGGATCTTGCTCTATTTTTTATTTAAAGTAAATGGATTTTTAATTCCTTACGTCATAAATAGATAGTTTATATATTTAATTATAATACGTAGTAATACATGAGTTTAAATGGGTAATCAATAATATTACAATGCTCTTTAAAAATCAAGTATATTCAAATGGGAAATAAGCCACAATTTTACCTAAAAATGATTTTATTAACGTTTCGACGCCCAAGTCGGGTGTCGTTGTCAATAATAATAATATCGTATGGCATTTTTGCCGGGGAGATCTTTTCGGATAGTTCCAGCGCCAATTACATCTTTAACCCTGTTTCAAGTAACTAGTGTCGATGTACACTAGCCCAGGGGGACCGACGGCTTAACGTACTCTCCGAGGCACGGCGAGACGGCTCGTGTCATTATTGGAAATGAAAATGGTTTGTCTTTGGCAGGGATCGAACCCACGTCTACTGGCGTATGAGGCCAGCGTTTATGCCGTTACCCACGGCCGCTCACGTCGTTGTCAAAATAATACTAAATAAACAAAAAATGTTGTTGCTTAGTAAAAAATTCTTCTAATAATTTATTTAATCTGACTCATTTATATCGGCAATTCAGACACGTATTATACATTTTAAAGTAGACGACTTTAAAACGATATTGCCAATATTGATGAGTTGCGTTCCTGGGACGACTTTACTAAAAGATAGTTCATTCGATTACATGAAATCAATCCCAACTCAAGAATATCCGCCACAAAAATTCATAGCATGTGATATGTCTTTAAAAAGACAACCAAATGCAACGGTGGCACTGAAATTCTCGCGTTAGAGATTCCATAGTAAATCACGAGGGAAAACCAGGAAAAACCTCGTGATACTATCCCGACATCGTAAGTATTTGGGTTTACATTTAGTTTACTCTCAAAACTAATACCAAATTTTGACTTGATATTTTAAATTTTAAATAATACTAAAATACTAAATATGTACTAACTCGATATGTTACTGATTTACTAATTGTGGTATTTTCTTTCTATTGACTTCCTCCTTTAATATGGGTAACCACATCCTACTGCATTCTACCGAGGAATTTGCGACACAATTGGTTTCATTTAGCATAATTAGAGCCGCTTCTTTGATTTTTCTCGTTTTACTATCTGCTTCTTTTAGGACTATACTTGAATCTCTCCACTGAACTCTATGTTCATTATCCCCTGCGTGTTGACATATTTGAGATCTATCAAATTCTCTATTTTTTATATAAGACTGATGTTCATTTACTCTAACGTCTAATGGTCTTGACGTTTCACCTATATAAAATTGTTCGCATTCACAAGGTATTTTATAAATACAATTCTTTGTTCTTTCTTGTTCACTGTTAGGTTTAGTTTTAGATAGAATAGATCTCAATGTGTTTGTTGTTTTGAATGTTGTTGATATGTTGAATTTATTTCCTATTGTTTTAAGTTTCTCGGATAGTCCTTTTACATATGGTATTGATATTTTCCTCGTATTATTTCTTGTGAATGTTGTAGGATCCCGTTCTAAGTTGTTCTGTTCCATTCGATCCAATCTTGACAATCCCTTATTTATAAACGATATGGGATAATCATTTTTTAATAAAACAGATGTTAACAATTGTTTTTCTTCTAAAAATGAATTTTCGTTAGAACAAGTAATTTTGGCTCTATCATATAAGGATTTAATGATTCCCTTTTTAACGTTGATGTTATGATTTGATTTGTAATTGAGATATCTGTTGGTGTGTGTTGGTTTTCTATACACTTGAGTCTCATATCCAGTATCCTTCTTTGAGACCAAAACATCGAGGAAAGGTAGGGTGTTATTGTATTCCTTATAAATGTATAAATGTAAACCCAAATACTTACGATGTCGGGATAGTATCACGAGGTTTTTCCTGGTTTTCCCTCGTGATTTACTATGGAATCTCTAACGCGAGAATTTCAGTGTCACCGTTGCATTTGGTTGTCTTTTTAAAGACATATCACATGCTATGATTTTTTGTGGCGGATATTCTTGAGTTGGGATTGATTTCATGTAATCGAATGAACTATCTTTTAGTAAAGTCGTCCCAGGAACGCAACTCATCAATATTGGCAATATCATTTTAAAGTCGTCTACTTTAAAATGTATAATACGTGTCTGAATTGCCGATATAAATGAGTCAGATTAAATAAATTATTAGAAGAATTTTTTACTAAGCAACAACATTTTTGTTTATTTAGTATTATTTTGTATTTTGACAACGACACCCGACTTGGGCGTCGAAACGTTAATAAAATCATTTTTAGGTAAAATTGTGGCTTATTTCCCATTTGAATATACTTGATTATAAAAATGCCACAAGAAAATAGCTTCAGAGCTCTTTAAAAAGGATATAAATGTGTACGATATTATTGATTGAAAAAATTAAAACTTGATAACATTTTGAAATCACATTTATCCTGTTATTAAATTTCTGTCGATATTTACGTTAAAGTTGTTTCAGAATTAATGATGGATTTTGATGTGCTTGGAAGGCCCCGAAGGCACAGAGTGTATCTCACAAAAATTCAAATTGCTAGTACGATGACTTTAATTCAAGAAGGTTACTCAAGACGCCGTACAGCAGAAATGTTAGTTGTGCTGCGATGAATAGAGCCTGGACCAGACATGAAATGTGTAGAGTTATTAGAAGACAGCCTAAGAGTAAGAACAGAACAAGTGGGTCGCGGTGGAGGTGGAGGTGGAGGTCGCGGTCGATGTCGATATCCATGTAAAACAAACACATAACACATTGTAGTGAATGGAAGAGAACAGAGCAGGTAAGTCGCGGTGGAGCTTTAGCGCGATACCATCCACGAGATTTACATCGATGCTTTTGAAAATAAAATGAGTTTGTTTTACATGGATGTCTACTGCGCGGCCTACAAGAACGCTTCCCTGTGATTGGTCTGTTCAAAGCCAAGTTGTCATTACCTGCGTTATCTGAGTTGATACCTTTTATATAATCCCTTTTTTGTATTCAGTTTATTTTTAAATTTCTAAAGTAATTAAATACAGTAAATTTTTTAAATATGAAGGAGGATCTGATTATTTACAGCTGACATTTCATCACTATCATCACTTGACTGACACAACATCGCAAAAGTACAGTCTTTTTGTCATTCAAATTCCATTAAACTACTTCACTTGATAGTGGTTCTAGCTCGACTGACAGCGTAGGTGACCTCCTTGCTATATGCTGTCGACATCGACCGCGACTTAACTAGTAGCATCCACCGCGACCTACACCTCCACCTCGACTCACTTATTCTGTTCTTACCCTTATAGTCTTCGTGCAAGGGTGACTACACCAAGATAGGATCGACTTTTACAACTATGGGCCATCAGTATTGCTCGAACGCTAAAAAATGAGTTGGTAGAAGATACAGGTACCTCTCACGGAAAAAATCATCGGGGAATATCAAGCAGGGTTTAGGCAAAATAGATCTACCATTGACCAACTATTTACAGTTAAACAAATACTAGCCAAAACATGGGAATATGATAATAATAATATAATAATATTTATTCATCCTTTAAGACATACAATGTATAGGACATGTCATTAGTTTTACAAACAAACAAACAATAAAATTAATACATTTATAAATTTTATAAACATTTTAAGGTAGATAGAATTGATAACATTTAGGTAATATTTCTGTCCGAAACAAACTCTTCCACAGTATAATAACATTTGGTAAGCAATAAGCTTTTAATGGATTTCTTAAATAAATATTTATTCATTGTTCTATATTTTTTTGGTAAAACGTTAAACAATCTAATGCTCATATACTTTACTGACATTTCAAATTTACTCGATCTATGACCAGGTACCCTCAGCAAGTCGCCACCTCGTGTCGAATAATTGTGGAAACTAGAATTTCTGTCATACATATGAATATTATCAACAGCATATAGTAACATTCTGAAGATATAAATACATGGAAAACTTAAAATATTATTCTTAATAAATATGGGCTTACAGCTCTCAAGAGGTCTAATTCCAAACATTTTTCGTATTATACGTTTTTGTGTTATAAATATTCTGTCACTGTTGACTTCATTCCCCCATAAAACTATGTTGTAACAAAGTCTACTATAAACAAGGCTATAGTATACATTTAAAAGCGCAGAGATGGGCATAATATTTTTAATACGGGATAATGCATAGTACGACTTATTAAGGGACTTACTGAGCATGTCTATGTGAACTGACCATTTTAATTTTGAGTCGAGATGGATACCTAAAAATTTAGTATGATTTGAGGAATCCAGTAGTACATTGTTAAAACTTAGATGTAGTACAGGATTAACAGAATTTAAGTTATTAAAATATATTACTTTTGTTTTGTCTACATTTAAAATTAGGTTATTGGATCGACACCAGTCATTAAACCGAGCTAAAAAACTATTGCAAGTAGATGCCAATTTCTCATAGGTCTGTGCTGAGACCACAAGAGAAGTATCATCTGCAAATAACGTCAGGTCCAAAATATCAAACTGGTTAGATGCATCGTTAATAAACAACAAAAAAATCAGGGGTCCTAATACAGAGCCCTGTGGAACTCCTATGACATGGACGTTTACAATCTCTTTGTAGATTTTAAACAAGCCTATGATTCAATAGATAGAACAATTCTACCTAATATATTGGAAGAATTTGGCATACCATCAAAATTAATACGACTAGTGCAAATGACAATGACAGAAACAGAAGCACAAGTATGTATTCAAGGACAGATCACTGATGCGTTTACGATAACGCAAGGACTGAAAGAAGGCGGCGGACTGGCTCCAACGCTTTTTAATCTTGTTCTTGAATATGTAATTAGACGGTTGACGGTAAGCGGAAATAATATACTTACAAACAAATCTACCCAATTAGCAGCATACGCGGATGATATAAACATAATGAACAGAACAATGAATGCAGCGGAAGAAACCTACGTTGAGTTGAAACAGAGTGCAGAAGCAGTAGGGCTAGCAATAAACACAAATAAAACAAAACTACTCATACAAACCAGATCAAATAGACCGGCGCAACAACACTTTATTGACGATATAGAACATGTGAATAGATTCACGTACCTAGGAATGGATCTGGTTGCAAGCAATGAAGAAGAACCGGAAATAAATAGAAGACTTGTGCTGGCAAATAAAGCCTATTTCGCGATGGGCCACATATTCAAATCGCGTGACGTACACCGGAAAACAAAACTCCGGGTATATAAAACAATAATAAGGCCCATAGTAAGTTATGGCTGCGAAACATGGGTGGTGACACAGAAATCTGCCAATGCATTAGATGTGCTTGAAAGAAAAGTATTACGTAGGATACTGGGCCCAATAAGTGAAAATAACAACTGGCGAATTAGGTATAATAGAGAAATATACGAGCAATATAGCGAACCAACTCTAGCACAACACACTAAACTGCAGAGATTACGGTGGGCAGGGCAAGTGGTCCGCATGCACGAGAATAGAATCCCCAGAAAATTGCTGAATGCAAGAATGCAGGGAAGAAGACCTGTTGGAAGACCTAAAAAGAGATGGGAAGACGAAGTCGATGAGGATGCCAGGAACTTTCTGGGAACGCGTTCATGGAAAAGAACAGCGGTAAATCGAAATGATTGGAGAAGCTTATTGAAGGAGGCCAAGGCTCGATTTGGGCTGTAGTGCCATTGGATGGATGGAGAAGATACAGGTACAAGAAAGTAAATACTCAAGCTATACGTAATCGGCTTCACAAATATGGGTTGAATGCAAGAAGGCTAGTTGGAGTACCTCCTTTGACCCCTGAACATCGTATAGTCAGACGCTTGCTTGCAGAAGAACTCATGAATTGTACCATGGCATGATAGAATAACGTGATATTTACTGACCAATCCAGATTACTTTTATGGTAGTGGATAGGTAGCCGGTACCGGTGACTTGTTATGTAGACGGTAGTCGCTTATTATTGATCTAAATCAAGGGTATGTTTAGTTTAGGTTATGTATATGTTTGCTTCGTGTTTGAGCAGTATTAATTCAGTATAATATATTCTTTATCTATGCTTCGTGTGCTCCTGTGTTTGTTTTGTATAAATTTTAAAGCATTGAATTGAATTAAAGGTAGAAAGACCAAAAGGACAAGATGTAACCGTAATGGGTTTACAAAAAAAAAAGAAAATGAAAAGCCAATCCGATCAAGTTGAATCTAAAAAACAAATAGTTTCTAATCTCTTCTAATCTTGTTTCGGTATCAATTTTAAAACTATGGTAACTTGTGAAACATGGAAATCTATACAGGATCTTGTTCATACAGAAAAGCAGAGTTTTGCCTTCAGAACTGCATCAATCAGGCAAATTTGATTATCTGTGATGGGGACTAAATTTTGGTTCTGCCGGGGTACAATAATAATCATAACTGTTGTTACTTTTTAATTTTTTTAATAAAGTTTTACTTGATCTCTGAGTTAATTATTTGTGATCTGTTTTATTACTTTTTCATAAAAATGCACACTGCTTGAAAATAATTATTTAAAATAAAATGCACTTATTTCGCACAATCATTGAAAATGTATAATGTAAATGCAGCTATTTTGTATAATTTTCGTAAGTAATACACATGCTAATACATCGTTACCTAATGTATTACCGGTACCCGGTACCCCACGGTACCGGCAACCAACTCATTGACCGGTAGTTCCGCCCACTTAATTGCTTAACCAATAAAAGCCAACTACCGGCTACGGAAGAAGTCACCGGTACCGGCTACCTATCCACTGCCTACTTTTATGTTGATAGAGGTTTTAATTTCTGAAGAAGACCTGGCGAGCATTTTTTGGATTCTACAATTCAAGAAACCCAGGCGTTTGGCAGAGGTTCAATTATAGTTTGGGGTGCGGGATAATTTTAAATGTCCGCTCTGACCTAGTAGTTATTCGGCGAGGGGGGTGACGGCAGAGCGGTAAATTAACGAAGTTATTGAACCACATATTGCAAAATTTTATTGCAAGATAAGGAGTTATGGAGTGGCCAGCGAGGAGTCCAGATTTAAATCTCCTTGAACACATTTGGGATACACTCGAAAAGAGCTTGAAGGATCGTCAGTCACTAATAAATCTACAACATGTCAGGAAATTCTCGTGGAAGAATGGGATCAACTAGATCAAGAAACTATTCGAAATGTGATTGAATGTTTTGCAGAAGTTCGGCGAGTTAGAGGAACCCACACACAGGGCTGCTTTATCCATTAGGCAATATGGGCAGTTGCCTAGGGCGGCACATTATGAGAGGGCGTCAAAAATACTGTACAAAAAAATATTTTTATATAAAAATTATGGATCTGCGTTCTGTCATTAAAGAGTATGAAGCTCTTTCAAATTACTTTGCCGCAAGGAAGCCAAAAAATTGTGCCCAAATAAAACATATAAAGAGATAAGAAAGAGAAAAAGAAAAATTCAATTTGACGAGGGGGCCGATGATGAACCAAACTTTTCAGCTAGTGTTGTGATGAAGATCCACACATTCTATATTATAATCGACACTCTGATAAGAGACCTGAATGGACGTTTGAAATCTTATCGACTTATTTATCAACGTTTTCGTGTTATTAACATATTTGCCAAAATTAAGCAATGAAGAAATTATTAAAGAAACTGAAAATCTGATACAAAATAAAGACGACCAAGATACATCATTCATACATGAATGCATTCACTTAAAGGGTGATTTGGATACCACAATAAAATCACCAATTGACATACTAATCTTACTATTTAAAGAAGAGTTATTGCAGTCACTGAAGGTGGATATGAGCTATTATCTCCGATTTCGTTGTTGAACCTCGGTCAATTTGCATGAAAATTGGTGAGTGGTTAAGGATATCTCTAGAAACAAAGGTGACATGGTGCCAACTTGCGCTTTTACCCTGGGAGTGGATGCCACCCCGTCTCGGGAGTGAAAAATATTTTATTAAAAATAACCCCATAATTCGATAAAGTGACAACAAATACTAAGCAGAATTTGTTATACTTATAATAGTTATATATGATATAAGTGTTAAAAGTACACGTTTAAGTCACGCATGTGAAAGTTTGCAGAATGAGCGATAGCGAGTATCATACAATGTTTTTTCTACAAACGTAATTACAGGACAATATCTACAAAAACTTTTACTTGAACTTGACTGACATTCCATTTTTATATTTTTTTGACATTACATCAAAATTGCGTATACGGTCAATACGAATTGCAGTGCCATAAAAATTTTAAAGCACTAGTGCCTTAAAATAGCATTTTTAACGCTCGTATGGAGTGCTAAAAATTGCATTTTTAACACGGTTGTAGAAAAAGTTATTAAAATAATTCAAAACTTTTTGAGTGATTCAAGATCAAAGATTTTCATTTTTCGTGAGAAAAATGCATGTTTTTAACCGATTGTTCATAAATAACTCAAAAACTATAAGATTTTGCAAAAAAGTTATTATTACCAAAATTTTTAATAAAAAAATGAAATAAACTCCTTAGTGGAAAAACCTTTTAATGTTAACTAAAAGTGATTTATAGGTAATTAAATGTATATTTTTTTCGGTGAGTACCCAAATCTAAGTATTCAAGCTTAAATAACGGGAACATGATGCATTTTATTCATAAACTTATTAAACATTTGTCAAAGTACTTAGAAATATCTATTAAATGAGCCTCCGGACAAGTTGATAGCATTAAAATTTATACAGAAAATATTTTTCAGAATTTATCTTTTAAAAATTTTTCCAAAAAAGTTATTGTTTTTTTTAAACTCCGTTAATTTTTACAAGTCAGGCTTGCCTAAAAAACATTCGAAAGTTAGTTTTAATGGTTATTAAACCACGCTGAATTTAATCTTTTAAACCCCTTACTTTTTTAAATGCCCCCGGTTACATGGTTCTCGCAGCAAAATTTAAGGTTTACACGTTTCTATCTCAGTTATTTTTTGCCATACAGAAATAGTAAAAAGGTAAAATATTTGATACATAAAAAACTAAAATTTGGTTATACATATATCACTTTTTACGTATATTGACTATTTTTGGAGTATCAAAAGAAAATAAAAATTTTAGAATTTCTGATTTTTTTAAATTATAACTGTTTTTCAAAAATATGCATTCTAAACCTTCAAAATTATTCATCAAAACTTTTATCATTACTTTTGCTAATATAAAGAAATTCTTCTAAGGATTACTAAAAAATTTTTTTGTGGAAATGTTTTATTTTTTACTTTTTCCTAACTAAACTTGCTTAATTGTTATGCTATTAACTTCTACTGGAACTCATTTGATAGGTACTCCGAAGTACTTAGACAAGTGCTTGGCAGATATATTTTATAAAATGCATCGTTTTCCCGTTATTTCAGCTTGAATACTTAGATTTGAGTACTCGTTGAAAAAATATACATTCAATTACCTATAACACACTTTGAATAATTAACATTAGTTTAGTTCTTTAAGTGAGAAGTGTATTCAGCTTTTTATTATCTTCAATTTTGGTAATAATGACTTTTTTGTAAAAGCTTATAGTTTTTAAGTTTTAAAGTGAAAAACAGCTTTAAAACATGCATTTTTTACGAAAAAATAAAATCTTTAATAACTCAAAAAGTATTGATTTATATTAATAATTTTGTATAACAAATTTTGCTTAGAACTTGTCTCTCTATCGATTTATGGTATTATTAAAAAAATAATTTTCACCACCGGGAAGGGGTGGCATCCACCATCACAGTAAAAGCGCAAGTTGGCATCATGTCACCTTTGTTTATTGAGGTATCCTCTAACTACTCACCAATTTTCATGAAAATCGATGGAGGTTCAAGGAAATCGGAGGTGAAAGCCTTCAGTGACTGCACTAAGTGGATTGAAAGATATTTTCCCTAATTTTGACATTGTTTGTACATTTATTTGTGAATCCCAATTGCCATTCAGTGTGTCCTCTGAAAGGTCATTTTCGAAAATGTCGAGAATTAAAAATAATTTCCCATCAAGTATGACGCAAGAACGTTTTAACAATTTATCGATTTTCTCAAGAAAAAATTTTTTTTTGAAAAGTATTTTTTTGAAAAGAAGTCTCTGATGTGATCGAACTGGAATGACAATTTTTTCTGTTATAGGTATATAAACATCGTAGTTAAAATCCATTTTTAGTGTATTCTTATTCAGATACAAATTTCTGCAATTTTTTTGGCAAAAATGGTACATGTTTAAAGGGCGGCTACTAGAGAATTGCCTAGGGCGTCAATTGACCTAAACGCGGCCCTGCCCACAAACGCTATTAGTTTTGTTTTAAAATAATTTTTAGCAACGCTTTTATTAAAAAAGTAAATCAAATTTTTCACATTATTGCAAAAAAACCTTTTTCGTTTTGATCAGTGCATAACAATTTCTTATTACAATTTTTTAATATATTGTATAGTTTGCTGGCCTTCAAGTTCTTCCCAGGTGCATGATCATAATTAAGCGTTGTACTGTCTGCTCATACTTAAGAAGACTTTGACCTCTGAAGTATATTTTCTCGTTCGGTTAATTAGGTACTCTTGTGCAAATGTATTTCAATAAACAAATAAACAGGTACCTACCTATACCTATAATTGAAAGCTTTAAGTTTTTTAAAGACTAATTTAGAAGGCACTTACGTTTTTATTTACAGGTCATAAAATAAATTCAAATGCAAGCAAATGAATACTACTGTGTTAAACGCTTTTACTTTTTAATTTCTATAGATATGTACATTTCCATCCAGTGTTTTATAACCGTTTTCGTATCTGTAGTGACGTCATTATCTATTTAACCTTTTTATTTTAGAACAAATGCTGTTTTTCTTTGTTTCCTAAAAACCCACATAAAACCCGACTTAACTAAAACCAGGGTATCCGCTTTCTATCTAAGTAGAGAGATCAAAAGTAGACTGTGAGTTGCGTTGGAGGGAATAGAACTGATACAAAGCGCACTGCACAATAACAAAAAATAAAGTAGCTTCCAATAGGGACATCATATGGAGTCAACTTGGACTTACCTGAGGTAATGGGGAGTCAATCCATCGGTATAAAGAATCCGATGCCAGATCTGTCAGCCCTGGCCTCTATGCAACAGAATGAGCTTGCCCGGTTCGACAAAAATCTGCACACGTTAAACAATTAGATGCATAATTAAAGAAGATCTGCCGAATAATTACAGTGTGCCTAAGATCACCTCCAATAGATAAGGTTCAATATTTAACCAGTATGGCCCCTTCGAGCAACAGACGTACTACTGCAGCTAACACTGAAAGAAATAAGATGGATACTAATGAAGCGTATCCACTATACGGCCAACAGCCTTCTAGAAGGTTGACTAAAATCGAGAAAATATTCTTACATAACGTGATTCTATTAGACACCCAGCCAAACATAGCAAGGATAAGCTGGGCCACCTACCACAATGGAGTTATCCAACAAAGACATTATCAGAAACAGATACTTTATTGCTCTTTTTTGAAATTTAAAAATAACATCGAATTAAGCAGCTGTACTAGAAACCCAAAAAGGAAGACCATATCGAAGATGCGACTCGAACAAAGAAAAATATGATATTTTGGAAGATGCTAAATTGAGCTCATTCGTAACAGATCTTATAGCATAGCAAGCTGAAGATACATAGTTTCTTTCTTAACAAATCGATATGAAGGGAACATTAAGGTTGTTGTCTAAAAAATACCAAGTAATGCTACTGTCTTATGTAATATTAGATTTTGAGAATGAACATAGCAATATAAATCAAACAGGTTTTAAGAAATAACAACATTCTATAAACAATTTATACTAGTCGTTGTTTTGACGTTGATTAATAAATATACAGGTTTGATTGATAAATATACTCGTAAGTTATCATTCAACGGTTTTACGAACCGTTTCGAAATATATTTCGAACACGAAATAGTTATTTATGAAACAGTTCGTGAAGTATGCTTTTTGCGAACGCACGCGATTTTTAGAGCACGAGCGACAACGCAGCGAGTGCTATACATCGCGTAAGTTCGCAAAAAGTACTTCACACACAGTTTCACACAATATTTTATCTACGATAAACAAATAAAAAAACTGTAATTCTTCGTCACTGGAATTCATTTCTATTCTACAATTTTTAGAACTTTGACATTTAAAAATCCTAACTACTTTCAAACCACAAAACTGTCAGAAATTTTGTTATAAGCCATTGCTCATATTGTCATCACCATGACAACGCGAATGTTAAGGATATTTGATTATATGAAAGTGTGCCAAAAATCCCATTGAAAGTGTGCAAAAAAGTAAATCCAATTTAAAATACATTGTTACTTTACGCACACTTTAAACCCTTCACGCACTGCTATCTATAATGACAGTTTTCACACAAACTAAAAACTAATACATAATATGACAGAGTAGATAAAATAATTTACAAATCTAATACCAAACTATCGATTTTAAATTTCAATTAATTGTTGATCGATTTCAATTATTAATCTATTAGGTAAGCCTTTTCTGTGCTAAAACATTATTCTATATTCATAATCAAGATGCAGTAGAAGTAAACAAACCGAGACACGTTAACTGTTACAAGGAGCACTCCTGAATCATGATCATATGTGATTTACAATGTATACACATTTTAAATCATGATTCATGAGTGCCCCTTGTACAGTTAACGTGTCTCGGTTTGTTTACTTCTACTGCATCTTGAGTGTGAATGTAGTTTAGGTATTCTTGAAGATTTATGCAAACTTATGAAATCTAGACTCTCTTTAGTCTTATATTGAGATGTAAATGACTTTCTGGAAAAAACTAAGACATTCATCTTGTTAAACCTCCAATAAAGTTGCTGTTATTCCACTAATTTCGAATGTAGGACAATACGACAAGCTGAAGTTAATTGTTAAAATAGTTCTGAAGCCATTTTTGTTAAGTTTGAGTTTTTAATTATTTTTTTACAAATAAGCGGTGTTGCAATTAGAATAATATTTTAATAGGACGTTTTGAAAGAGGAAATGTGAAAAGAGGAAACGGCAAAAATGGTAAAGCAGTAGCTCCAGACCAAATCCCAATATAAAACTTAAAATGGGGCATAAACGATGAAACCTTAGACATTACCGTAGACTTGTTTAAGTAACACAGTGTAGGGGAGAGTTGGCTAAAACAGGATAGTCTGGTAAAACGGGATACCGACGATAATTTAAAAATGAGCGGCGCCACCTAATGACCGGGGATGTTAATCACTACAGATGCCGTCTATTTGAATGCAGCAGGAGGTTACTCTGATTAATTGTTGATCTGTGGCTTGTGGCAAATGCTAGTTTGAAAAAGTAAGGTTATGCTAATTAGTTTCATCCGTAGTTAGTTAAGAATTATTAAGTTTAAATCAACAAAATAAATACCGGTGAGTATTTTTAATGTTTATGTAATATGAGTGTGTTTTGCGATATTTGTGATTATGATAACTGTTTTTGTTTGTTGAAAAATTTCAAAACTTTATTCAGTGTTTAGTTGGGTAAAATGGGATATCGAGTGGTTGGGTAAAACTGGATACTATCCCGTTTTTTCCAACCAAAACTAGATATTTTTTAACAAGCATATTAAATTAAATTTTTTGTAGGGTTATTAAAAGATGGGAAAATATAAAAGAAAAAGTGATCGACAGTCTTGGAATGAGGAAAGTATGCGCCAAGCAGTGGAAGAGGTTCTTGACGGAAGAATGGGTTATCTTAAGGCTTCTAAAGAATTTGGGATACCTCGAACAACTATTGAAGTCAGAGGAAAAAAAATTAAAAATGGAACACTCGAACGAGAAAATTCAGCAAAGAAAGAACTAGGCTGTCACAGACCGGTTTTCACATCGGAACAAGAGGAGGAATTGGTGGAACACATTTTGTTAATGGAATCACGACTATTTGGTTTTACTTTTCGAAGTTTATCTTTCCAGTTAGCTCAACGCAATGG
Organism: Diabrotica virgifera virgifera; assembly: GCF_917563875.1. Lineage (NCBI taxonomy): Eukaryota > Metazoa > Arthropoda > Insecta > Coleoptera > Chrysomelidae > Diabrotica > Diabrotica virgifera. The sequence goes on along the minus strand of NC_065445.1, from coordinate 74,425,085 downwards.
ATTAGATAATCCATTTAATAAAGACAAAAAAATGGCCGGTAAAGCTTGGTTATATCTACAGCTTTCTAAAAAGACATCCAACCGTTAAACTTCGTACCCCTGAGCCAACATCTCTAGCTAGAGGCATGGGTTTTAATAGGCCTGCCGTAAAAATGATTTTTCCTTGCTTACTGGCCACCCGAACGGATTTACAACGTTGACGAAACGGGTATAATGACTGTGCCAAAGAAAAGATCGAAATGTCTGTCATTACACCACAAAAATCTCCTAAGGTGCTTGAAAATAAGGAAAATTGCCACTCCCAAATAACTAGTTGCCCTTCCTCACGCAGAAAGAAAAATTGACCCTAATGATAAAAGGAGAGGAAACACAGCTGTGTTAACCTCAACACCTTAATTCACAAAACAATTCAAAAACAATCCCGTTTTACCTGACCAGGTGGACCAAACGGGATACTTTGAATTTTTTTAAAAATTGACTTTTTCCATGTTATCGTCAAACTATTTAGGCGTAACTATACTTAAACATAGGAAGTGATCAATGAAGAAGTTACAGTTAAGAAGAAGTAGATATCAATAGCATAGTCAAAGAGTTATGAGTCAAATAACGTTAGCTATCCAGTTTTGTCCAACTCTCCCCTATAAAACATGAAACATACCAAAACAATGGTTACTCTCCACGTTTTGTGCTATCCCTAAAAATACAAACGCTAAAGATTGCAGTGAATACAGAACAGAATATCATTAATCAGTCACATTCTCAGATTATTCTTGAAAATAATACATGGTCGTATAAATAAAAAAACTGGAAAAAGGAATAGATGATAGTTTGGGTTCAGAAAGGAACTAGGAACCAGAGGCGTTATTTGCTTTTAATGCATGGAGACGAATGTGGATGTGCATGGTTTTACATTGATTTTGAGAAAGCATTTGATAAAGTAACATGAAAAATTAATCCAAATTCTAATAACAAAAAACATAGACAAAAGGGACTTACGAATAATAACAAACTTTTACTGGAATCAAAGAGCACAAATTGTACTAGATAACGAACCCATTACAGAAATTGAAATCAGGAGAAGAGTTAGGCAGGGATGTATTATGTCTCCCTTACTCTTTAATGCATATAGTGAAGCCATTTTTGAAAAAGCATTACTATCTCAAAGTGAAGGAATAACAATAAACGCAAGATCTATTAACAACATAAGATATGAAGATGACACCTTAATTATGGCAAGCTCTGATGAACAAATCCAACTACTACTAAACAAAACAGTTTCTGTGAAAAATATGGACTCAAAATGAATATAAAAAAGACCAAATACATGATAATAACTAAGAAAACAAACATACAAACAAGCATACATTTGGGAAATGTACCAATAGAAAGGGTTGATGTTGATATCTAAATATAGGTATAGATATAGTAACCTAGATTTCAGAGAAAAATGATCAAATAACGGAAATAAGGGCCAGGATAGAAATAGCAAGAAATGCGTTTGTAAAAAAAAACAGTTCTCTGCAACAAAGACTTTGGATTGGAACTGAGAGTAAGAGCTTTGAAACGCTACGTGTTCTCGATACTGCAATATGGACTTAAAAGCTGGACATTGAAGCAAGAACACATAATTAAGTAGGTGTAAGGTAGGTAAGGCAGTGTATAAAATAGCGGCATACGTAGAGAATGCCATCTTAGCAGCAGCAGCAGGGCTGCTTTATCCATTAGGCAATATAGGCAGTTGCCTAGGGCGGCAAATTATGAGAGGGCGGCAAAAATACTGTACAAAAAATATTTGTATATAAATATTAAAATCAAATAACATTTAAGTACATCCATCAATGTAATAGAAGTGAGCATTAATTTCTAGAAAACATCCCTAACAACAAATGTACAAATAAACTGATCCCTAACAAGGAATCATTTTTCCAGAAAAATGTTGAACGGTTAAATGAAGTTCAGGTATTGGTTACTTTATTCCACATCTAAAAAGAGTGTATTTTGTATTCCTTGCAGTCTATTTCAGGCGCAACCGACTTCTTTCACTACAGGTTTCAGTGACTGGAAGAATGCTGGCCTCAGATTAAAACAATATGAAGAATCAAAGGACCACACGGCAAATGCCTTGAGTTTATTCAATCGACGTAAATTAAAAAACAGAATAGACTGTCCCATAACAAGTACATTCAGAAGCGAAGTACAATACTCATGGCGCAACGTTTTGCAACGTGTTGTTGAAACAGTAATTACACTGGCCACAAGGGGATTTGCCATTAGAGGAGATAATTCAGTTATAGGATCAGTTCAAAACGGCAACTTTTTAGGTTGCTTAGTGCTCATAGCAGATTTTGATCATTTTTTACGCGAGCACCTTAATAAATTTGGAAATATTGGTCAAGGGAACTGTAATTATCTGTCACTATATATGGGGAACTAATAGTGTTGATGGGAAGAAAAGTAGGAAGAACGATTGTTAGCGAATTAAAGCAAGAAAAATACTGTAAATAGTTGATTCGACACCAGACGTATCTCATGGTGATCAGCTAGCATTTTTAGTTCGCTATTTTTCTGGTGCTGGTATGCCGACTGAAAGATTTTTTAAATATATTCCAAATATATTCCATCTGAAGGTCATAAATCTGCTGCTTTGGAATCGACGGGGATTTCGACTTTATAGCAATGAACCATTAATTTAAGTGATTTTCGCGGCCAGTCATATGATAACGTATCCAATATGTCTGGCAAATATTCAGGACTGTAGGCCAGAATAAAAAATCACAATAAACTTGCTGAGTACGTACCCTGGACATTCTCTCAATTTGGTAGGATCTTTAGCAGCAGAATCCTGTCTGACCGCCACTTCCTTTTTCATTTTTTTTTACAAGAATTATATACATGTTTTTCGGCTTCCACATATAGATGGAAAATTTTGACTGACAACTTAAAATCACCTGTTGTGAAATCTCTTAGAGAAACTAGGTGGTCCGCAAGGGCGGACGCAACTAAAGCGTTATATACTGGCTTCAACGAAATAAAAACTGCGCTTTTTAATATCTCAAAGACATTCTCTTGAAATTACATTATTAGCTGTCATTTGGCAACATATTTTAGAAAGAGTGAACCTATCCAATAAGTATATCCAGAGTCCTGCAATGGATCTGGGTTCTGTCGTTAAAGAGTATGAAGCTCTTTCAAATTATTTTACCTCAATCAGAAATAATTTTGCCATTTATAAAGAGGAAGCCAAAAAATTGTGCCCAAATAAAACATATAAAGAAATAGGAAATAGAAAAAAAAAATTCAATTTGACGAGGGAGCCGACGAACGAACTTTTCAGCTAGTTATGAGATGAAAATCCACACATTCTATAAATCGATACTCTGATAAGAGAGCTGAATAGACGTCTGGAGTTTTATCGACTTATTTATCAATGTTTTCGTGTTATAACAGATTTGCCAAAATTAAACAATGAAGAAATTATTAAAGAAGCTCAAAATCTGTTACAAATTTATAAAGACGACCTAGATACACCATTTATGCATGAATGCATTCACTTAAAAGGATCATTTGGATACCACAATAAAATCACCAATTGTGGCTCAGTGATAAGAGTGCCTACCTTTGGATCGAAAGGTCCGAATTGTCGTGAGTTCGAATTTCACCAGGGTCAGGAATTTTTCGTTTATTATAAATTCGACCGCAGACGTTCGGATACAATTAGCGTCTCTTTGCAAAGACAATGACGTCGGCTTTGCAAAGTAACAAGACACTTACTCAACACACACACTACACATGACACTAGGTACCTAACTGCAAAAATTTACCGCACCTACCATGCCAATCGCCATTAGTTGTCGAGGCATTAGCTAAATAAAAAAAAATGACGATACATTATAATGACGACATTATAGATGATTTTACCAAAGAAAATCAAGAAAGGAATCGAACTGGAATGGCAATTTTGTCTGATGTATATGTATATAAACATCGTAGTTTAAATCCATTTTTAGTGTATTCATATTTAAATAAAAAATTTTGCTTTTTCCCCAAAAATGGTACATGTTTGAAGGGCGGCTACTAGAGAATTGCCTAGGGCGTCAACTGACCTAAACGCGGCCCTGAGCAGCAGCTTGTGTAATTTTGTGCAAGCGACACCGGCGTGTTAAATGAATATTTTGGGTGCAGCCTTCATTAGTATGTAGCTCTAGCAAAATATGGTGGTGCAGCTCTTTTAGCTGATCTGGAAAGGGATGACATATACCCATCGACAAGAGACGTTAAATATGATGGCAGTTTTAAAAACTTCTAAGAATGAAAAGTTCTGATTTTGCATTTATCATAAATGAAATATCGGCCATGAAATAGGCAGGCAAGACACATTTCAAGATGCAATTCAAGTAACAGAAAGATAATAGCAGTTCTGATAAGATTCTTTGCAAGTGGATATTCCTACCAAAGTTTAAGATATTTATTTAAATTTTCTAAGCAAAGTATTTCGAATACTGTGCCAGAAGTTTGTGACGCTCTCATTGACTGTTTAAGAGACAGAATCAATTGAAGTATATTTTTTAAACTTTTTACTCATTGTTTCAGACAGTAACATTTCTGTAAAATTTAATTCCTCAGTATTATCGTCTGCACCTGTGATGATTGAGTGTCAGTGTCTGTTTGAATTGGTGTTGCTTGAGAAGTAGCGGATGTAGGTGTAGTGGACGGAATGGAGAAAGGCTCAGATTGATTGTATGATTGAGTGCCTGTTGGAGTAGCTGATGAAGCAGTGTACATCTGTGTAGCGAACAAAGTAGTGAATGTTTTAGATTGTATTTCTGAACAGTCTGCTCTGTAAAGCATATTAATTATGTCAAATTTAGCGCTAATTTGCACCGATTTGCTTTTAAGGTTCCGCAAAGTGGTTGCTACATATTTACCATATTAGATGTATACTCAAGAACGAACAAGGCGATATGGCTCCGATGCTTGCTGCTCGTGTACTAAACCAGAAAAATGTTTCAGTAACATGTTTTAAGTGTAGATCAGCCGCGGTGAGGTTTTATAACAATGTTTTACAACTGCCTTTGATGTTTACCGACATTTTTTGGATAACATAAAACTTGCTATATAACCAGAAAAATGTTATACAACACTGTGTTTTAAAACTTCTTTATTTCAAATTCTGTAACAAGTTACAAAACTTTGTTATTTAACATGTTTTGGTATATAGTCTGGACCCGGCTTTAGAATAGCATGGACACAGAAGAAAGCTAACACGGAAATATTGCGATAAATGGGCAAATAACGCGAAATAATAAACCTAATAAAAATAAGAAAGTTACAACATCTAGGACACGTAATGTAGTCCAGGACGCATCTGTTTTGAGATGGACGTTGAGAGGTGACACAATTTTTTTTGCAGAAATTGCTTGAAAATAACTCAAACAATAATATTTGAGTTATCCTCCCACTCAAAATGGTCCGGAACATTGTTTAAATAATCAAAATGTAAAAATATGAAGGAAAAATTCGATTTTTTTATTGGTTTTTTGATTATAACTTTAAAACAATTCATTTCTGAGAAAAGTTGTACTAACATAGCAGTTGCGTAATTAAATTTCCTATAATATAGAATTGGTTAAAAATTTAGAAAAGAGTCACCCTTGTTGAAAAATAGCAATAATTGCGAAAAAAAACATACAAAAACATACAAAAAAAGTATTCGCATTTTACGTTTTTCAACCATTTATGCTACACTTAGGACCTTCATATTTTACCCAGAAAAACTTTATGATATATTAGTAAATTTCATTAAGATCGGTTTAATAGATTTTGCAAAATAAATTTTGCAATCCAGCTTTCGCAAAAAAATTCATTTTTTTAAAATGTTGCATGACTGAAAATAAAGCAGATAGCAAGTTGAATTTTTTTCTTGCTTATAGAAGTGTACTGTACTTTTCATTTGCAAGTTGCAAAATTAAAATCGATTAATTACCACGGCGTCAGGAAATTTTTTAAATAAACGTTAATTTTTGGTGCTACGCGCAGGACAGCGGTGTTCGATTCACACAAGTTAATTTCCACCAAAATTGCTTCCATCTTTATCTAATATATTATTTTCTTACTCTATATTTTGTTGTATTTTAATATTTTAATTCCACAAAAATCAAACTAATTTTATTATTGTTTGTGAAATATTGTTTAAACAATTGCATATGTTTAAAAATAATAAACTTTTATTCTCTAAGTTAATATGAACAAAGAAAGTTTTTGATAAAAAAACTGTTACTTCAAAGGATAGAGTATATGTTTTTATTTTGCCATAAACAAATTTATTTATTTATATCGAAATGTAATAAAAATTAAAATGTATCAATCATTATCAAAGGTCATTGGAATGCCCAATCAAAGCAAACTATCCGCTGTCCTGCGCGTAGCACCAATAATTAATGTTTATTTAAAAAAATCCTGACGCCGTGGTAGTTAATCGATTTTAGTTTTGCAAATTTCAAATGAAAGGTACAGTACACTTCTATAAGCAAAAAATTTTCAACTTGCTATCTGCTTTATTTTCAGTCCTGTAACATTTTGAAAAAATGAATTCTTTTTGCGAAAGCTGGATTGCAAAATCTATTTTCCAAAATCTGTTGAACCGATCTTAACGAAATTTACAGTATTGTTTTACTGTATCATAAAGTTTTTCTGGGTGAAATATGAAGGTCCTAAGTGTAGCATAAATGGTTGAAAAATGTAAAATGCGAATACTTGTTTTTGTATGTTTTTCCGCAATTATTGCTATTTTGCAACAAGGGTGACTATTTTTTGAATTTTTAATCAATTCTATTTTGTAGGAAATTCAATTATTCAACTTTTATGTTAATACAACCTTCCTCGAAAATTAAAACTTTAAAAGTTATAATCAAAAAACAAAGAAAAAAATCGAATTTTTCCTTAATTTTTTGACATTTTGATTATTTAAACAATGTTCCGGACCTTTTTGAGAGGGAGGATAACTCAAATATTATTATTTGAGTTATTTTCAAGCAATTTCTACAAAACAATTTGAGTCACCTCTCAACGTCCAAATGTACTAATATTTTTACAGATGCGCTCTGGTCTAATGAGGGAACAGCGATAAGAATGGCTAAGACTGATAATACAGGAAAAGATAAGAGGCGGGAGGAGTATTGGAGTATTGGAAGATGGAGAGTGTCATGGTTGAAGAATTTAAATGACTGGTTTAAACGCAGTTCTATAGAACTTTTTAGATCAGCGGTAGATAGAGTAAAGATAGGAGACGGCACTTAAAGAAGAAGGACGTTTTGACTAGCTCGAAAATTGTTTTCAAAATATATTACTTTGTCCAATGCTAGAAACGTTCAATATAAAGTAGTTTTAATTTAGATAAAAATAAAATAATTTAGATAAAAATAATCTTCCCAAAAACCGGATTGACATTTGAAAATCAATAAATTTATCACTCTTTGATATTTATCTATTGGCCGATATAGTTATGAAATGTAACGGTATTTTTTAAATGTATAATAAATAGATTTCTCAAGATGATAGTTCCGCAGTCAAAGTAGGTGCTGTAGAAACTCATTAAAATAATCAACAAATAAGAATTCTTCACAATACATTTAAAATCACTTTTATTAAAATTAAGCAACTCTTACTAACCTTCAATAACGTCAGATTCTTCGTCGGTTGATTTTTTGTTGTTATAAGGTAAACCACTTGAAAACTCAACCACTACGAACAACACCAAAATACCAGTTTTAATATTGAAGTACATTTTTGGTAAGTATCCTGGGTATCGTAAAAAGAGCTAATGCTAACGTCAACTGAACACTGAACTAGAAAGCGAAGAGTGTGGCTGCTTTTATTTAATTCGCAAAAAAACCGAACGCCGGGAGTTCTACCGGGATTCCCTCATGATCTTGATATTCTTATACAGGTAGTTCAACTTTGCAGTTGGTAGCTATTATTATGATTCACTGTATATTTTCCGACAAAAGACAGACATTATCGTAAATGTGGGTATCATGGTTTGATAAGGATAATATTTTAGAATAATTTGGAAACAAAGTGTTTTTATTGACGTGCTGTGCATTATATCGGAAGCGTGGCAAATTTGTTACTGTTTTGTAATTCTTTTCGGTTGACGTACATTCTTAACACCTATTGACGATCGTTATTTATTTCACCGCTAACTAATGTAATTTTCTCAGAATTTTTTGCCTACGTGATGTATCTAGTTCTATATGGTTTAAAGTCAAACTAGACCTTTCTTTAGACCAAATTAATATTATACAACGAATATTTTGATTTACCCAGTAGTCTAGGCCAGCGGTTCTCAACCACCGTGTCGCGACACACTGGTGTGCCGGAGGAATATATCAGGTGTGTCGCGAGATTTACGAATATGATATTTTTATTTATATTTTTTTACTTGATATAATATACCAATCATGCATTCAACCCTTTTTTTAACTATTAGGTATACACCACGTTATACCAATCAATAAAGTGCCAATCCGTAAATGTTTCCTAATATATTCATCTGGTATTTACCTACCACTAGCAAAAATTTGTACATATAAGGGTGTCGCGAATCTCTAAGCAGTACGTTAGTGCGTCGCTGAGTAAAAAAGGTTGAAAACCGCTAGTCTAGGCGCCAGAGGGGTCACCGTGTCCTTTTCAATTCTGATGGACAAACTCAACGGTTTCTTATGGATTTTTGGCTGCTGATTACGAGTTTCGAGGGTGGATTTCGATCCGAGTGGTCAAAAAATTGTTATAAACAATTTAATTGTTTATAAATTTTTTATAAGCCTCTGGCTCATAAACTAAAAGAGATAAAAAAAATGTTTCAAATAAAATTTGTTCCTTAAAAAAACGAAGAAAAAAACGTTTACTAAACTTAAATCCAACAATTAGAACTCAAGATATTGTAAAATTAGTGCACAATGCAAATTGCAAACTAAGTATTTTTCAAAGCTTTATCGATCGTAACTCGGCTTCTACGCATGCAAATGAGCCTTAGAAGGTCTCATTTTAAAGCTTAATTAATAGGCTTCCAAACAAAGTATGTTAGATTATTTTACCTTGATTTGTTTTAAAGTTGTACCCGTTTGAAGTTATCATTTTCTTAAGAAAATTGTACATTAATTTGTTTATAAGGGTTTCAAGCTTTGAGCTATAAACATTTATACTCTAATTAACAATAATGATAGAAGAACTCAAAAGGAACAATTTGAGCTTAAGAAAATGTTCGTAAGTTTATTTTTGGCCAAGATGTCGATATTTTAATGGCGCGCTATGAGGCGCAAGATCGGCTTACAGTCAAGTAAGTATTTTTCTACGCTTTATCGATGGTAACTCGGCTTCTACGCATTAAAATGAGCTTTTCATGGTCTCATTTTAAAACTTAATTAATAGACTTCCAAACAAAGTTTGCAAGATATGCCATCAACATCAAACTCAATCCAATTGCATATAAAACGAGCATTTTATGTGGTGTACACACAATTAACGTGCCTCGATGATACTGCAAAAGAACTTGATCCTTGATCCACTTGTATATGGATATCATATAGATAATGAAACTGAAGCTCCAAAAAGTTTTAATTTTAATGCCTTCAAGATCAGATTTAGTATCACCATGTGTCTGTAAAAATTGCTCTAAGAACTTATGCAGATGTAAAAATGCTGACATTCCCTGTATATCTCGATGCAGATGTATGAAAGAAAATGTCTGTAAAAATAGTAATAATAAATAATATCAATTAACTTTTTAGTTGTATTTCTGAAATATTAGTTTTTAATGTTTTTTTTTTCAATTAGTACAAAAAATAGAAGAAAAATTAAATAGAATGAAAGGTGATACGATGATTTACGAGTATGATGATTTAATTATAAAAATTATATGATAAAATTTTATTAGGATCTTCAAAAATGAAAAATGAAGATAACGTATGTTATATACAATATACAATATAATTATAATTTGCATCGAGAAGTTAGCGCGTGAACCTTTACACTGTGAGCCAATCTTGCCCCTCATAGCGAGCCATTAAAATATCGACATCTTGGCCAAAAATAAATTTACTAACATTTTCATAAGCTCAAATTGTTCCTTTTGAGTTCTTCTATCATTATTGTTAATTAAAGTATAAATGTTTTTAGATCAAATTTGCTTGAAACCCTTATAAACAAATTAATGTACAATTTTTTTAAGAAAAATATAATTTCAAACGGCTATAACTTTAAAATAAATGAAGATCAAGTAATTTAACAAACTTTGTTTGGATGCCTATTAATTAAGCTTTAATATGAGACCTTCTAAGGCTAATTTTATTGCGTAGAAGCCGAGTTACGATCGATAAAGTTTCGAAAAATACTTATTTTGCAGTGTGCAATTGGCATTGTGCACTAATTTTACAATATTTTAAGTTCTAATTGTTGGATTTAAGTTTAGTAAACGTTTTTCCTTCGTTTTTTATTAAGGAACAAATTTTATTTGAAACATTTTTTTTATCTCTTTTAGTTTATGAACCAGAGCCTTATAAACAATTTATAAACAATTAAATTGTTTATAACAATTTTTTGACCAATCTTATCGAAATCCACCCTCGAAATTCGTAATTAGCTGCCAAAAATTCATAAGAATCCGTTGAGTTTGTCCATCAGACTTGAAAAGGACACGGTGACATCTATTTGGCGCCTAGACTACAGTGGCAAATCTAGATATTGGCCTCAGGGGAGGGAACTACTTCCAAGTAAACACCAAACACCAACCAAAAGACATAAAAAATATAAATCCAAACTACATAAAAGACAATTCAATTTTGAACCCTGTTAAGGGGGAAATTTTCCTTTTTTCCCTCTCCATAGATCCGCCACTGGATTTACCCAAAGCAAGGTAATGGGTACGTAAGCTGTTTGCAAACATTTTCCATTCCAGTAATCTTCCCAATGCCTTTAAGAGTAAAATATTCGGCAATTTGAAACTTGGCAAACCAAACGTCGCGTCGTCCATCAACTGTAAAACATATCCTGGCGCAGACTGTGGAAGCGATCATCAACTCCTGGTATTGAACGTTCGACTTCGTTTTAAAGTCCCCAAAAGAAGACCCCAGATAAAAGTAATGTCTCTAAATCGATCAAAAATCAATGACTTCCAACAAAACCTAGAAGATACTCTTTCTTTAGACCAAGTAGATAGTGACCCTGAGAGCACTTGTATCTATCTCAAAGATAAGGTAATCGAGGCTGCAAAAGACTGTGACACAGCGGTTTCCACTGGCTGTAAGCCATGGATATCCGATAATACGTGGACTGTGTTTCAACGCAGAAAAGAACATAAAACTAGATACGGAACAAACGATGAATACAGAGCGTTATCGAGAGAAATCAGAAAACAGTGCCTCAAAGATAAAGCTGATTACATCTCTCAAATATGCAGAGAGATAGAGGAACATGGCTGTCGAAATGAACCGAGGGACTTATTCCAGAAGATCAAACTCCTTACCAGAGAATTTAAACCTCAACGTGGTCTGTAATAGATAAGGAAGGTAATTTAAAGATCGATACTGATGAAATATTGGAAACATGGCGAAACTACTGTGGCGAGCTATATAAAAATAACGAGGTATCAGTAGCAAATCAGTGGCCTTCTGACTACCCTAGAGAACCTTCTGTCTTACTCGCTGAAGTCAAAGGTGCAATTAAATCACTAAAGAGAAATAAATCCCCAGGCATTGATTCAATACCATGTGAAATACTACAGTTACTAGGTGACAAAGGATTACATATCATCCATTCTATCTGTGTCGCTGTTTGGAATTCAGGAAAATGACCATCTGATTGGTGTACCTCAATTTATATCCCACTACACAAAAAAGGAACTACTACGAGATGTGAAAACTGAAAACTACCGCACACTGTCACTAATAACACATGCTAGTAAAATATTGTTGCATATCATCAAAAACAGAATAAAAACGTATCTACATTACCAAATACCTCAGGAACAAGCGGGGTTTGTAAAGGGTAAAGATACAAGGGAACAAATCCTGAACCTGAGACAACTCATTGAAAAGTCTAGAGAATTTCAAGTACCTATGATTGTATGCTTCGTTGACTACCAAAAGGCATTTGATTGTATAAGCTTAATAAATCTGTGGTTATTTTTAATAGAAATGGGCGCAAAATCTGTACCAGTCTAATATAGCGACAGTACGACTAGATCAGAAGTTCTCAAACCAATTCAAGACCGAGAGAGGTGTTAGACAAGGATGCGTGTTGTCACCTGACTTATTTAACATTTATGGTGAACATGTCATGAGGATGGTTTTAGAAGGATGGGCCGGTGGAGTAACAGTAGCTGGTAGGAAAATCTCCAATTTAAGATTTGCTGATGACACTACACTTATAGCAGCAAATGAGCAAGAAATGTTTGATCTTCTGCGAAGAGTTGAGTACGAAAACTATAAAGTTGGTCTGAAAATCAATAAAGCTAAGACAAAAATAATGGTGGTCGACAGATTTGACACTATTCAACTGACTAACATATTACAGGAATACCAGATAGTAAACATCTTTGTCTATCTCGGGTCTAGTATAACTAACGATGATAACTGTGAAGCAGAAGTTCGGAGACGTATTGGTATGGCAAAAAATGCGATGAGTCGCCTCACTAAAGTTTGGAAAGACAGATCTATCTCTCAAAATATCAAGATGAGACTGGTGAATGCCCTTGTATTCTCAATATTTTTATGCGGAGCAGAGACTTGGACTCTTCGCGCATGCGAGCGCCAAAAAGTTGATGCCTTTGAGATATGGTGCTGGAGAAGAATGCTGCGCATACCTTGGACATCTCATAGGACAAACGTTTCCATTCTAAACCAACTCAATATTAAAAAAAAGGCTGTCCACAATATTTCTGCAACGAATTCTGCAATTCTTTGGTCACGTGGTTCGCAGAGGTGACGACAGTTTGGAGAGATTAATTGTTTCTGGAAACGTTCCGGGGAGAAGATCAAGAGGACGATCACCAAGTAGATAGTCTGACCAAATAAAGCATTCAGCTGGAAATTCATTCTGCGAAACTCTTAGAGCAGCTGAAGATAGAGACCAATGGAGAAACATTGTTAGGTATATTGGAAGAAATCACGATCCTCAGTAATAGGGAAACGACAGGAGAGAGAGAAACCAAAATAACAAGCCAGAAAACTTAAGACTCGTATCGTTTCTGAACTGTGCCGATAAACTTTTAGATAAGCTTATTTATACAGAATCTCTAGCAGAATTCTGGAAAAGATCACCGTAGAGCAAGCCAATTGTAGGCTAAGTCGGAGCGACTGTGATCAGGTATGCTATATTATCAATTTATATCGAATCCCGCTTTCAGAATTGCCTCAAAACATCAGTGCCGCTTATAGATCTGACACTCTAACAGAAGCCTATATTACACAGTCTAAGAAAAGAAGTAATCTTGATGAAACTTTGACCACTCACTAGAGATAAGAACACGTCTGGAAAATACACGTACGATGTTTTACAAAATGCAAAAAGTTCTATGCAACCGCCAGCTGGGTACCTTATTGAGAACTAGAATACTTAAGTGCTATGTTTTCTCCACCTTGCTATTGAAGCCTGGACAATAACAGAAGCAACACAAAAAGAATCCAAGCATTCGAACTCTGGTGTTACCGTAAAATGCTCAGAATATCCTACATGAGCACGACAAATGCGCAAGTCTTGGATGAACCAGGAAAGAGAGCTTATGCTTATAATAAAAAAACGGAAAACATAATATTTTAGTCACATCGTAAGAAATTAATAGTATGTAATGCTGCAACTTATAATCGAAGGCAAAATCAATAGCAACAGGGGACCAGAAAGAAGACGCAACTCTTGGCTTAAAAAACCTACGACAATGGACGAATATGACCTCCATAGAACTATTCAGGACTGCTGCAAGTAAGATTAAATGAGCAAATGTAATGGCCAACGTCCTTAAGAATAAGGCACTGTAAGAAAAAGAGAGAAAAGGACTGATAATATAATAATAATTCTTACGATATAAGTTCTTGCAAGTCATTACTTGCAAAACAAATACTCTATTAATCAAGAAAATGCCATCTGACAGAAGATTTAAATTAGAATAGAAATATGCTTTATTGTCATAAAAAATTTAACAATTTTATAGACAAAGCTTACAAGAATCATAAATAAAAACAATAACAAGTACAATTTACTAAAATTATACAAATCGTCAATATAAATAAAACATAATAGAGTGAAATAAAAATCAGGAACAATCTATTGCAAAATTAAAAAAAAATTGCAAATTGCGTAATGTACCTTAAGAAATTTAATAAGTTATGCTGCTGCATATGACACTCAAATATAGATTAAGATTCTACTTAAACATAAGAATACTGTAATTTCTTAGTTATTGGTTAAAAAATAAACTCTGCTATTGAATAATATGGTCTTTCAGATAAATAGGCTTTTGTCATTTTACGGAACTTGGAGAAAGATGTTGCAGATTTAAGTTGTAGAGGGAGATGGTTGTACAGTTTTTTTGTAGAATATAATATAGATTTCTTTACTAACTCACTGGACGGGATCGGTAAATATATGTCAAAGGTAGAATTTCTAGTGGAATAGTCATGTCTAGGTCTAGGTCTTGCTGGAAAGACATGTAGATGTTTACGAATTAAGCAAACAGTTTCTAAAATATATAAAGAAGGTAGTGTTAGAATCCTGTGATATTTGAAGTGGCTTCTGCAATGTGTTGTTTTTCTGAGGCCAAACAGATATATTATTGCTCTTTTTTGTAATTTAAAAATAACATCGGATTGGGCAGCTGTACCAGAACCCCAAAAAGGCAGACCATATCGAAGATAGGACTCGAACAATGAAAAGTATATTATTTTGGAAGAGGCTAAATTCATTTTCTTCGAAGCAGATCTTATTGCAAAGCAAGCTGAGGATAGTTTCTTGCTTAACACATCGATATGAAGGGACCATTTAAGGTTGCTATCTAAAAAAATACCAAGAAACTTTACAGAATCAACGATACTGATCTGGCTGTTATGAAGAGGAAAGGGTAAAGAGTTCCTTTATAGGATAATGCTACTGTTTTATCTACGTTAAAAGAGAGTAAATTAGAATCGGACCAGGATTTTATTGTGAGTAGATCAGAAGTTATAGTAGCATGAAGAATTGCGATATTTGAGTTGCTCCAAGTGATACTGGTATCGTCAGCAAAAAGAAAAATTTTCCATCGATTTTTAAACTAGTGATGTCATTAATAAAGATAAGGAAAAGTAGAGGACCCAATACTGAACCTTGTGGTACCCCACATACAACATTTTTAAGACTAGAGTCTGTATCATTTGCTCTAACCAGTTGTTTCCTATTATCCAAGTAAGATTGAAACCAGTTCAAAGAAATACCTTGAATTCCATAGAAATCTAGTTTTTTTATCAAAATGTCGTGATTTACACAATCAAAAGCAATCAAAAATTTGATATGGAAGACAAAATGAGCAAGGAAAAACTAAACAGTGGACTTCCCTAAGGCTCAGTACTCGCACCTCTTCTTTTCAATCTGTGTATCTCAGATCTTCCACATACTAGTTCTAGCCAGTTTTGCTACGCCGATGATATAGTCCTTTCGACTAGGCATAATTTTATAGAAACCACAGAGCAGACTAACAACCGATCTGCAATATTTAGGAGTATATTTTAAAACGTCGATACTTTCTCCTAGTGCTAATAAACTTAAAGTCAAACTTGAAGTATGCTGTAGGAAATTGAGCATTATGTTCCAAGATAAAATAGTAAAATAAATAAAATAAATAAAATAGATAAATACTTAATCATCGTGCTACATAATTAAGTTAAAAATGGTGAAACTTTTTGATTGAATTATGAAAACTTGACAGATGACAATACAATGGGCTAAAAGTGCGCAATGACTCGACTTTTTTCAACTTTAGTTTTTTAGTTAAATTAGTGATTGGTGTTCAATTTTCGTAAAATTTGCAGTGGTGAGTGTTAATATTGTTCTAAATTAATGTTAGTTTTTAATTTGTTTAATTTATTTTAAGGTATTAATAGAAATATGTTAATTTCTAAAAGACGAATATCTTCGATTGGAATTTTTTCATATGTGTGATTGTAAAGATCTTTCTGTTGAGCAAATTTCTTCTGCTACTGCTCTATTAGAAAATATCTCATGTTTTCAAAGAGAAATAGCAAAAAAAAGAATGTGTGTGTACTTTGTACGCACGTAAGAAGTTATACTTCTATTATATGATTTAAACGAAATTAATATACTTTTTATTTATATTTTGTTTAAATATTAAACTAATTTATACTTACTACTTCTCAAACATTTTTATTAGAACAGTGCCAAAAATTAAAATAATAAAAGAATAAAACACACACAAACACATTAAACAAGCCACAAATGATGTCTGAAAATTAATTGTCGAAAATTTTTTTAACTAAATACGTATTTTCTGAAAATACAATTATATAATAAATATACTTACAATCATAAAATGTATTAAAAAAAACAAAAAAGAAAGTTTCTACTGGACTCGAACCAGCGCTGATAAGAGCGGTTGGTATTGGAATTCATTCGCCTTCTCCGCTTAGCCACGGACACTATGTGTCATTATTTACGAAGATCGACTAACTAAACGGATTAAACTTGTGATATTTTGATATTTTGAAAATTGATCAAATTATTTTAATTTTGAATTGAAATGATTTAGAATTGAAAAAATACAACAAAACATAGAGTAAAAAAAACAATATATTAGGTGAATATTGATAGAAATTTTGATGGTAATCAAATTATATAAATAAAAGTATTACATACTATGTATTTTGGCAGATCAAATAGGTAGGTTTATACCCATGATACATTAACAATTATTACGTACCTTTTGCTTTTAAAAACTATTTAAAAGTCACTACAATATTATAAACTTTTTTGTTTCTGTCCTCACAACAATAAAACTAATATATTATACATTTGTTTACCTTTACCTCCAAACCACAGCTGCCATATCGAATAATTTTTGACATGTCATTTGAACATCCAATCAGAACAAAGTTATAATGCGCATGCGCCGGGCTGATAGGTTTTAACATATAAAAAATCACCCTCTATCGCCGGTAAAGAAGTATAACTTCAAAAATGTGGTTTATCTTAATCTTTAGTTCGAAGGTTGGGTCAAAAACCTAAAGAGGAATATCGTGTTACATCAATTTGGAGGGGTTGGTATGGCAGAAAGATTTCAGTCACCCCCAGAAGCCAACGAATTTTAAAGAATTTGGCTGTAAAACGCAGAAGAGTCACCCATAGCGACATAAGGAATAAATTGGAAGAATCAGTGTGTTCAGTATCTGAGTCCACTGTACGCCAAAATTTGTACAGTATGTATTTGTACAATACTCAAAAAACGCTTAGTTTGGGCCAATTTGCATAAAAACTCCATAGTCATAAAATATTTATGCAAATTGGCCGAAACTAAGCGTTTCTTGAGTATTTGTGGTGATGGTTTTGATTCCTTAACTAGCCTATGCTATTTGAATCCCATACTATACAAATTTCGGCGTACCGTGGACTACGATAGTGAACATTCTGCTTCTTCCAATTTATTCCTTATATCCCTATGAGTGACTGTTATGTGTTTTACAGCCAAATTTTTTAAAATCCGTTGCCCTCTGGACCGGATGTTCCTCTTTAGGTTTTTGACTCGACCTTTTAACTGAAGATTAAGATAAACAACATCATAGACTGACATTCTTTTCATTATAAGTCACTTAATTTTGAGCTAGACTTGTTTTTTATTTCTGGATATAGATATTTTTAAATACTTTAAATTAGTTTGAACAAGTTATCCTCGAAAAATGCATAGTTTTCCCGTCTTTGGACTTTGAAACTACAATATTTAGCATTTGATGAAGAAGAGCTAACACATAATAAAGTATAGCTCGATTACTGTTGGTCTTAAAGAAAATTTAGAAAAAACGGTTTTATTTATTTATTCAAAAGGTACATTTTATTTAGTAAAGTTGTTTTGATAAAACGAAAACTTTTTGAGTTATTAGCAGGAAACTGATAAAATACATTGATTTTTTCGATATAAAACTAACACTTCGATATCGAATAAATCGAAACTATTAATTTTATCAAAAAAATGTATAGAACGTTTTTTGCTTATAATTAATGTTTTTACCAACTTTTGCGGTCAAAATATAATAAAAAATTTCCACTCTCGAGATGCGGTGGCAACCACCCCCATGGTAAAAGCGAATTTCGGCATCATATAGATTTTGATCCTTGGACTATCCACTACTTATTCTCAAATTTTCAAGCAAATCGATCCATTCTGTAAAAATTGCGAGGTTTTGTCCTATTTTAAGCTTCATTACTTGGACTATACGTTATACTACATTTCATCACTTATATACCAACAATATTATTGCGAGTATACTGTATACTTACTATCGAATGAAATCAGGAAAAACTCATTAAGTTACTATTAATTTGTAAACTTACTTTTCACAATTAAATGCTAACTATATTATAACCAGTTCATTTAAAATATAATCAACATATTAGTAAAGAAAAACGTAGATTGGACATTATTAAAGTTAGATCGCAATATTTATCATTTATAAATAATTAGCTGCTTGAACGACTTCTTAAATATTTAAATTTTATTCTATGTAGGTACATTTTCAGAATTTTTAAAATAATCTCTATTTGAAAACGATTTCCGGAGTGGAAATCGAAATGTCAAGCGTTAGTTAAAAATTTAATTTCTATTGCAATCAATTATTGTGGCGTAATCCCATATAAACAACATTTAACTTAAGCCGGCCACTCTCGGTACTGCGCAGTGGCGGCTAGTCAGGGTCGGCAGGGTCGCCAGTGTCGACCCACACATTTATGGACACATTATAGATTTTTTTTAATATTTAATTTAATCAGAGTTGATGATATTCGTTTCTGTGAAATAAAAAAATATCTGTGAGATAATACAGACGAAATTTTATTAATTGTTTTTAAAAGAATTCGATCGATCCGATACGTTAAGTGATCCCTGTGCTCTGTGCGTAAGAGACTTTTTAAATTAATGATCCTATAGCCATGCACCCGATTGCGATAGGCCCGCTTCGGTAAGCCGTCCCCAGATTGTCGATTTGCTTGTAATAAGAAGCTATGGAATATTAGCCGATAGGCAACCAATTGGTTGGTAAAATTTCCGAAATTTTACAATGAAGTTATAACCCATTTTGCTACTTCGAAACAACATAGACCAGAGTTAATTTATAAACAGGTTTAGGTTCTAAATTTATAGGAAAAAACAAAAAAAAAATAAAAATAAACAAAAACCAAAAATCTCCTATGAAATTGAAGCCTTTTAATTAGATGACATACCTATCTGAGGCAACGGCGTATCCAGGGATGGGGCCCAGAGGGGCCGGCCCCCCCCCCCCAAGCGCTTCATCGAAATTACCAATTCCATTTTTCACCACGATATAAAATACAGAAACGAAAAAAAACATTCTCTCTCTCAGATATAGTTAATCTTCTTAGAAGCCAACTGTCCACCGCAACAAGATCATAAAATTACAGTTATTTTAAAATCTTGGGTTTGTCTCAGGGTAACTCTCTAACGCATCTCATCTAGCCGACGGTCAGCGACCTTGAGCCGAACAGGAGCGCCCTATCTAGATTTATTTTCTAGCCACAGCCACAGATTCATTCGCTTAATAACCGTTGCTCCGACGGGACGTCCTGTTTTCAGTATTTCAGTGGTGCGGTGTGCGGACTGCGGATTTAGTTTTCTGGCGATATTGTAGTATTTCCACTTCCACATGTGCTTCTCGTTAGTTGAAAAGATAAGAAATTTCATTCAGTATTCTTGACGAGACACGAGTCCACAAAGACATTGTAGTAACGTTTTATTTCTAAAAGTTATAAACTATTTACAATTTGCTCAGTTTTTATTTTTTTAAAATGGACAAATTTATTATAAAGAAACCTCGTCTGGATATTGAGAGTGAGGGGGAATCTAGATCGATAAACGTAAGTAGATACTCAAATAATAATAATTATTTTGGATTCAAATTTTTATACTTTTGTGGCCTGTTGATTGTTGATAGTTTTCCAATTTTTTTATACTTGTTTCTTGTTTGATTTCAGGTTGCAACATGTTCAAATGATTTTTCCAATCCATCTACTTCTCAGGCCACTACCACCAGCTGTTCCAGTTTCCAAGGATGTTTAAAGACTCAAGTCGAAGTTGAAGGATTGGTATTTGCAAAAAATGATATTGGGCATTTTGTTGGAGTATCAAACATAAGTGATGCAGATAAGATAACTTTATTACGAAGAGTATGGGAACCTTTGCCTTCCCACAAGTTCTGTATTGAAATTATTGGGTCAAAGAAACGCACTTTCCAAGTTAAATGGCTGCAGCGATTTCCTTGGTTGGCCTACTCTGATAAGCTGAAAGGTGCATTTTGTAAATTATGTGTAGTATTTTGTCCATCAGCAGTTGGTAGTGGATATCATGAGTCTCCGGAAAACTTAGTAAAAAAAGCTTTCCGTAAATGGAAAGACGCCATTGAAGTTTTTCAGAAGCATTCTAGGACAAAATACCATCAACACTCAAGCATAGCAAAGGATGAATTTTTAAAAGTTTTTGATGGACAACAGCAAAATATAATTCAACAATTGCAGAAAAAAAATAAAACTGAAATAGAAAGAAACCGAAACATTTTAAGGTCAATTATCGAAACCATAGTATTGTGTGGGCGACAAGAGATACTATTGCGAGGCCATCGCGATTCAGGTCGTCTGTCACTTGAAGAACCTAATATAAATGATGGGAATTTTAGAGCTTTGTTACGCTACCGAGCTAATCATGGTGACAATATATTAGCTGAACACATACACCATGCTCCAGGAAATGCATCATATTTCAGTCCCAAAGTGCAAAATGAGTTAATAACTCTTATGGGGAAACAGATAGAAAGCGCCATCTTGACGAGAGTAAAAAAATGTACCTTCTTTACAGTGCTAGGTGATGAAACAACTGACATAAGTCGTGTAGAACAATTCTCACTTTGTGTTCGTTACGTTGATTTTGAGTGCATTGATCTGAGAGAAGACTTTATTACATTTGTTCCAGTAGATGACGTAACCGGAGCTGGTCTTGCTTTTGCATTACAATCACAAATCATACGGCTAGGACTTCGAATGGAAAATGTTCGTGGTCAAGGTTATGATGGAGCATCAGCGATGCGAGGGGCATTCAACGGTGTTCAGTCGATCATAAGACGAGATTTTCCT
This sequence comes from Diabrotica virgifera virgifera, assembly GCF_917563875.1. NCBI lineage: Eukaryota > Metazoa > Arthropoda > Insecta > Coleoptera > Chrysomelidae > Diabrotica > Diabrotica virgifera. The sequence continues at coordinate 74,403,698 of NC_065445.1, read as the reverse complement.
AAAGCAGTGTATACACATTGTTCATCACATTGCCTAAACTTGTGTTTAAGCGATGCTGCAAAAACACCATGCATCCGAAATTGTTTCGCCAAAATATCTCAAATTAGCACTTTTTTTCGAGCTTCAGCAAAGCGAGCTAAGATTCTAAGAGATGTGTTAGAAGAAAGAGGGAAAGCCAATAGTGGTCTCCATAGATATTGTGAAACTAGATGGGTGGAAAGGCATGACGCAGTTATTGTTTTAGCTGAATGCTTTGAATGCATTATTTCTGCACTGGAGGTTGTCATCGAAAACCATAAAAATGATGCAGCTATCGAAGCTGCTAGTCTACATACAAGCTTATGTAAATTCGAATTTATAATAACGTTGACTATAATGTCAAAAATGTTATCTGTAACATTAACTACATCCAAATATTTACAAAAGGAAACTCTTGAGTTAGGTGCAGCGTTAGAAAAAATCAGCTTGACGGAAAAAACTTTTTCTAACATGAGGACAGATGACGAGTTTTCAAAAGTTTTCAACATGGCTCAAGAATTAGCAAACAAATTAGAAGTTCCTGTGATGGTTCCGAGGATAGTTGGAACACAAAGATTTCGGTCAAATATCGAATCACGAACTCCAGAAGAGTTTTATCGTCGTACGGTATACATTCCTTGCATAGATGAAATAATGACATCCCTAAAAGACAGATTTTTAAGTCACAAGGATATATTAAGAGGGCTTGATAATTTTGTGCCCGCTAACTCTGTCAAAAAACAATATGAGGACCTAAGACCTGCATTAGAGTTTTACAAAGATGATCTGCGGAGTTCAAACAATTTCATTCTGGAAGCGGGGTACAATCTATGGAAAACTCACTGGCAGACATTTGCAGCAGATAAGTTACCCAAAAGTGCGCTAGATACCCTTAGAAACATGGACTGGGACATGTTTCCTAATATTAAAATTTTATTAACCATTCTCGCCGTAATCCCAGTTACAACAAGTTCAGTAGAACGATCATTTTCAACGTTGAAGAGGCTGAAAAACTACCTCCGGAATTCTACTGGGGAAGAAAGATTAACAATGTTAACACTACTAACCGTCCACCGAGATATACCAG